>NC_135598.1:7920625-8228750 GCF_965152235.1 Eretmochelys imbricata | reverse complement strand
TGGAAACGACAACTGCATGGCAGAGGGAGGGGCAGCTTCCCCTTCCCTCTCTGGGGTCAGCTCCTTCAGTGTCGGAGCCTGCCATGCTGCCCTCGGGTTGGACTCGGCACCGTGTTCCGACTCTGGTGCTTGCAGCGGTTTTTCCGAAGTGGTCAGGGAGGCACGGTGGGAGCACAGGACCGGCATGACAGGCACGCCCCATGGGTTCCAGTATAGCAACTGAGCAAGCCACTAACCCGCTGCCATGCCGCTGCTGTGGACACCGTGCTGGCCTTGTGGGTTGGTGTTGATTCACCCTTCCTTGAGAGGGGCTGAACTCCTGCTCCAACTTGGATCACTGCCCCTATGGTGACCAGAGCGCAGCCATGGATGCCCGAGTCTGCCAACTGACCCTTGTTGGCAACCGGTAAGAAGAGGGCGAGGATCAGTGCGTGCCTGACGAGCGGTACTGGGGAGGTGGAGACAGGTGCCGTGACTGGGCGTGATCCTGCACCAGTGGGGATCGACGCCTGGGAGATCGTTTAGGCAATGGTGACCTGCGCCGTGGTGACGTCTGGTGGGAGGCTTGCCAGTAACGAGGGTACAGGGACTGATGCCTTGACTCCAGTGTCCCATGCCTCATAGGGGGAGAGCACGTCATCAGCGACCTGGGCCTTCTGACCGAAGACAGAGGTTGTGGTGCTAGGTCCTAGGCCGTGGTGATGGGAATCTACGCCTGTAGTCCAGGGACCAAGGTTGCTCCACTGCCCTGTGGGGTGGTCCCATGACCGGCTTGCCCTTGGACATTGAGGTCTTAGCTGCGTCTGGTGCCTGGCATGGCATCTGCAGTGTTGCTACTTGTTCTTTGGCTGCCGCGGCTGCCTCGGGCAACAAGGGCCCTGGGAGCTGGAGGCAGATCCCTGGCTGGGCTAGGGGGTCTGATCACAGCGGTCCCCCTGATCACCCCGTGGGGTGGGCATGTGGCCTGACATAGTCCTTTGCTCCAAGCCCCCTTCCTCTCTGGTGCCAGGGAGCC
Source organism: Eretmochelys imbricata (assembly GCF_965152235.1). Taxonomy (NCBI): domain Eukaryota; kingdom Metazoa; phylum Chordata; order Testudines; family Cheloniidae; genus Eretmochelys; species Eretmochelys imbricata. The sequence goes on along the minus strand of NC_135598.1, from coordinate 8,227,735 downwards.
CCTCTTCTTTTGCTGCTTCTTAGGCACTGGTGAGGGGAATGGTGCCAGGCGGTGGAGCCCAGTGCCGGTGGTGAGCTCTGCACTCATGTTGAGGTGCTAGGAGTGGGGTCTGGGCGGAAGGGCTCCGACACAGGACGAAGTGCAGCCTCCATGAGGAGAGCCCTCAAATGGATCTCTGGGCGAAAGTTCTTACAGATCCCACACTTGTCTTTTCTATGGGATTCCCCCACACACTGAAAACAGCTGTCATGGGGGTCACTAATAGGCATCCGCCTGTTGCATGAGGAGCATGGTTTGAAGCATGTCCGGAGCAGGGACTAACTACCAAACTAACCTAACACTTAACTTATGGCTAACTAAGTATCTACAAATGATATGCAAAGAGAGTAAACAATAGGCTGTAAAGAACCGCTAACTCTCTGACCAACCGGGGCGGTAAAAAGGAACCAAGAGGGCATAGGGCCGGGGCGCCTAATATACCAGCGCATGAGCGTGGCACTCAAGGGGGCGGCGCAGCCGACCCTACGGATACCGCTAAGGCAAAAATCTCTTATCGCGCATGTGGGCGTGCTCTCACCACCTAGAATGGATTGACTTGAGCAGGTGGAAAATCATTGTCCTGAACAGCACTAGCAGCCATGCGGAGAGCTCCAGTGGGGGCAAAGTTTCAGGAGTATTCCGTTTCTGACTATGCTACACTTTCGACAGAGGAAACGGGAACGGGCAGCACTATACATGGAGGCTGGGGACAGACCGAAGCCATACCTCGGTGTGAGGATTTCTTTGTATTGTAGTTTCTCCACACGAGTTGTTGCAGCAACAGACATTGGGATGACAATGTTATTAATATCAAAGGAGCTTTCGCCTCTCCTCCTCCTCGGCTGCTGCAAAACAAAGACAAAAAACAGTGAGGAAAGCGAGGGGGGAACCTCAGGTTTCAACCTGGTGGGACTGCTTCTCTAAGGAGCATCAATCAGTCTCATAACTGAAAAGTTTCTAACGTGAATCGTGCACTAGCGAGGGATGCCAGATTGATGGCCTTGGAGCAATGCTGGGGCATGTCCATGGACCAAGAACAATGCACGCTGCAGAAATTTAAGTGTCAATACTTCCCCAGAATGCCTCACCAAACGCTGCCTTTGGTGTTAGAGGGGAATTGAGTCTCCTTGGTCCATTCAACCTTTCTGCAGAGTGTGCTGACAAGAAGCTCAGCAAGGGCTAAAATGTGGAGAAGGTTTGTACAATGTGGATACCTATCTGCTTTAGTGCCCCCTCCCAATCAGGGAGGAGAGCAGTTAGCAGGAGGCCTGGCCTATGAATAAAGGGGGTTCATTCAGCAGAGCTGTCAATTCCCACACCTTTCACCAGCAGGTTTTTTTATTATTAATATTAAAAAGACAGACAATGCTCCTGCATTTAACAAGAGGAGCCAGAACGGAAATTCTAAATGGGAAAAGCCACAGCTCCCATCTATGTTACTCTTCCTTTAAGATTCCACCTTCCCTGCAGAGAGAATTCCACTCATCATTGAGTTCATGTATTTTGAAGGGGAAAATTTACTCTTTTTACAAAATGATTTTTGAACTATAGCTCTTTACTACACTTTTCAACACGTGCTTCAAGAAATTCTAGTGCTATTTAAACCTGTATCCATCCTGGTTTTAAGAGGAGGTGACTAAGGCACAAACAACAGTTAAGTGTCCAACTCTCACTGAAAGTCAATGGCAGCTGGGTGCTTAATGCCCTTTGTGCCTATGAAAATCTCTCCCAACATTCAGGTACTTGCTATACCACTGAGCAGGTCTTTCACAAACTGGTAAAACACTTGATTCTCAAACTGTTCAACTCAACTTCATATCCCCTTTACGAAGAGGATTTGCAATTTACCCTTTTATCTGTCTCCTCCATTCCCCATTGCATGGAACATGTGGCTTTTACTGTGAAAATTAAGTCATGCAGGCAACTGTAATTACACTGGATAAACAACACAACAAAATAAGAAAAGTTGGGTAATATGTTTTGAGGTGCTTAGATAAAATGTGCTGCAAAAGCACAAGCATTAGGGATTAATGAGCCTCACAGAATCATAGAGGGCAGCTCAACAGTACTGCTACCTACATGAAAAAATTGTCTCCGGATTTGTTTAAAACAGTCATGTGACAAACATCTGGAGGTTTCTATTGTTTACCTCCTCAGAGATCAGTACTGAGGTGTGAAGCAATGCTGACCAATCAGAGAGCATATGCAAATTTAGGTTAACTGACCGGACTAAAAGTCACATTTATCCCCTGGATCTCTCCTGCCCCTTTGGAATTTTAAGTTTAAAAGGTAAAAAGTTTTACACTTTGGATATTTGTAGACAAAATGGAGAGATTTCTATTTCTGATGGAAACATTCAGAATATACTCGAACTAACAGGCAGACTCTAAGTAGTACATCTGAACCCTACAGCTTTTGAGGACAAGATTCCTAGCAAGTCTAAGGATTATTTGTAAGATTCATAGTAATTCTAAGGACTGGGGGGGAGGATCAGCGGTCTAAACGGACATAAATTCACCACTTGTTCTGAAACTTGCAGGTCTTTCCCACACTTTGTTAGGTTAGTTCATGGTACAATTAAAAGAAAACGCCCAGAATTTTCAGACATGTCAGCTCATCAAGCACTGACGTAGTCCCAGGGAACAAATAAAGAATTAAGTACAACTCTGAAAGAGACCAAAAGCCAGCAGCAGCCAGCATTAGGAACGTTCAGATTAGGCAAGCTACCCGTCAAAAAGCTTTCCCATTCCTCAAGTGCAGCCCAGGATCTGACGAGGGCAAGGGATGGCCTCAGTGAAAAATAAGTAGCCTTCACAGAATCGTATCACAGAAGTTAATGGGTGCCCCCTGCTGCTAGCACACCCCTAAATTATTTTTGGAGGCATAGATGTTTCTTTGGCCATGACTTTATCCCAGCTGCCAGAGATGGCAGGGGGTAAACCCAAGGGCAGATGGCAATGGTTTGATGTGCCAAAGGGAAAGGCAGGTAAATTGAACATAATGCTTCAGACAGACTGCTTGATTGTCTATGGATTCCTTGCCCTGGAATTTATTTATAGAATACCTTTTTATTGCAGGAGGTATCATAAAACTTACTATTCCACTTTGACTATCAATGAGAAAGACTTGAGTTAGTCCACAGTGAAATAAATGGCTGGGCCTTTGTCCACTTCCTAGTAGACAGGTATTCTCCTCATAGTAATTACCAAAGCATGCCTTCTCTACAAACTCCCCACAGGTCAACTTGGCTTTAATCAACAATCTGTGACAAATGGAGAGAAGAGACTGGCAATGTCAACGGCTGAGGTGAGCAAGGAATCCAATCACAGGTAACACGAGGAGTTTCTACGCCACTAGGACACAGTTGTAAAAAATTAAAAAAAAAACAAAAAACATCTTTCTTCTCCAACTCCAAAGCACCTACAACATTCTAACCACCCACACTATTCTGGCTGGTAGGATGCTTTATAAACCCATAGCAACTAGTTCTGTCCCAGCAGTGCTACAAGCAGTCCATTCAATCTGAGACCGCTACATGTCCTAGCTAGTGCAAGTTTGTGACAAATGCTTGGAACCTTTATGTAGGAGGTGATTTTTACTGCCTCACTTGGAGAGGCAAGCTGCTGGCACCAATCATACAAGCTGGGTCAAACAAACTCTGTTCAGGTCTCTGATTATAAGGATAACCATAGATGCTAAATGTTTTGCTAACTATCATCTGTTCTAGAACATTCCATGTCTGGGCACAATAAACTGAAGCAGTGAAGGAAAGGCCAATTCCAACACCTCATTCTCAAGTTCCGTGGCCCATTTCCAGTCATGCTTCAGACTGGATCATGGCACCAAAGATGCTAATTACAGAAATGGACAGAGGCCAGCTGTCCTTGCTGATGTTGCTTAACAGTTCAGCAGAATTCAATACTGTTCATCATGAGGTCAATAGGATGTCAGGATCTGGGAATGGCTGGAATCACATGGTTCTAATCTTTCCAGTCAAGCTATTCCAGCACTTAGTGCTGGGTGAAGGTTCCTCTCTGATGTGAAATCCCCAAAGGACCATATCCTGCTTCCTCTTCAATATTTTTGCAAAACTGAAGATCACAAGGAGATATGGGCTACAGGGGCTGTTGTGGTCTATCTGACTGGGCACAAGGAAAGAGGAAATGCTTTTTTTGCCTCTGTCTTCACTAACAAGGTCAGCTCCCAGACTGCTGCACTGGGCATCACAACATGGGGAATAGATGGCCAGCCCTCTGTGGAAAAAGGGGTGGTTAGGGACTATTTAGAAAAGCTGGACGTGCACAAGTCCATGGGGCCGGACGAGTTGCACCCGAGAGTGCTAAAGGAATTGGCGGATGTGATTGCAGAGCCATTGGCCATTATCTTTGAAAACTCGTGGCGAACGGGGGAAGTCCCGGATGACTGGAAAAAGGTTAATGTAGTGCCAATCTTTAAAAAAGGGAAGAAGGAGGATCCTGGGAACTACAGGCCAGTCAGCTTCACCTCAGTCCCTGGAAAAATCATGGAGCAGGTCCTCAAAGAATCAATCCTGAAGCACTTACATGAGAGGAAAGTGATCAGGAACAGTCAGCATGGATTCACCAAGGGAAGGTCATGCCTAACTAATCTAATCGCCTTCTATGATGAGATTACTGGTTCTGTGGATGAAGGGAAAGCAGTGGATGTATTGTTTCTTGACTTTAGCAAAGCTTTTGACACGGTCTCCCACAGTATTCTTGTCAGCAAGTTAAAGAAGTATGGGCTGGATGAATGCACTATAAGGTGGGTAGAAAGTTGGCTAGATTGTCGGGCTCAACGGGTAGTGATCAATGGCTCCATGTCTAGTTGGCAGCCGGTGTCAAGTGGAGTGCCCCAGGGGTTGGTCCTGGGGCCGGTTTTGTTCAATGTCTTCATAAATGATCTGGAGGATGGTGTGGATTGCACTCTCAGCAAATTTGCGGATGATACTAAACTGGGAGGAGTGGTAGATACGCTGGAGGGCAGGGATAGGATACAGAGGGACCTAGACAAATTGGAGGATTGGGCCAAAAGAAATCTGATGAGGTTCAATAAGGATAAGTGCAGGGTCCTGCGCTTAGGACGGAAGAACCCAATGCACAGCTACAGACTAGGGAACGAATGGCTAGGCAGCAGTTCTGCAGAAAAGGACCTAGCGGTGACAGTGGACGAGAAGCTGGATATGAGTCAGCAGTGTGCCCTTGTTGCCAAGAAGGCCAATGGCATTTTGGGATGTATAAGTAGGGGCATAGCGAGCAGATCGAGGGACGTGATCGTCCCCCTCTATTCGACATTGGTGAAGCCTCATCTGGAGTACTGTGTCCAGTTTTGGACCCCACACTACAGGAAGGATGTGGATAAATTGGAGAGAGTCCAGCGAAGGGCAACAAAAATGATTAGGGGTCTGGAACACATGAATTATGAGGAGAGGCTGAGGGAACTGGGATTGTTTAGTCTGCGGAAGAGAAGAATGAGGGGGGATTTGATAGCTGCTTTCAACTACCTGAGAGGTGGTTCCAGAGAGGATGGTTCTAGACTATTCTCAGTGGTAGAAGAGGACAGGACAAGGAGTAATGGTCTCAAGTTGCAGTGGGGGAGGTTTAGGTTGGATATTAGGAAAAACTTTCACTAGGAGGGTGGTGAAACACTGGAATGCGTTACCTAGGGAGGTGGTAGAATCTCCTTCCTTAGAAGTTTTTAAGGTCAGGCTTGACAAAGCTCTGGCTGGGATGATTTAATTGGGGATTGGTTCTGCTTTGAGCAGGGGGTTGGACTAGATGACCTCCTGAGGTCCCTTCCAACCCTGATATTCTATGAAACCCGTGATTCCTGACTCTGCTAGTGATTCACTGTGTGAAGCAGTTCAAGTCTCTTCATCTCTCCGCTTAAGTCTCCCTACCTGTAAAAAATGGAAATAATGCTGGCCCATCTTTGTAAATCAGTTTGAGATCTACAGATGAAAGAGCATCATAAGTGGAAGTATTTTGCTGGCATCAGCATACTGACACCCAACTATGTGCCTCCTTCCCATCAGATTTAATCATGGCCATCCCCATGCTCTCTCAAAGATTGGCAAAGACTGGGACTTGCACTAAAGCTGAAGCTCAACCTATGGAAGACAATTAAAATTATTTGGCAGAAGGTAGCATTGAGAATATTGAAAAAATCTAATTACTCCACCAGTGGAGAAGGGTCAACCAACCAGGGTCAATCTGAGAATCTTATTAAGATTACAGTTTGCTTTTAGAATCCCAGAATTCACTAGTGGTCAGCAATACTATTAATCTATGGCTGACTCTCAGCCCCAGCACTGGGAACCGAACCACTGAGTAAATTCAGACACTAATACTTGAACTGTTCTTTCTATCCAGAGTAGAGGGAAACCTGGATTGCTGAGAGCCAAGCAATCTCCAGAGCAGGATAGCAGCTCAGCAACCCCTCCAGATGCATGACCATGCCCTGATCAGATACTTACAGACATGCTAGAGGCGCCCTGTGAACTTGTGCTGGCAGGAGCAGAACTGTCAGAAGATGTGGACAGCTGCCGCACTATGGGGCTGTGGGGCATAGAGGCCGCAGTCGCTGATAGGTAACTTGGGCCTCCGACATCTGCGTGATGCTTTAACACTACAGGAGAAGAAGACAAATGGACAATGACATTAGCAAAAAAGGTTACACCACATGCTTAAAAGTAACCATCGAGGACCACTGTGCATGAAGTAGAAGCTTCCTCCGACTGCAGCTGCCAGCTTTACAGGCCCTGGGGGAATAAGCTGTTAGAGCACACAGGGGATAGCTGCAGTAGTGACAGCAGCTCCTTTATTCCCAGAAGCAGCACACTCCCCTTCACCAAGGGGAAAGAGGATGGGAATGCAGCAAAGCCCAAGCTCCCCCCTGTGAGACCTGGCTGTGGGAGCCTACCTTCGCTTCTCTCAGGTGAGTAGTCCCACAACTGCTTTTTGTCATGTGCAGGAGGCAGGATAAGTGAGCGCTCTGGCACTCTCTTGGCCTTGGGCACAGCCATTAGATCGTCTAAGGGCTGCCTGTGTGCCTTGTTTGGTTGGATTTTGTGATGTGAGCACTCTGAGGAGGGGAACAGAAAAAGAGCTGTGAAATGTCTGCTTTCCCCTCTCTTTCTGTTAGCACAGGAGATACAGCCAACACTGGAGATCCGGATGGGTCAGGGCTCCAGCACCAGCAGGGACTGGGGCAGATGCAGGTAAAGCAGCGAATCCCTTTATTACTGCCTATGCCAGGAAAACACTAACCTGCGCAGGGAACAGCACCTATGACACTCTGACCCAATTTGGTTCACACCTGCACACACCTCAGCTCCATTTTAGGTTTTGCAATATAATTGCCACAAGCCCAGTCTACAGCGCGCCCTGAAGAGGGCGATCATACACACATTTCTTCTTCACTGCACTCATTTAGGAGATTCAGGACATTAGCAGGATTAGTTGGGAGTTTACAGACACTCCTGTACTAGTTTGAGGAAAAAAGTGGATACTTACTGGCTGCAGTGAAGAAGGAGTTGACCAGTTTGTGGCGGTCCTTGCGAGCAGGGTCAGACAGGCTACTGGCAGACATGGAGGCTCTATGCTTGAGTGAGAGCTTTTTGGGAGGTTTGATTTTCTCATAGGGCTTGCTCTGCCACTGGGATTTCAGCATATTCTGGAAGTGCAGGCTCGTCGGCACATCTGCAGATAGGTACAACGCAACAACCAAGTCATGCTAGAATTCAAAATGCAGTGTGCTACTACCCAGGAGAGACCACAATACATCTATTCTGAATTATGATTCCAGGCTGTTGACTCCATCCTCATGCTCAAGGGGAGGTTGTGATTTTGGGAGCCAGTATCTTCAGTCTCAATCTCTTTGAGAGTGAAGCACATTCTTCTGTCCAAGACAAGGAGAGGACCAGGCACCTGCCTATCCCACCGGGACAGGGGTCCAGTGCCTTTCCGCATTCACTCTCACCTGCCCATTGCCCTCTTCCAGCCAAGAAGTTGCAACACAGCAGCAGCAGCAGACCAAAATGTACACTGGGAAGGGCAGGAAGGGGAAGATGTGACTTACATCCTCAGTTCAGGGTCAAGACATAAGAAGGGACACATCCTTTTCAAGGACAAAGGCCTAAAAAGGAACCCACTTGGGAAAGTCATTTAGTTTATTGATTGTCACCAGAGTAGCCAGCCGCTTTAATTCTATAAGCCACCAACAATGAGGGCTACCATGGCTCTCCTAACCCTAACAGTTGAACACAGGAAAAAAACCAGACCCAAAACAAGTCAACTGGCTAAATGCTAAATAAAATGGATCCGTTTTATGTGCTATCCAGATGGTCTATCAATGTTGTAAATTAACAGAGAGAACACCTTCTAAAGAGAGGGGCTCTGAGGTTAAAAGTACCCCGATGCTGTTCTCCAGGGAGAGCTTTACAATGGGATAGCTCATCTGCCGAGACACTATACACAGCAACGTCTTCAGCATAGGCATGAGTTGCGTGGAGCAGCTGCCTAATTCAGACAGCAGGTGCTACGCTGTGCACCAGCTGGATTTCAAGGACAGTGCAAAGCAAAACTCTTTGCACTCATCTATGTTGGAGGTGCAAAGTCCTGGATGACCACCATGACCTCTGCATTTGAGGAAAAGTCACCTGCTCCTGGTCAGTCCTAATTGAGGGAAGGTAGTGCAGGCCGCTGCTGCAACCTAAGAAGCCCAGAGCAGCTGTGAGGATCCAGCAGGACATAGCCCAGGCACATCAGTCTGGCAAAAGGTGGGCATAAGTCATCAACACATGGTATCCATCCCTAAATGCTGCCCCAATGACAAGCAGCAATTTCTTACGTGGCTTGTGGCACAGCTCTCTCTCTCATCCAGATTATATTCTGGTAAACCACTGATATTAGCCCCTTCCCCATCTCTGAAATGGAGGCAATAATTACTTATCCATCTATTGTGGTTCCACAAGCCCATGGGGACACAAATGCGCAGGTACACTCTCACCCCATTTCCAGCATATTCTTTCTGCTCCACCCCTGGATGTGGACACACGCACCCCCGTGCATCCATGCCTATACACATGCAGTCTCAACATAAAACACCTGCCTCACAACTATGCACACACACAGTCCTGGCATAAGTCCATTGGCCCAACCCAACACATACTCCAGGCTGCTCTTCTCACAACCTTCTCCTCCCATGGAAGTCACCACCGTAGCGTCTCAGGAGACACTGCCTGAATTAACAGAAGCCACCACTGAGGGAAACACTGATGAAGTTATACAGCATTTACTTGCACAGACAAGTTAGGCTTATTAGGAGATCACAGCTGCCCCTCCCCAGCTAGCAGAAAGTCACCACCAGGCTCTGGCTTTGGGATCCCAGGTGACCCAACTTCCCCTTATCAATGGTTGCTTACGGCCTCAAACTTTGATTTGGTTGCCAAAAACTATGACACATGGTTGCAGAACATCCTTCATGACATGTCTGTTTCGTGCCTCTGGGACACCAGTTATCAGGGTTTCTTTCATCTCTCACAGCGCAGCAGGAAAAGCCTCAGCCTGAACAAAAGAGAGATGTCTAGGAGGCAGCAACTCGGTGTTATCCGCGAGGAAAGAAGCGTACATCCCAGGCCACTAGGTACTCCCTGACACACACTGTCGGCGTCCCATCCACCTGGGATCTTCCTGTATCAGTGGCAGAACACCTGCACCTTGCTTCAACCAAAAGGGAAACAACAACTGCTAGGTACCTCACTGCCTCAGGGACTAACCCCATCACCACAAGTGACAGTTCAAATACTGAGGCCCAGAGAGGCGCCACTGCAATACTGACAGGAGAGCAGGAAGGGCCAACATCCCTTCCTCAGATCTCAAGGGGACACAGCATTTTCATAATGCCTTTGATGAAGCAGCTAAGATCAGAGCTGAGCCCCCTTCCTAGCCCCCACAGGATTGACCAGCTATTTGAAATCTCCATATTCCACAGATTAATTATTTCAGTGTCTAATTGGGAGAGAGGAGATTTCATGCAGGGCCTGAATCTTGGAGGCCTCTGCTTGAACCCCCATTAGGATTCCCATCATCCCCAATGAGTTGGCATGGTAGCCCAAGCAGAGGCTGCCAATCTGACCCGAGGGCGGGGGCAAACACACACGATGCATGGGTTGGCTGGACAGCAGGACAGAGCCAACTGGCAGCAGGGTGTGGGCTGGAGTTTGCTATTAATAGCAGGAGCTTGGGTTCCAGGGAAAAGCTGCTAGAGTGGTGTTCAAATAACCCGACAGTTAAGGCTTCTGGTTTAGCCTATTTGCTAAGAAGCCAGGGAAATGATGACGTGATGGCAGCTGTCCTGCCATAACTGACACCGGGCATAAATGTGTTAGCACAGGCATGCCCCATGCAAAACCACAAGGAATAAAAGTAGTCTTAAACAGGTAGCCAAGAAGCTGTATTGTGGATTTACTACACGGATTTGCCTTCATGGACACAACATGTACTCTCTTCACTTGTCTCTCTCTCCTCCAGATGATTCCACAATTTATTCCAAGGCTTGGAAATTTACTTCAATTTTTAAAAATTGGTCTGCTCCTACAGCGAGTATTTGATTTAACAGGGCTGCACTGCAATCGTATTGCAACTCTATTCTACGCATTTTCTCTTTCACTGAACTCAGTGCTGCAGGTCTCTTGGGGACCAGCAGATGGCGATCACACTGTGCATTTTTAAACCCAAGTTAACATCCTTGTTACCAAGGTTATTACATCATCTGAAAATCCCCAGACTGAAATCCAACGAACCAGAGAAACTGAAAGGACAAAGCACCTATGAAGCAGCACTTCAATGGGTTAAAACCCACCACATATATGCCTGCTTACCAAAAGTGTAAACGCGATCCTCCTCCTCCTCCCGAGGTACCTGGCAGTGCAGGCCTCAGCACACTATGCTAGAGAAGCCCAGCTCCAGGTGCCAAGATGTTAAAGATGCCAAAGGGAGTTGGACTCAAAATGAGAGCTTGAAAGAGACAGCCAGTTCAAGTCAAGATGTTGACAAAAAGTTCTCTCTCATGTATACAAATGTACCGTATCTATACAGCCAATTCAGGAGGGCTATATCGTATTTTTGATGGTGAACACAGTGAAAATTTGACAGACAGAGAGAGAGAACGAACAAACAACTACTCTGGCTGATGGCACTCGTCTTAATTCTGTGACCTTGAAACCTCTTTCTCAGCTGGGAAACTGTGATGCAGACACAAAGAATATTTAACCAGATTTCTCTGCCCCCAGCAGCCCACCTTCTTTCAGGTTTTGAGAGGATTAAAAAGCCAGCCTCTGGGATAATCAAAGGAGGTCACATGTATCTGCGCACTGAGAGCAATCTAAATTACGATAAATACTCATGTTTTAAATGTGTTAGTAAACATAGTTTTAAACAAGACTTTGCACCTAGTTTAGACAGGACAAGTCATGTTTAAAAATGTTAAATGGTTTAGGTCAACCCTATAAATACGGGATTTACTGTACTGCATCAGACTGTTGGTGTCTACCTGCGGCAGATGACTGATGCATAATAGTTTTTTCACCTTCTTCTCAAGTATCTGGCCTACTGTGCAATAGAGTAGATGGAGGAAAGAAATTCCTTCATGTTTACACCCTGAAGCATGAAACTTAAGTTACTCTTCGCTTATCACCCATAAATACATAAAAAGGCTTCGGTCGCAAGCTCTTATTACCCAGCTGTACACTAACCTCAAATTCAAATCGTATCACAGATGATTTGCTGCTGGCATAGACAGAAGAGACTCTTCTTCTAACTAAGACAGTCTCTTCTTTTGATATAAATGGTCGAACTCAACTACATCCTCCAACTGGTTTATAAAATATTGTCAGTATAACCCTCAAACTCTGATGCAAGGCTCCCAATTATCAAAACTTTACTTGCTTTGCTCTCTATTCTCACAAAGCCAGGCTTCAGGGCAATGTTCTCACAAGGACTGAGTATACACGTGAATGTTCACCACAGTGTGGATTCAAGGTATACTGCTTTCCTTTCACCTTTCCACTCTGGGGAGTGCCATCCCCCATAAGCCACTAACAGCTGCACATACTTCGTTCCAAGCACGTGGACATACCTAGCACATTCCCACTTCCTATGGAAAGTGATGAATATCTAAAGTTCTGCAGCAGAGCAGAGTGGGCACGTTCACAAGTGGCTGGATTATGGTAGCACCAAAGTTACCCGAAGTATTATTCGTTTTACATCCTTTGGTATTTCTCTCCCTATACCTCTCAACTTCACTGTGCGTTTCATTAAGTGGCTGTGCTTACCATCTGGGAATGATAGAACAGGGTGAATACATGAGTCCAGCTGGGAGAGGCGCTCCAGCAAAGGGGCTTCATACTGGATTTCCGGAGATATGGAGCTTCGAGTCCCACAGATGGCACACAACGGGTTCACATCACAGCTACATCGCACCATGCTGTTACGATGAACCTAGACCCCAAGGGGAAAAAGAAAAAGAAATTCAATACTTAACTCAAAGAGGCTGATCTGTCTACACCCACTCATTCCACATGCAACTCTTAGGCAATTTGCTGAAAAATCCTGGAGGCTACATCCTTTTTACATCAAATAAGAGCCACTGGCCTTGCCTAGACTAGGAAAAAAGGCACATCCCCCAACCCTAAATCAAGCTTTCACAACCAAAAATTCTACTGAACACCAATATAAAATACAGTTTAACACTTTTAGCAATAGCTCAATCAGCTAAAATTGGCTAAACATATCTGACATCACTAGACAGTTTAAGGAGGTTTTCAGTCAACTTAAGATAGCTCAATTCAGCTAACTCTATAGGGGGAAAAACACCTTTCTTTTTAGCCTAGACAAGGCCAGCGTGAGAAATGGCTGTGCCAAGTTGACACTTACAGGTAAGTCTTGACAAAGAAAAGGGATGTTTTCAATCATGTTAGCTCAATTAAGCTGGGCATTTCAATTCACAGATGTACAGATTATAATGCCAGAAGGAACCACTATGATCACCTAGTTTGACCTCCTGCATGACACAGGCCACAGAACCTCTCACCCTGAAAGGTCTAAATCAAGCCTATAACTTCTGTGAGTTACATCAGACATTTTAGAAAGATACACTGTCTTGACTCAGAGTTCAAGTAATGGAGAATCCACCATCTCCCTAGGTATTGTTCCAATTGTTGGTTAACCCCTCTTAAGAATATACACTTTGTTTCTGATCTCAGATCGGAAGCTGAAGCTAGACAATCATGACCTTGTTATGCTTTTTTCTGCTAGATTAAGGAGCCACATATACTAATCAGAAATCTCCTTCCCACAGATACCTATGGGCAGTGATCAAGTCATCTCTGAACCTTCTCTTCAATAGGCTAAAGAGATTCCGTTTTTTAAATCTCTTACTATAAAGGCATGTTTTCCCAACTTTGAATCATTCTTGTAGCTCATTCCTAAACCCTTTCCAATTTTTCAGCATCACTTTTCAAATATGGACCCCAGCACCAAACAGTACTCGTACAGCGATCTCACTAATGCTGTACCCAGATGTAACACCCCTTGCTCACTTCTACTTGATATTCAACACATACATGTGTTCAATGGGCGAACTAACTCTCTTCGCTACAGCGCTGCACTAGCAGCTCCCATTCAACTGGTTACCCACCATGACCCTTAAGTTCCTTTCAATGTCACTGCATATCAGATCAAAGTCTCCCATCTTGTAAGCATGACCTACATTCTTTGTTCTGAAAGGTGTCTCCTTGCATATGGCTGTATTAAAACATGTAATTAAAATGAACCCACCTCCCCAAGTGAACCAGATTACTCTGTATACCTCGTGTCCCTATCAGCATTTACCACTTCAATTTCAGCCATCTGCAAGTTTTACCAGCAATGATTTTATTATTTTCTTCCAAACCATTGATAAAGGTATTGAATAGCACGGGGCCAAGAACAGATCTTTGCAGAACCCTCTAGAAATACAACTGGATGACTAATCTCCATTTACACTTGTGTTAAACTAATCTGATTGCACTAACAACTGAAACATGCCCTTTTTGCTCATGGAAATAGCACCTAAATGAGCTAGTTCTCTAAATTCTAGCACCCTGAGACTTCCGCTCCCCCGTAGCTCACTAGACTTGTAACCGTATGACAATGCAGTTTGGCTTGAAATCCTTTTTACTTAGCAGCAGTGAGAATGGTTTGTCCTGTCTTTAATCAGCAGAGCAGCACAGAGTCCAACTAAACTTCTGGCAAGACTGAACCCCCAGAGAGAGATTCCCATACCTTCACTGTTAATACAACCCTTTATACTCCAGTCGGAATGGTTTACTATGACCACAGGAACACGTAGATGGTGATATTGCTTTACAAGATGCCTTTCCATTTTGCTTACCCAGAAGACTACATCATTTAAAAAAAGTTAGCTATGATATCCTCTCCATACAGAAATGGACTTCGCTTCCCATTCTTCTCCAGTCCTACATCCTAGCCATCTTCCCTCCAGGGGAGGGCTAGACATAGCTCTCTCCAGAGTTTGGGTCAGCTACAAGAGAGACTGAAGAGCGAAGCCTTGCTTTCCCCACATCAGCTCATCAGGGAGCAACAGCTCCTTTCACTGCTGTGGTCAGCAGCAGAAACAGGAGCACTGGAGGAGGAACAGGGCGAGGGAAGGCAAGACCATACGGAAGAGAGTATGAAAAAAGAAACAATACAGGAATATAAGACATTCATATGTTTCAGGGCTGAAGGTAACAGTAGTCAACAGTCAGCCCAGCAGCCCATGTGAAATATTATATATATGGAAGACAGAGTGTTGGACACATGGCACAACTTTTAAGAAAGCAGGTAACAATGCTTATAGTTAAGATTGCCTGACTCATTACATTTTAAATTGCTTATAACTTTACCAAACTTCTAATAGTTTGGATTGAAATTTTCCATGTTGGGTATCTGCCTCTGGCTTTTTAAAGTTTCAGCTAACGTTTAATAAAAGGTGCTCATGATAAGACTCCTGCCCAAGTAGTTATCTCCTCTTCCCTGACACAAGAGTTGCAATTATCACAATAAATTAACGGAAAGGTTACGTGGTTTCCCTATAGCATCTACAACAGCCTACAGCCTCAATGTCTTCTGTTAAAATTGTTTGTTTTTTTAAATGTCTTAGATCAACCCCCATAAAAGCAGCAAATACTCATACATCGGGGGATAAGGGACTATTTCACCTTTGCTTTCACAGCGGTGGAAGTACACCACTAACTACTGCGTCAAGACTTCAGTTCTCTCTCGGGTCACACACACATCAAATAAAGATGAGCAAGACAACACCAGTACACACTGACCTTTTTGGAGAGGGGTATGATGTTGCTAGGTCGAACGAGCCGTCGCTTCTTGCAGCTTAGTACTGGGCGGGTGCGAGCTGCTACACAGGTTCCATCAGAAGAAGAGACCATGTTCAGTCGCTGCTTTTTATGCAACAGCTCTTCAACATCTGTGCCATCTCCCTGAGCATGTTCTGCCAAGCCAGACTGAAGACTGTCCAAGAGCGGAAGAGATTTAGAATATTACACATTTTTATTCATTTGAACTGTGCAGTGAATAGATGCCACTCAAAGATCCTAACCAGGCCTACAATTCTGACCTCCACTTCAAGTGGCAAAACTAAAGTATTTTAAGAGTGCTCTCAAGCAATTAAAAAAATTAATCACACTGTTAAATAATAATAGAATACCATTTATTTAAATGTTTTCAGATGTTTTCTACATTTTCAAATATATTGATTTCAATTACAACACAGAATACAAAGTGTACAGTGCTCACTTTATATTTATTTTTGATTACAAGTATTTGCACCGTAAAAACACACAAAATAAATAGTATATTTCAATTCACCTAATACAAGTACTGTAGTGCAATCTCTATCGTGGAAGTTGAATGTACAAATGTAGAATTATGTATAAAAAACAAAATAAAAACAAACAATGTAAAATTTTAGAGCCTGCAAGTCCACTCAGTCCTACTTTTTGTTCAGCCAATCGCTCAAACGAGTTTGGTTACAATTTTTTACAGGAGATAATGCTGCTCACTTCTTGTTTACAATGTCACCTGAAAGTGAGAACTGGCTTTAGCCTGGCACTGTTGTAGTGGGTGCCACAAGATATTTACATGCCAGATGTGCTAAAGATTCATGTGTCTCTTCATACTTCAACCACCATTCCGGGGAACATGCATCCGTGCTGATGACGGGTTCTGCTCGGTAACAATCCAAAGCAGTGCGAACGGATGCATGTTCATTTTCATTATCCGAATCAGATGCCACCAGCAGAAGGTTGATTTTCTTTTTTGGTGGTTTGGGTTCTGTAATTTCCGCACTGGAGTGTTGCTCTTTTAAGACTTCTGAAAGCATGCTCCACACCTCCTCCCTCTCAGATTTTGGAAGGCACTTCAGATTCTTAAAGCTTGGGTCGAGTGCTGTAGCTATCTTTAGAAATCTCACATTGGTACCTTCTTTGCGTTTTGTGAAATTTGCAGTGAAAGTGCTCTCAAAATGAACAACGTGCTGGGTCATCATCTGAGACTACTATAACATGAAATATATGGCAGAATGCAGGTAAAACATAGCAGGGGACATACAATTCTCCCCCAAGGAGTTCAGTCACACGTTTAATTAACACATACTTTTTTTAATGAACGTCATCAGCATGGAAACCTGTCTTCTGGAATGGTGGCTAAAGCACGAACAGGCATACAAATGTCTAGCATATCTGGCACGTCAATACCTTGCAATGCTGGCTACAAAAGTGCCATGCAAATGCTTGTTCTCACTTTGTAAATAAGAAGAGGGCTGAACAAGTAGGAGGACTGAGTGGACTTCCAGGCTCTGAAGTTTTACGTTGTTTAGTTTTTGAGTGCAGTTATGTAACAAACAAAAATCTACATTTGTAAGGTGAACTGAATAACACTTTTTTGTTTATCATTTTTACAGTGTAAATATTTGTCATCAAAAATAATATACTCTTTGATTTCAATTACAACACAGAATATATATGAAAATGTAGAAAAACATCCAAAATATTTAATAAAATTTCAAAACTGCGATTAATCAGTTAATTCTTTTGAGTTAATTGCGTGAGTAAACTGTGATTAATCGACAGCCCTATATTTTAATTGTTTGACATTGTTCCCTTTTCTTTTCTTCCTATCACCTTCCAAACTGGAAAAAAAAGAAAAGAAAAAAAAAAGTGTTAGGAAAGTGCAGAGCAAAGAGTACTAACTAAAATCAATGGTGAGAATTACACACAATTCCACCATGATATTTCAATCCTCAAAAAGTCCTTTTCTATCCAACCCTACTGCTGTAGCAATGTGTTCCTCAATCCTGGCATGCAGGATCCCCTGAAATTCTAGTCCTGAATCTCTTGAAATACTGGCAGATTATCTGTAATGGGCCTAAATGCCACTGGGCACCAGGTTGAGAAACAAATTCATTGGAACTGATGCTGAGAATCTAGACATGAACCCCAAATCTGGTCTCCATTACAGAATTGTACCACTGCAATCTTCACCAGCGTGACTGAAATGGTGCAATGTTGACATTAGCCTTCCTGTTTTAGAGGCATACAGAATACCATGTTCACACATAGCACCCCTGCAGTACACTGTGTGCACTTATCTTCATTCCAACACAACACCCCATCCACTGGCCAGAACAGTTTTCTCCTCATTAGAATATAATGCTTAAGATTTATAAGTGAAATACACTGCTCTCAAATGTAGAGCTTTGATGACCGAGCTAACTGCAGGCATATCAAGGCATTTTGTTACTGTACAGGGATAATCAATTGCACTGAGCACCTTCTATCCACAGCGTACCGATATAAGAACAAAGGCAATAGTGCTGGAAACACCTATGAACAACTGCAAGCACTTGTGAGTACTGCAGCTCTAATGTAGGATGTATTTGAAGTTTAATTAAGACCTTGGTATGCGATTGCTCAAACCACATAAGTCGCAATGGTATTCAAAAAAACCTGTTAAACAGTTTTGCCAGGATTGTGTTTTACATCATACTTGTTGTATAGATCAAGGGAGGGAAAGATTATTTTTCTGAGAATAGTGTTATGCCTAACTACACTACGGACCAATTCCATCTAGGTCAGGGGTGGGCAAACTTTTTGGCCCGAGGACCACAGCGGGGTGCGAAACTGTATGGAGGGCTGGGTAGGGAAGGCTGTGCCTCCCCAAACAGCCTGGCCTCCACCCTCATCTGCCCCCTCCCACTTCCCACCCCCCGACTGTCCCCCTCAGAACCTCCAACCCCATCCAACCCCCCCTTCTCCTTGTCCCCTGACTGTCCCCTCCTGGGACCCCCCTGTCCCTAACCGCCCCGACTGCCCCCCAAGATCCCCATCCAACCCCCCGCCCTGTGTGCCGCCGCCCCCTTACCATGCCACTCAGAGTGGCAGGAGCTCGCAGCCCAGCTGCCTGCACAGTGGCATCACTATGGAGGAGGGGGAATAGCGGGGGAGGGGCCGAGGGCAAGCCTCCTAGGCCAGGAGCTCAGGGGCCAGGCAGGACGGTCCTGAGGGCCGGATGTAGCCCGTGGGCTGTAGTTTGCCTACCTCTAATCTAGGTAGTTAGTCTAACGCATTGTTTCTGAGTGCATCTGTAATTAGATTAGGTGTGCGACTTAAGCAATATCAGAACCATGAGAGGCTATAACCATGTCTAAAAAAGGTTTAACTCAGTCACAAACTTTAGAGTGGGCCAGGCCTAGTTCATAATAGGATACCGCCAACCTCACCGGAGGCATAAACCCTCCCCAGGCAGCCCATGCAAGCATCTTACGTGTTAATAACTCCATTGACAGGTCTCAGCGCTCCACAGGGTTTGGAGGGAAGGGATTCTGGAGTATTTCCAGCAGATGTACCAAGATTCACTACTGGCTGGGAAATGGAAGCACCCTACAGAGGGAAAAGAAAGGACACAATGGATAAAGGTTTCCCACGTAGCCATGTAAATTTCCCTCATCCCTACCTCTGCACCACCAGCAGAGACCACAACAATGGGCTTCCACACAGAACTTCAATTCCAGGAGGCTTCACAAACCAGCACATTCCACAACACAGAATTGAGACTGAGGAGGAGGATTTTGCAAGGTTTTCCTCCTCCGCCAGAGTTGCTCATCTGCAGTTCCCAGTGTGCAAAGCCGAAAGGATTTCTGGTCTTCTCAGACAGCTATAGGCATGCAAAGACTGCCTTAGTGGCCAGGAGTGAAGCAAAGCAAGAAATAAGGTCCTATTAGGAAGATTTTAACATTATGCCTCACTGTAGTGCAATAACCACTTGTGCAAACTACCCTCACACTCCAGTGATCTGCAAACCTTTGAAGTTCAGAGGCTTTAGATCATGTGAGCTGCCAGAATCACTGTGAGGTCCCTTCTACATTAAGGAAAAAGTACCAAACATACAAAATGTATCTGCATTGTGAGGCTCCTAAACCCCTTTGTAAATCTAGCCCTAAACATGTTTTTAAACACTTTAAAATCTTAGTGTACATAAGGCAGTTGGGTTTTGCACATGCTGGAAGGTTGTCCCACTACAGCTACTACAAATGCCGTGTGTGTACTAGCATTTTAAACGTGTTCGCACACACCATTTTTCTAAGTGCAGTCCAAACAGGACAAAAAGCCGTCAGCCCATGATACCCTGAAGATCCCTAGTAATAGGGCTGAGGAATCCATCTGAAGGTATCAGAAGGAATTCCTCTTGGGAGGGGATGACCCATTTTCCCCATGCTCATCTGGCCCCTCATCTTGAATGTCCTAAAGTCTGTTTTTGTAAGCCCATGAACTCTGAGGCAGAATCTCCACTGAAATTCCCCTGGAAACTCACAGCAGCTTTCTCTCTCTCTCTGAACTTCTGTGCAACTTGTCCATTCATTCCCAGTAAGGGAAGGGATGAACTGAACATATGGGGGCGGGTGGGAAGTTGGGGGGGGGGGGGTCCAGGAGGGAATGTTCCATGAGCCAGAATTGCTCCTTTATACTAAGCAAGGGGAGGAAAAAGAGTTGTTACCAACGTATTTTATTTTCGGTGTGCTGCACCTTGACATTTCTGGCTCTCTCTGAGAGCACGGCAACAGGCTGCCATTTCACTCAGACCTGCTGCTATCCTGGCATAAAGTCTCACACACTGAGCCCTTGAATGGAGACTATTTTTGTTCTTTGTTGATTTGCTTAGGCCAGGATAAAGGTAATTCAGACTATGGTATGGGTTCTCTCCATGTATGGCACATAAAGGGAGTGGAGTGGAGGTAGCAACAGCAGCCTGCTCTGCACTCTAGGCACAGAGGCAGTGTTGTTCCAAGGGGCCTAGACTGGGAGGAAGCAGAGTTAATCACGTTGTCCTGATTACAGCTCAGAAAAAAAGTGGACTGGAAACCCTGGAGCAGCTGGGAACCCAGGAGGAGGAGGAGGAGTGCCTAAAAAGCAGGAACAATTCTCTAGCAGTCAGTCCTTAAGGCTGCATTAATCACATATTTGTGTACTTGCGGGGGTGGGGGTGGTGGAATAGCTCTGTTAGGGCTATGGATGATGGACATTCACTGCAGCTGTGGGTATCTAGGGGTGCTGGCCGTCTTTTAACACCATGCAGCTGGTTTGTATACTTTCCTAGTCTGTTTTTTAATCTCTTGCTGCTCTACCACCACTAGTAATGGCCCTCTTTGGGTGTGAAAGTCTGGAACCATGGACACTTGCCAGTGCTGGCACCACTCCAAGAGTCAGCCATCCTGTAACCCCTGCAAAGGCCACCTCTTTGCATTCGGCACTGGGAGTTTGCAAGCCACTGGGGCTTCACAGGGTGCTGCAGAGGCTACAAAACATTTCATTCCTATATATCCTTGTAGATCGCAGACCTATGCTAATCTCTTTGTTTAGATCACTCCTCTCAGCCGACCAAGGTTCTGATGCTTCCTGCTGGGGACAAAGCCCTTCACTGCAGCAAATGCATCACCGAAGTCTTAATGTACCATCTCCTTTGCTGGCAAGGAGGGATCACATTAAGAGCATGTCTACACTGCATCTGAGAGTGAGCCTCCCAGCCCAGGTAGACAGACTCCTGTTAGTGGGGTTGCAACTAATGCACTAAAAGTAGCTGTGTAGATATTTGCCCAAAGAACAGGAGGGCTCGTGGCACCTTAGAGACTAACTAATGTATTTGAGCATAAGCTTTCGTGGGCTACAGCTCACTTCATCGGATGCAGATGTGCAGATATTGCAGCTCAGGCACCAAAGCCCATTCCTCACTCCCTCAGGCTTGAGAGCCTGAGCGCCCATGTCCAAGCGATGTCTACACAGCTACTTCTAGTGCCCAAGCCCCGCTAAAACAAGTCTGTGGACCCAGGCTGGGAGGCTTACTTCCAGATGCAGTGTAGACATACTCCCAAGTGTCTGAACTAGCTAGAAGGGCAGGAGAGACATGGGGCAGAACCATTTCCTCCCTACAATTGTCTTTAGATCCTAACACTATCCTGCAGATCCATTAGGGGCTTAACTGTCACTGATTCAGGATTTCACATCATTCATATTTTCAGACAGCACATTTCCAATCCTGAAGTGGAAGCTAACAGAAGGAATTTCTAGGTCTTGCGTATAAGCCTCCCCCTCCGCTGCGAGTATAATGAATTCCTCCTAGGGATTATCAGGCAACATTCCACACATCCTGCTCAGTGCCAGAGGACACGTGATCACACACCACACTCTTTCCATTGGTCAACACCAGCTGGAACATCCTGGGGCCCCACACATTGGCCAGAGAGGACGACTTTGAATGAAAGAACAGACCCAGACACTTCGGAATGATTGGTGATGGATCCACTCTCCCGCCCACTTTTATACACCATCTCCTCCTCATGCAGCTTGCTCTGAAGCAAGGAAACAGATGTAGCCAAAGAGGATGGTATTCCATGCAGCCCTCAGGGTGCAGAGATCGTAATGCAGATCTCTGGGACCTGGCCTGAACAGAACAGCTACAGTGTACAGTGAAAGAGGACCCTGAGGAGGGGCACCAGATAAAGTTGCTCTTCTGATAGGAGTTCCAGCACCACAGGAACGTGCTCTAGACTTGTTCTCTAGTTCTGTGCAAGCCAAGCCTCTTCCTGACTCACCACCCCACCCTCTCTGTGAACAAGTGTAGTTAAGCACATGAATAATCCTGCAGGGGGAGCATAACTGCTTGGTGCCTAAAGGCCACATTTCCTGTGGCTGACGCCCTCAGCATTATCTCCAACAGCCAGGCAGTCAGAACTAAACAACAGGTAGGAGGCTGGTAGAGAGTTGCACAAAAGAGCAGAGTGGGGGTGATAAGACAACTTCAAATGGGGCCCCTACATGGAAGTGATAAGGGTGAGTATTTTTACTGCCAGGTAAGAGCCCTCCAGGACAGCAGACTTTGAGGTGTAGGCTCCAGCAGTGACCACACGCCTGTTTTATGCAAACAGCAATCTCAGAACATGCTTCATTATTTCTTAGCAGCTATTTTTAGTGCTGCAGCACACAGGAGGTCCAACCAAGGACCAGGGTTCCATTGTTCTAACACTGTACAGACAAACACAAATTGATCACCATCCTGAAGAGCTTACATTCCAAGCAAAAGAAGAGACAAGTGGACACAAAACTGAGAAACAGCGAAACAAGGTAAAAGTGAGAGGATTTTACAACCCGTCTGTTTCAGTGGTACCAGCACACCACCGGACTGAAGAGGCCTCACAGCAGAGGTGAGTTTTAAGAAAGGATCTGAAGGACGATAATGAGGTGGCCTTGTCAGCTTGCGGATGTTTATGGAGAGCTCCTCAATAGGGTCAGCACGGGCACCTAAGTTTTCTTTTTCCTTTTGGAAAGCCAAACTGGCATTGGCGTATTCTCAGCAACAATTCCTGATTTAAACAGACAACCTAGAACAAAATGAAGTCTTCCTACCACTGTTAAACTTTACTATTTATCTTAGTCTTCAATCTGGCATTGACTGATTCTCTGAAGTAACAGGAAACTCATCACTGCATGGACTTGCCTGCTCGGAAGGGATCACAGAATTCTATTCTATTGTATGTCTGTTGTTCCCCACCTATTACTTGGCAGTCACGAAAGGCGGTAAATAATCACTGGTCAGAGCCAGCCACTGTATGATCTAAAGCACCTTCAGTTATTCAAGTCCCATATCCTTACACTGCTCTGCTAGCGTACCTCAATACCCTGCTATTCTGGTCCTTCGCAACTCCTATTAACTGTAGCAAATTATGTAGTTAAGTTTTATGATGAGGTGAACTGTCATTCAAGGACTAACAAGAGACCCCAAACAAATGTATTTGAATCCCAGTCTCAAGAGGTGAAAATCTAGTACAAGTTACCTGTAGCACCATGTGTGCTTCATAGATCAGACGGTCAGTAATTTGGTACCCGGAACATTAAGGATTGGTATTGGTAATTTAGTATTGTTGTCCATTATCCGTAGGCTTTGCAATATTAGATTTTTTAAGGAATATTTTTAACAGATGACATCAATGTTTATTTAAGTTTTTAGATTTTTAGCAATTTAAAATTTCACTTTGTGGGAAATTATGCCCCCATGTCAAACAATTATTTAAATGACAGCAGAGACAGAATCAAAATGATAAATCTTTGTAGTCATTAAAACGCAAACTGTCAATATAATATGCCAAAATATATAAAGGAAATAACTTTAATCAAACTAATAAATTCTCAAGCTGGATTTTTCTTATTTCACCTATTTATTAACACTAGAAGCTTTCAAAAATATTCCAAAATAATTGGAAGTTGTCTGTTTTGGGAGCCATATTCCAAAACTGTGGCAACAAGAAAACATTGGTTTTATTTAATATTCACCCCCAGAAGGAGCTCGCTAAACTATGGTTGCTTAAAGCCCACTGCCTCATGCAGGCAGAAATATTAATCTCTTCTGTGAATTTATAAGTTAAAATAAATTAACAACAACTATTTTGGAGCCACATAGATAGAAACTCTCACCAACTGGAACAAGTGGCAAAATTCATGTATTCCTTGGGTGCCCCTAAATTTTGCTCCAGTTTTAAACTTACCAGCCCCTATCAGCAGGTGCTCTAGGGTAACCACCAGTATGAGGAGCTAGAGGAGGTCAGTCCAAGTGTAGCTCACAGTACTGTAAAGCAGTTTGCAAAACCTCATCTTTAATGTGTAGGTATTTCCATAAATGACTAGAGGATCAAGCTAGACCAACTTACACTGCATGATGAAACCCACAGTCTCTATGGCCTACATTTCTGTATTAAATAATAAATATTAAGCTCTTCATATTGTTCCCATCCATAGATCTCATAGTAACATTTATTCCCATTTTGTGGGTAGTGAAACTGAAGCACAGATTAATAGCCACTTTGTCCAGAAGCATTCACTAGTTTTGTGCCCCTCCATCTCTGGGTGTGCAATCAAGACATTTTTGCTAGATGGAAGAAGGTCTGAGAGAATAAATTTCATGTCTTTAGAGTGCTTTTCACTTATAAATCACTATATAAATGTTAACACTTATTACAAGGGTCTCTCAGGGGAACCCTGTTCAAAAAACATGTCCAAGTCACCATATCTGTTAAACCCAGACCCCCTGAAAAAACCCTCCTCACAGGCATCAATTCTCCAGTAAAGCCCCACTAAGAGGTCTCATTTCAGGAGGCCTATGAAGTGGGAGCTAACCAAACTGTGCACCATGCCTTAAAGAGCTTCCAGACACCATGGTCTAAGGATGTGTCTTCCAGGACACACCCCCAAAACAACATGCACTACCATTATTTGCAGACATGTATCTGTAGTATCTAGTTGTGTTTCTCTCAATCTTTGGCACGTACCAGTCTGTCAGTCCCGGGCTCCAGCTTAACTTCAGCACTAAGGGGATGGGATGCATCATCTACTGCAGTATCTGGGGACAACGCTTCACCAAGGACTATCAGCCCCTAGAGGAAAGAAAAATATAAGAATTACTGTAGCATGGTGGATGGATTTCTTCGGTCTCATGTCTCTTCCCCTTCTTCACACTCCAAAAACCTAAAGCACCACACCAGGCTTGCGTGTCCACAGCATCATTCAAACAGGATGCCAAACAGAATCCCTGCTGCCTAGATTTTCATGTCATCTAAGCTAAACTGGTGCAGATCCCATGGCTTTGACCCATCCATAGCATACAGTTAGCTCCCTCTCAGGCAAGGCTGCTGAAATGCTGCCCCCTCATATATGCAGTGCATCAGAGAGGAGGAGTCAGCTAGCTGTATGTGAGCAAATACAAAAAGAACATTTCAACGGAGTGGAAAGGGAATTGTTTCTTGTAATAGAGAAAACAAAGTGGAACCTCCATCACAGCAAGACAAAGGGGAGGGCAAAGTCACAACTGTGCCAATCAAAGGCAAGAAACCCTGGCTAAAAACCCCACAATCAACTAGGAGCTCAGAGCAGATTTTCACCATGGATGCTGCATTCTCAGAGATCAATGCAGGAAAGAAACACACAGATATTTAAATAATCAGCAGCACTACAAATCCAGTAGGGCATGGCAGGGTGGAGAGGGTTGTTTTATCAGGGTTCTAATGATATCTATTCTCTCCTGTTTTTTTCCCCCTTTTACCCCGTAACACTTGGGGTTTAATCAAAGGCCAGAACTATTCTACCTCTATGCTTAGCAGATGCTAATCATTCATCATGGCTATACGTGCATTAGGAGTTGACGAGGATGACCTATTTAACATTCTCATCAGAGGAGAATGACCTTTTGGTAAGATCTAACTGGGAAACAAGAGGGGGAAGTGAGGTGAGGTACAAGGACATTGGCTCCTATATGTGCCACACATACCCCAGGTAAACATAACTTAAAGGTGACAACAAGAAAAAGAAACTGGAAACAAAGGGATAACAGTAGTGAAGGGGCAGTAATAATGAACAGAAGGATGATAAAGCTGGTGACGATGGTGGGAGCACGTGGAGAGCCTTAAAAGCATAAATATACTCTGAGGTAAAGGCAAACTCGGACAATGGTCATCTTTGGTCATGGAGGTGACTGGTCCTTCCTTAGGATGCAGGCAGAGCTACTTGGAATGAAAACATTGGACACAGATCAGCCACTTGAAGGCCCCAGAGGCTGCACTACGTGTTGCCACACAAGCAATCTGAGCTCGTTTTCCAGGGACAAGTCAAGGCCATTAAGGTTCGGGAAAAACAAAAATGCCCCCCAAGTCCAAAGAATAACTGTGTGGCCATGAGTATGGTCCCTTATTATTGCTATGTTATTTATTTATTTTTTTAACCACACACTTATACTGGCTGCACTTTTCCACATCAAAACTCAAGCCCAAACTTCACTGCCATCATTCCTCCCTCCCTGCACTCCTGGATCCTGTGCCAACACTTGGATCCTCTCAGACCCCTCCACAAGCCCTAGCAACAACTGCATCTTAGCTGTATTGGTGGCACTGATCCCATATTTGAGCCTTTCTGGGAGGCTAATATCATGGCTTGCGGGAATCAGATCTAGAACAGCAGTCCACTGAGTTTCCAGAAAATCATGGTGGCCACCCATAATCCAGTAATTAATGTATGTAAAAAACATGTAACGAGATAAGTATGTTTAAGTAATAGGGGTAGATGGTTTCTCACTAGCAGTTCTGTCTGCTCCATTCTTCCATCTCCCTCCTTCCTTATTACCTCTAAGAAAAACTATCCAATGTCCAGGGTGGATGTTAATTTATTAATTTCTATGGTTTTCTGGGAGTCACAGGAGGGTGCTGAGCTGAGAAGGGATGGGGAGATGCTGGCTTCTGGAATTCTAGAAATCATTAAATACTGCTGTGCTTCTTCCAGCCTCCCTAAACGTTGATCTACCCAGAGTGACCCATCACCTTCTGTAACCCGTTCCAAACCCACCCAAGGTTGGGAACCAGCAGCAGGGAGGTAGGTCAGGTAGAGGAAAACTGGCAATGGTGAATGGTGTGTTGGAAATCCAAAGGAAGTCTTTTTCTTCTCCTAGCACTCATGGATTTGTGTGCCCTTTGTTTTGCTCAGGGAAAGCAAAAGTGAGGAGTCAGGGAAAGTCAGAGTTATGAAGGGCTTTACTAATCTTCAGTTCATCCTGAAGACCACCACAGGAGGATGAGCAAAAAACTGTTCTGTGCATTCCAGAAAAACTGCAGTGCTTTAGCACCTTGGATATTTATTAATAGTAACCGATTTGAAATTTTTTTTTTTTTTAATATCAATCATTTCATTCTCAGTACCTGAATAGCCTCTCAGTTGAACCTGCCATTGTACTGTTATCATCAGACTGAGCTTCTCTGTCTTATATACAAAAGAGCTTTAAGAATGCAGCTCATCATGTGGAATGTAGGGGAGAGAAAGCCTACTATTTTAAAATAAAATTTGATGTTTTAAAAACCTTCATTTAACACTTTTAAAGTATATCCTGTTCTTTTTATGCTTCCATACAGGATATTTATTGCCAACTCCGACCTTACATTCACTCTCAGGCACTATATCCTGAATTGGGCTGTGGGAACTGGCTAGATTTCTTTCATCACAAACCTATCTAATTTATCACACTATCAGAAGGGCACCCTTCCTTTAGATGGTTGGGTATTTTATTTTACTTTTTCAAACCTCAATGATTTACTCTTCTTTGTAATAATAGGTAAGGATTAGATCATTAATTGACATTACAGTTCAACTCCTCTTTAAAGCAGGAAAAGTAGAGGGAACCACGTGAGCTCTAACAGGGACTTAGAATTACTTTTTTTTTTTTTTAATAGCACCCAGAAACATGCTAGGCACTTTACAAACAAGAAATCTGATGGCTCCCCCTCACATTTACTAGTTAGTTGGATTACTTCTTCCCTGTGCAGGTTTTATTAATAACTATGGGATTAACTGGCACCCATCCGTACACCCAATCTGAGAACATGACACCTCCCAGAAGCACGGTGCTCCTACGCCTGTAGTTATCAGCCAGCCTCGGACAAGATGATATTGGGTGGGAAAGGGGCACTAGAATGCAGAGTTGTATCAGAAGAGCCACAGTCTTAGACTGAGCTCCTCACACGGAGACTGAAGTCACCATCTTCACACCCTAGTATAAATCTGATCCACTGAGCTAGGCCAAGCTTTAATAGGAGAGGCGTATGTGGAAACTGCGGCAATCACTTTTTCTAGCAACAAGCTCCTCCCAATAACTGTTTCAGAATGACGCCCTTCCAACCATCATTCATAACAAAATCCCTAGGTTTCTTCCAGATTAGCAACTCCAAATGGGCCACATAACTGTGTGTGTGGGGTGGGGGGTTACAGTACCACCATGAGCACCAAGTAACTAGACTAAGAATAGACATAGTATAATAAACCCATGTGTCTGAACTGAGAAACCATTTGAACACAGAGTGCAGAGGTAAAAATTACTCCAGCCCCTACCTGCTTTCCAAGAGGCAGTTTTACTCAACCTCTTTACACCTGAGTCAAGCCCGTAAAAGCAGATACTTTCATGCAGAGATCTTAAAAAACTTAAATTATGCCTTACTACCCCCATGTGAGATCTCTTACAATAAGAAAACTTGAGAGAGAGAAAATTCACTGTCTCCCCCCCACACCCCAGCAGAGTACTCTGTTATCAGTAGAGCCAGTACACTACTGTTGCAAGGAGGGGCAAATATTTTTGAAAAAGAATTTGCCTGTGTGCCAACAGTTATGTTCACGGGTAGCGTTATCACTTTCTCCAACTGGGAAAACCTAGCAGTGGGAGGGATGCCCAAGAAGGCTTTAGGAA
The DNA here is from genome assembly GCF_965152235.1 of Eretmochelys imbricata. NCBI lineage: Eukaryota > Metazoa > Chordata > Testudines > Cheloniidae > Eretmochelys > Eretmochelys imbricata. The sequence continues at coordinate 8,198,798 of NC_135598.1, read as the reverse complement.
ATTAAGACACACATTATGCAGTTTACTTCTAAGCACATTCACCCCCACCCCCCAAACATAATACGCAGACACAATATGTCCAAAATGAAGATGTGACACTGCAGCCCATATTCTTCACTGCGTGGCACTTGACTCGCTCCTGGATGGCCACCCAAGCGCACAGCTTACAAGGAACACAGGTTGTGACCCCATTTTAATGGGGTCACCAGGTCTGACAGACTTTCTGGGGCTCAGGGCTGAAGCCGAGTTGAAGACCAAGCCCCATTGCCCAGACCAAAGCCCACTGCCTGGGGGTGAAGCCCTTGGGCTCAGGCTTCAGTCTCCCATCTTGGGGTCGTGTAGTAATTTTTGTTGTTAGAAGGGGGTCGCAGTGCAATGAAGTTTGAGAACTCCTGACTGTAAACTAGGGCTGTCAAGCGATTAAAAAAAATTAATGGTGCAATTAATCACACTATTAAACGATAGGATACCATTTTTAAATATTTTGGATATTTTCTACATTTCAAATATATTGATTTTAATTACAACACAGAATGCAAAGTGTACATCTCACTTAATATTTATTTTTGATTACAAATATTTGCAGTGTAAAAAACAAAAGAAATTGTATTTTTCAATTCACCTAATACAAGAACTGTAGTGCAATCTCTTCATCATGAAAGCTGAACTTACAAACACAGAATTATGTACAAAAAAGTAACTGCATTCAAAAATAAAACAATGTAAAATTTTAGAGCCTACAAGTCCACACAGTCCTACCTTTTGTTCAGCCAATTGCTCAGACAAACAAGTTTGGTTACAATTTACAGGTGATAATGCTGCCCACTTCTTGTTTACACCTGAAAGTCACCTGAAAGTGAGAACAGGCTTTAGCCTGGCACGGTTGTAGCCAACATTGTAAGATATTTACATGCCAGACGCGTTAAAGATTCTTATGTCCCTTCATGCTTCAACCACAATTCCAGAGGACATGCATCCATGCTGATGACAGGTTCTGCTCAATAATGATCCAAAAGCAGAGTGGACCGACACATGTTCATTTTCATCACCTGAGTCAGATGCCACCAGCAGATGGTTAATTTTCTTTTTCTATAGTTTCTGCATCTGAATATTGCTCTTTTAAGACTTCTGAAAGCATGCTCCACACCTTGTCACTCTCAGAGTTTGGACAGCACTTCAGATTCTTAAACCTTGGGTTGAGTGCTGTAGCTATTTTTAGAAATCTCACATTGGTACTTCCTGTGTGTTTTGTCAAATCTGCTGTGAAAAAGTGTTCTTAAAATGAACATGTGCTGGGTCATCATCCGAGATGGCTATAACATGAAATATAGGGTAGAATGCGGGTAAAAGAGAAGAGAAGAGGAGACACACAATTCTCCCCCAAGGAGTTCAGTCACAAATTTAATTAACACTTTTTTTTTTTTTTTTAAAATGAGCATCATCAGCATGGAAGCCTGTCCTCTGGAATGGTGGCCAAAGTATGAAGGGGCATACAAATGTTTAGCATATCTGGCACGTAAATACCTTGCAATGCTAGCTACAAAAGTGCCATGCGAAAGCCTGTTCTCACTTTCAGGTGACATTGTAAATAAGAAGCAGGCAGCAGTATCTCCCGTAGCTGTAAACAAATTTGTTTGTCTTAGTGATTGGCTGAATGAGAAGTAGGACCAAGTGGACTTGTAGGCTTTAAAGTTTTACATTGTTTTGTTTTTGAGTGCAGTTATGTAACAAAAAAAATCTACAATTGTAAATTACACTTTTGTGATAAAGAGATTGCACTACAGTACTTGTATGAGGTGAATTGAAAAATACTATTTTATCATTTCTACAGTGCAAATATTAGTAATCAAAAAAAAAAATATAAAGTGAGCACTGTACACTTAATATTCTGTGTTGTAATAGAAATCAGTGTATTTGAAAATGTAGGAAAACATCCAAAAATATTTAATAAATTTCACTTGGTATTCTATTGTTTAACAGTGTGATTAATCGCAATTAATTTGAGTTGATTGTGTGAGTTAACTGATTAATCAACAGCCTTCCTGTAAACAATTCAGCCAGCCTGTAATGGCTGCTATGACTCAGCAAAGCCATGTGCCCAGACCACATGATACTGAACTCCATTTTGGCTACCTGTATTTTTCCACAAACTGGGCTGGAACAAAGGGTTCCCGGTATATGGTAAAGCTATATAAGGCAGGGTGTGACATCACTGAGGGGCCTCACTGCCCACACAGAGAACTACTGAAAACACCTGAGGAACAACAAAGACTGAACTGAGGGAAGTGCTGGTCCTGGGCTAAAGCGATTTCTAGCCTGTGTATGGAAACCTGGTGGACTGCTTGTACCATCAGCCAGGGTGAGGAATTGCTAATTCATATCCGATCTTTCTAGTGCTTTAGGCTTAGTTTGTGGTTTTGTTTATTTACTAGGTAATCTGCTTTGATCTGTTTACTATCACTTATGTAATCACTTAAAATCTATCTTTTGTAGTTAATAAACTTGTTTTTTGTTTTATCTAAACCAGTGTGCCTTTAAGTGAAGTGTCTGGAGAAAATCTCAACTTGGTTAACACAAGTTTGCTACTAGCTAGGCCTACAAGCCTTTAAACTTCCCCATAAATACATATAGACTTAAGGTATTTTTTTTTTCCCCCAGCATACAGCTTACTACGAAGTTTCAATTCAACCATCCAAATATGGTGAAAACACACCAGACTGATGCTGGGCTGGCTTGACAGCACTACAAATCTTGTAAAAATTGATATTCTGAATTTAACTGCTCCGTCTTCCACTATTTACTTCACAATTCTGCCCTATTTTGAGACAACAAAATTCTGCAGTTTTCTTTAAAAATTTGGATTTGGAATAGAAATCTGGAAGTACAATTTTAAATGCAAGAGTAAAAAAAGGGAATTCAGGACTCCTTCTGCAGCAACCATATTTTAAGCCTCATTCTTGTTCTAGGCTCAACTTATGATCAATATGGAATCAAATTATGTTGGCTAAGTAACCAAAAGATTCTACTGCTGCTCGGAACCATTGTTCAATTTTGTCCTTGTGTGGTTCCAGATCCCCAGATACCATGACGATAGTGTGAGCTGCTTGTAATCTATCAAGTCCATCTGAAATAGTCTTCAATTGTTTTTGTAATCTTTGGCTCTCTTTTTCTGAAGTCTCTCAGTGTGTAAAATGCTTGCTATGTTCACCTCTTCCCCCCACGCCCCTGCAATCAGCTATGTAGAGCCTGATGGCGGTTGCAGAATTTTTGACTGAATTATATTATTTTGACTGGTACCTTTTACACCCACACAAATTTAGGATGGTTTCACCTGAGAAGTTCTTTTGTTGTGTGAACAAACGACAAAAGACTTAGTCACAGTTTGCATTCTCAGATGGAATCTTCAACTTGGACACAATACTGGGAGATGATTTCTCACTGAAAAGAAAATCTTAAGAGCTCAACATTCTTTAAGTCGAAGAGATGAGCTAGCCAGCTTTATATATAGAACCATATTAGATTAGCTGCCCATCTTGCAGAAATTTAACTTACAGAGGGGAGTGGGTAACAGCCAATGATAGTTGATTCCACCCACTAGCCACGCTCTTCGCTTTAATCACTTAGGACTGCATCCAGTAGATCAGCAGTTCTCAAGCTATTTACCATTGTGGGTCGCAATCCACACACTATATTATAAATAACACACACACACCCCCACCCACCCCCGTATGGGCCTAAGGAAGTCATATGGGCTGCAGCTGTATGCTGACTGGGCTGAGAACCACTGCACTAGATCCATCTAGATTTCTAGAGACAGTTCCATAAAGATTTGGGCTGTTTTAAATATGGAGATAGCACTATGCAGCAAATTCCTACATACTCAAGCAGTGTTTTAAAAGGATTTCCACCAATACAGCATATCTACACTAGGGATTTGCACTACTGATGTACATCAGGACCAAAAGCCTAGTGTAGACAAGCACCCATTCCCTCAAAAGGGACAAGAATCAGTGTTTCCTTTGGACTTTCAGAAGAATTAAGTTTTTCATTCACAGGTTCAAGCTTATACTAGAAACACCAGGCTCTAAAAACCTCCATACATGACATTTTCATGTAAATACTTCCAAAAGACAGACAGCTAAGGGAGGTGGGGGGAGGGGGGGGAAAGACAGGGAAACCCAATAAAATCCAAAAACTCATTGGGTTGCTTTTTTTCCCACAGTTCTGTCTGTGGGAGCTCTCTGAATATTGCTGGAGACAACAGACACAAGAGTGGTGGCTACAGAAATCTGGGAGCATCCTGGAAAGATATTCCTTCTCCAAGCCCTGAGTAGCTCCCCGGAACAAAGCACAGAGGCTAGGGCTTTTGCACTAGGGTGAGACTGGAGCTGAAGTTACTTGCTCAAGATCACACAGCAAGTCACTGATGAGACAGTGAGTACTCAATCTGGTGCCCTAGTCCCATGCTCTAACCAATCATTCTCGTTAAAAACAATACGTATTGTGGTTCTGAACACACAACAGGGGTGTTACAAAAACATTAGAAATGGCCATTTTTGAAATAAGCCAAGTTTGACTCATGGGCAAAACTTAAGTTTCTGCAGAACAGACTATTAACATGCCAACAGGTGGATGGTATTCAGCAGGGCCTGGGCTATGGTTTCCTTCCCTTTAGAGCAGAAAAAGATACTAAAATTGGTCAAATTCAAGAGGGTATATTAGCCACTGCTGGCCAGAATATCTCTATCTGATACAGAGATTGCAGCTATTCCTAATGAAAAGTTTCCTGTATCACAAGCGTAAGTAGCTCCAACTCATGTTCTCTGTGGACAAGAGACCAGGCACAGTCTGTGCTAGACCTAAGCACTGGGAGCCTCTAGAACAAAAACTGACAAATTGCTCAATGTTGGCTCACCAGGGATCCTACTGAATTACTGCACCTGCAGCACTTAGTACAAGAGGAGAGAGAAGAGGACCTGACAACAGAGCACCTCTTCAGTAAATTACTTCATAGGCACATCCCATTTCCTTCTCATTTCACATCCTCCATTTACCCAGAGAACAAGTTATTCCTGGGGGAATTCTGTACCACTGCACACATGCAGAATTCATGTCCCCCGCAGATTTCTTTACTTCCCTGCAGAAAAATGACTTTCTGAGGCGGAAGCAAGACTAAGCTGCAAGATGGTGATGTGCCCTCCCCAGCAGCACGGGTGGTGGCTCCTACCCTGCACTGGGCTCAGCTACTACTCCTGGCTGGGTGGGACAGGCCTTGCTCTTTCTCTGAAAAAGCGGCCAGGACCAGGTCAGACCCACCCCCAGAAGCCTCCCCTGTCTGCAGGAAGCCCCGCAACCTCCCCCCTCCCCGCTTTTTGCCCCCATCACTCCTCAGACATGTAGGGAATGGTCACTATGGGGAGCTGCTCCCCCATCCACCCAACTCCTATGCATCTGCACCCCCGCCGCCCCACTGAGCTGAACGCCCACCCCTCCTGATGAGTCTCACACTCCCTGCATCTGGAAGTATCCTGCACCCGGAAGTATCCTGCACCCACACACACCCCCGCATCCAGAGCACCCCACGGAATTTTTTGGGGTGTGTGTGTGGGGGAGGACGACACAGAATTCCCTCAGGAGTATGAGTATAGAAAGTAGCAGTGCATGCAGAAGCTACCTCCTCCTCCTACCCACCGATATATTATAGCTGTGACCTGGAGAGTTCATCTCCATGGTTGAGAAGGGAGTTTAGTTTCCGATGCATCTTTGCTGGGACTGCCATCAAGGTTCCCAGTTGTGATGGTCTGTGACATGACACATGTTCATCCACTGGAAAACGGACTGAAACCGCAAAGTTGCACAGAATGAACAGAAGTAATTGTGACAACTTCACAATTCAGTTCAGATTTAAATTAGAGCCACTGTCCTAGCGGTGAAAGGCTCACTATCTTTCACAGTCCCAAATCAGCATGATCCAGGGAACAGGACACAGGGTCAGGAGATCTACTGCCAGCTCTACGCTGATTCATTGTGTCCCTTTAGGGGGAAGAGTCACTGCATCTCTGTGCCTCAGTTTCCCCATGCATAAAATGGAAATGATAATTACCCTCCTTTGTAGAGTATTTTGATATGATTACTACTCATTTTCCTCATTTGACATTTGAATGAGATCATTTAGAGGCATACTCTTACTAAGCACTTTTCCCTAATTCCATGGGCTTGAAAAATTTACCAAACATATGCTAGAGAACTAAACCCCTACCACCTAGAGGCAGATTTTTTTTTTTAAAAAAAAGACACAGGGAGGGGGCATACTGACATAGTCCAGGAGCAAATGTCCTAACAAGAAAACCCAGCCTCCTTGCTACTGCCAGCTATTGAGAAGGGGGAAGTGTTGGCATTTCTGCCACAGAGCTGACTCTGGGCCCTGCCTGAAGGTTCTTCCCCAGCTCTCCTCTTTATCAACTTCCAAGAAGCACTGTATGACTAATCAAAATTTCCATCCCAGTAGCTCCTGCAAGTGAGAGGAGAGGGGAGAAGAATGGGGGATGACGGGGATGGGACAAGTTCTGGCAAGTATAGATAAAAATGTATTTAAAAATAAATCCATTTTTAAATACGTTTTGATTAAAATTAAATATAGTTTGTATTTTTATAAATTATAGGTTTAATTTTTAACCCAACTATTTAAAATTACATTTGATGTTATGACAACCTATGTTAAGGCCTACGCTTACTATAATCTAGTAAAATAATTTAAAATAATATAAAGCAGTACGTTTGCTGCCAAGATTTTAAGAAACTCAAATCACTGAATTGATGGAAGTCACTGGCTAAGCACTTGGAACCACAGCATACTGAAGTACTAAACTAGTTTTTGACAGCAGTAGCCTCTTCTGCAGGTAGAGAGAGAACATGTTCTTCGTTTCAGTTTATTCAACTAGTTCAGTCCAGTGACTTCTTAACTTTGAATAAACTAACCACAAAGCTGAAAAGGAAGGAAAGCTTATTTTCCCCTTCCAATCTCTGAATAAGAGAGATGAGAGAAAACAAGAACCAGTTCAATTCACTAACCACAGATATACAACCCCTTGTTTAAGAAATCAATTTTATATGTAAAACATCTTTTGACAAACTTTCAGATCAACTTTTTTCCTTGTGTATCCTGAACATTTGAGTGTGCTTTAACTTAATAAAACATTCTAAAATGCTGCTTTTGCACATTTAATTGAATTTGAATATCCATCCAAATACAGTTTGACACAATAAGAAATGTAACCGTCTAACATAAAAAATGTAAAAATTAAGAATCTAAATAAAAGTTAAGTTCTAGAATTGCTAATAAATATTTGTAAATACATATCCTTCCACTCCACCGCCATTTCTCTCCCCCCATCCTGGTTAGCACAAAAGAAATACCACATTTAGTGTAAACGGTATATTTAGCTGCAAATCAACCTGTCTGAATTGTTACCAACCAATCAGAATCAAATCTTCTTTTGGAAAATAACTAAATACTTATGCTTAGCATAATACGATTAAAATCGATGAGGAAGATTTCCTGCTTGTTGATCTAAAAATCATGATTAAAATTGGTGACAAATCCCTTTGATTTACATCACCCTAGACATGCCAGGCTGTGGGTAAGCTGTCACTTAGTACAGAATGGTTACCACATCTAGAGTCTCTGCACTAAATTTATTTGAGCATAAGCTTTCGTGAGCTACAGCTCACTTCTGTTAAACACTGCAATACTTGGAGCAGGAAAGGCACTTGATTCTAGTCTACACAATTATAGCAGCTGTTTAAATGCACCTCCCATATATATGTCCCCCTCACCCGCTAGTCCTTGGAACACCATGTGATTGCAACCAGAAGGATAAGAGATGGATGTAGTGTGTGTCAGACCCACTGAATGGCACTCTAACTAGTAATAACATTAGGTGGCTCCCTTGGCCAGGGGCAAAGTATGTTGCCACTCCAGTAACCCTTGCCCTTGATGCACAGAGAACCTGGGGCCTGAACAGAACAAGTCATCATCAGACCACCAGGCCTGACTGGCTGCCTCCATTTAACCTGCTGTTTGTCAAATGTATAAATGGATGTCCACACAAGCAGCAGCCCACATTATGATGACTGAAAGAATAACTCCAACGCAGCAAGTAACACACTGACGCTCATACTGGGGTTTCCCAATCTAGAGACCTGGGTTTGCATGTGAATGGGTATGAATGTCCACACACACAGGAAAAAAAAGAAAGACTTCAACTCACTTGAAACTACTGATCAACATTCAGGAAAAGCCCAGGGCTGGAATATCTGTGGGTACATCGTACATTAGGGTCTGAGGTGCACCAGCAGAGGTGGATGTGGGTTTTGGGTTGGAAGAAGAGGAAATGCTACAGATCAGAAGTAATAGTAAAGCTGACAAGAGGCCCTGGACCGGACTACTGGACAGAACTGCATAGGTTTTGGGCAGAATTGGAAGGTGGAAATTCACTCAGCACTTAAAGTCCGAACCTAGAGTCTCATTTATTTTCCAGGAGTACTAAAATTAGCTCCCAATCTTTTTTTTTTTTTTTTTTTTTTTTGGGGGGGGGGGGGGAGAGATGAAATTGAGGAAGTGGAAGCCCTATGGAAATGCTATCTCAAGCAAAATAGGAAAAGCTGCACCGCCATAGACATTTATGCTGGTCTGCACAGTGTAAAGAATATTAGCTCCACTCCGATCACGCAAAACACACAGCCTGCTCTTCTCTAGGGCAGATGTCTGGAATGGGATGACAAATCCTCCATCTCTCCCGTTTACTTCCTGCTTTCAAGTTTAAAATTTTCCATGAACACGGCTCCTAGTTTGCCTCTAAAGTTACATTTCACACAGACCACTAGAGCCTATGTAAAAGCACAGTGGAAGTTTTGTATAAAAGTCAAGTATGACACTATAACCCACAGGAAGCAAACTTATGTCAGTCTGTTTCCAAATAAAAGCAGCTGCACTTAGACCTGAAATATCCCAATTGTAGTATTTTCTTATTAGAGTCTCTTCCTCCCCGTTATCTCCTCTTTCAACAATTATGTAAGAATCTCTCTCTTCTTTTTTGCCTCTTCAACCCCTTGAAATGCTACATATTTCTGCTGGCTTCCCCCGGTGGAATCTTCCCCAATTTCCAAAGCCCCATATATTGATGCTATGGTACTTTAAAAGTTTGTGTCATCCGATAAGAGTCTAAAAAAGTCACATCCTTTTGGGCATTAAGTACAGATCAGTTTCTTCTTCCCCAGACTTCTCTTGCTCTGCTGGTCTTTACACTCACCCTCAACTACTCTCACAAGAACTCACTATAACAGCTTTCACACACTGGCTGGGAAGGTAACAACTCTCAGCACCAGCCCTGTTCAACCATTATAATCACTGGCTTTAATGATGCAGCCATCTTTATGCTCTTTGTCACCCCCAGATGAAAGAATTGTTCCTGACACATGTTCAAATTAATTTTAGAACTAACCACATTTGTGCAATATGCCTAGTGGCAGCAGACAGCAGACATATTAAGCCTCAACATCCAGAACAATACGTAATATGCATGCACACCCCGCTCTCTTTCTCTGAAAGGAAACAGCCATTGACAAAAAACAAGCATCCCCAAATCCCTCCATTCTTTACCTTATTAGCACGAATCTGCTTGTAAATATCTGTTTGTTGTCGGATTCGGTATTCCAGGTCTGAGACGTGAGCTTGGAGCCAGTTCCAGCGACTGACTATAGCTGCTCGGTCTGCTGCCCATCTCCATTCTGACCGTCTCCTCCTGAAAGAGGGAAACAAATACTTTTGAACACAACTCCAAACACACATTGATAAAGCTTTGTTGGGTGACTCAGAGCAGATGCATCAAAAGCTTAATACTAAAATGGCATGAATACCCTTCTCTCAAACACAATGTTAATCTACTGCAGAACTGCAGAGACCTCCTACTATGATAGATTACATTGTTCATGTCTGATGTTTCTAAAATATGCTTCAGGGCTTCCTGACCTGTAAGGAAAAAAGGAGACTATACTGTTAAGTTTCGTACTTAACAAGTACAAAAAAAATCCAGATTAGAGGTGATGCTCTGTGTTCTTATAATTCCACACCACTCATTCAAACCTTCAAGCATGATATGGATATCTAACCATTACATACTGAAGTGAAGCTAATCGTATTTCTCTTAAACCACAGAACAATTAGATGGCAACACCTTTTGGTTACATCCAACACAAGCTGATTTAGAGGTGCCATACAGCGGGTCAAAGCACACCAAACCCGTTTGCCCGTTCCCTAACTCCACTATCCCTGAAATGAACATAATACAGTACTGGAAGGGCATGCACTTCTCTCTACTAGACTGTGTAATCCACCACAGTATTTTATAATTAATTCATTCACAAAACAAAACTATTACTCTGTCACCACTATATACACAAGACAGAAGAGGAAGCTACTTACCTGTAACTGAAGGTTCTTTGATTTGTGTGTTCCCTATTTGTATTCCACTGAGGGGCTATGCATGCGCACTATGTGCCTGGAGTCTGAGAATTTCTGAAGTAGTATCCATTGGTCCACACATGCGCCCTGGCTTGCCTTGTGCTTCCATCAGAGGCAATAAAGGGTAGGGCAGACTGACCACGTCTCCAGTTCCTTCTCCACTGCGAATCTGGCAGATCTGTAGCAGAGGGAAGTGGAACCAGATAGGGACCACACACCTAAGAACAGGAGGTTCTTCGAGATAAGTAGCCTCCTCCTCCCAGAGATGGTCCCTATTTGCTGTTTACCTGTGAAGCAAACAGGACTCTGACCAGAGTCCCCCAACTTAGTGAAGATGTTGCGTACTACCAAATTGTGACGTTCCCACCAGTGATCCATCACAAAATGTCTGCTGAATAAGTTGAGTACATTCTGCGTCCCTGGAAGATTGGCTGCGGACAAGAGGATCCGGTGGTTGACGCACCAATTCCAGATATTGATTGCCTCTGCGCATAGCATGGATGATCTTGTCCCTCCCTGTCTGTTGATATAAAAAACAGCTGTGGGGTGTCTGACATGATGGGAGCAGACGAAGGGAAGGAAGGCTTGGCATGCTGGTCTCACTGCTCCAGGATGTTTAAGTGCATACTGGATTCTCCAGGAGTCCTTGCTCCTTGAGCCACATGGTCATTGAGGTGAGCTCCACAAGGATGCGTCAGTGATAATTATCTTGTCTGGGAAGAGGAAAGAAAGGGAACTCTCACACAAACGCGATGTGGGTCTGTCCACCATTGAAGAGATAATAGCATCTTGATGGGGATCATCAGCATGGAAGCCCTGGAGTGGCAGTTTGGTAAGTAAACAGACTGGAGCCACGTCTGGAAGCAACAAAGTTGGAGTCATGCGAAGGGGGTCCCATAGGTACACAAAGCCATGTGGCCGAGGAGGGACAGGCAAGTCCTGGCTAGTACAGAGGGAATTGTTCATGAAGCGAGTTATGTCGTCATTAATCTCCAGAACTGTTCGCGGGTTAAGTAAGCTCGTGCTATGACCAAACTTATGGTAGCCCCTATGAAATCCAGAGAGTACATAGGGTCTAGGATCGATTTTTCGAGGTTGACGCTGACTCCAAAGGAAGAAAGAAGATTGAGTAGCATGGAGGTTGACTTGTGGGCTTCTTGCCTGGACCTCACGGCTAGGAACCAACGGTCAATATACAGAAACACAAGGACACCATAAAGTCTGAAATAGGCCACTGTGATGGAAATAACTTTGGTGAAGACTATGGGGAGCACTCTGCACTGGAAATGGTGGGTGCTCAGGAAACGTCTGTTGGCCGGATGGATATTGATGTAAAAGTAAACGTCCTTCATATCTAGAGCAGTAAACTGCATGCCTTTCTCCAAGGATGGGATTATTGCTGCCAGCATGACCATATCAATCTTGAACTTGTGGATGAAGCAACTGAAATGCAGGCGACGGAGGACTGGTTTCTACCTGCCTTTCTTCCTAGATATCAGGAAGTGGATAGAACCCCGATCCCTGATATTCTGGGGAGAATGCGTTCTATCACTCCCCATTCTAACAAGGAGTTCACCTCTTAGGTGAGAATGCGGTCATGAATGTGCTCCCTGAAGAGGGACAGGGGTCTTGGAGGAAGTAGTGTGATAAACTGGATCATACAGCCATGGTGGATGACATTCAACATTCACCTGACCGTTGTTATTGCACTCCAACCTCAGGAACAGAGAGCTAAACAATCTCTGAAGAGAGTCGGGGGGATCACAAGGTGGTAGGCATAGTAGATGGTGGCTCTCAGGCTCACATCGGAAATATCTCACTGCTGGAGATTGCAGCTGTGATGTCACAGCCTGCAAGTGGGACCCTGGGAGGTGAGACGTCTGTATTTTTTGATGTTTCCTAAGAGGTTTGTAAGGTGTCATAATTAACTTGAGAAGACCTATACCACTGAGTGAGTGGGTGGTTGGTGGTGGAATTTTTGCTTTGGGGCAGAAGTGTAGGTACCCAGAGAGTGAATATTGTCCCGGGAATCCTTGAGCGTATGCAGCAATTCATCAGTCTTCAAGTTAAAAGACAGGATTTGTCAAAAGGGATGTCATCAATAGCATTCTGTACCCCCCTAGGAAAGCCAAAGAATGGAGCCAAGACTCCCTACACACGACTATGGCTTTAGCCATCGCCCTGGAGGAGGTATCTGCTGCATCCACTGCCAACTGAAGGGGCATTCTGGCCACCAGCTTCCTTTTCTCAATAAGTGCCTCAAAACGAGCTCATTCAAGTTGTGGCAGGCTATCAGTAAGTTCCTCGAATTTACTCTAATTCAGAAAACCATTTTTGGCTAGTAATGCTTGTGAGTTGTAGGCTAGACGTAGAAATACCTTGCATCCCAAAAGTTCCAGACACTTGCCCTCTTTACCCGTTCAGTTGCAGCCTGGACTTCTAGAGAATTTGGGGGACAGTGAGAAAAAAGGAATTTGGAACCTCTGGCAGGGATGTAGTAGCACTTTTCAGTTCCTTTAAAGGTAGTCGTGCACATAACACAATTCTCACTGGTTCTGAGGTGTGGAGGATATCTAGCAGCTTGTGTTGAGGGTCTTGAATTTTTTTCCAGGGGAATTTAGAGTTCCTCTGCGACTCTGCACAATAATTTCTGAAACTGTCTAAAATCATCCAATGGGCAAGGGGATGCCGTAGTCACCGCTTCTTCCAGAGATGAATGCCCTGCAGAGCCAAATGCCTGCCAGAAGGATCCTGGAAGAGGGAATACAGGCGAAGGTTCCCTCACAGACCATGTAGGTTCTGGGGAAGGGGGGTGTGGAGTGACCAGGGTCCCCACTATGGCCAACAGGCCAGGTCCAAGGGAGATTGTCGGGGGGGGGAGGCATACCATAGGGGTACCAATGGCTCCAAGTAGTGGTTGAGGTGGTAGATGCTGCCATGGATGGGACTGTCTCCATGAAAGAGCAGAGAAATGGTACGACCTAGACAGTTCCAATTCATCGGGAGAGAAGATGGACTCTGGTTCCAGTGGCTGCCCCGTTGGAGCCTGTAGAAGAGTGCAGAGTATCTGTGGGGAGAGCAAGGGGTCCCGTACCAAAGTCATATCCCATGGTGGAGAGATGATCTCTCTAGAAGTCAAGGGACCTGCCGGAGGGAGTAACTCCGGGTCCAGCAAGGCAAACACATTCTGAGGAACAGCCACTGTTCCAGATCTCCCCGGTGTAGGGGGCATGCTCTCTTTTCCCCAGTGTAGGAGGCACATACTCTTTTCCAGGTATCAGTGACGGCGCTGTGATATTTCCCAGAACAGGAAGATCCCACGTCTTGTGGGGTGCCGGTAATGGCAGCATCGATTTATTGGAGCTCGAAACCGCAGGATTCTATTGCTTATAGGTCTTTTTTTTGGGGGGGGGGGGGGGTGGTGTTGGAGGTTGGTGGAACTTAGCATGTGCTCCGTCCCCATGGCTCGAACTCAAGGAAGGAGCATCCACCTTCTTTGATTTGGAGAAAGACTCAGTTCCATGCTTATGGGTGTGCTTCCTTACTTCCCTGGGGTCCACAGAGGTGGTACCACTGGCACTGGATTTGTACATGGTAGCAGTAGGCATGCTCCTTGCTGAGTCAGACCAACGTACTGGGTAAGGGCAAGTATTCCCTCAGCCTGGGTCTGAGTGGGATCTCATGGCGAGCTCCATGGAGGTGCTTCTGGAGGCAAAGAGCCCAACTTTCTTGGGTGCAGCTGGGGAAGGGACTGGCAAATATTGCACCTGAACACGATGTGAGCTTCCCCCAGTAGAGGCAGCACTGGTGGTGGTTGCTGACCAAAAAGGCAGGTAGGCAGGCAGAAGTCACAGAGCTTGAAGCCCAGAGTATTCGTGTGTGTGGTCAAAAACCTCCAAAGTCTATCTAAACTAAGTATTAAAAAGTGTGACTAATAAAAGCTACAATAAAACTACTATAAAACTGGTAAACTATGTACAACTATCCTTACTTTAAAAAGTGCATCGGAGAGGAGGACAAAGTTCTGATCTGAACCATGCACCAATGAGACGGAACAGGAGACTCAGTCGGTCTGCCCAGACCTTTATCCCTCCGGACAGATGTATGAGGTGAGTCACGGTACATGTGCATACCAACAGAGACAACTTTTCAAGTTCTCAGACTCTGGGTGCATAGTGCGCATGCATACCCTGAGGAATATAACAGGGACCATCACTTGAAGAAAATAAAGAATCAAGGAAGGAAAGCTATGCTTTAATACCCAATATGCCAAACCTTGCACAACAGAAACCACAGTAATACATATGCATATTGATTCTGGTGGGTAAACACCAAATCCACCTCTCCACGGCAAGAACATTAACGTAAATGCAGCAGAAATGGTGACAGAAATTACCCACACACAAGTAGTCTCTGTATGTTCCATAGCACAGTCCTTGCCACACGTGGACCTCCCAACTGCAGCACAATTGCAAGGCACTTCTTTCCTCTTATTACAGTGTTTTCCCTACACAGAGTAACAGTCAAAAGATGAGAAAAATTATAAAAGCCAGCTTTTTGATGAGGGGGAGTTGGATAGACATATCCATATTTCTCTTTCCCTTTACTCACCTCGAGCAAGGTTATGGATTCAGGACCCCTTCCTATCCACCCCTCTATGGTTGGAGACTAGACTGCTGTCCAGATAATTTTCCAAATGTTCACAAATAACAGTTCAGATTTGAGCTATGATGCTGATGGGTAAGGTGGGAGGGGAGAACTGCAGCACAGATGAGCTTTTTGCCTATCCCAACCTATGCCAAACCTCATGAAAAACCCTCTGCAAAAAAAAAAAAAAAAAAAAAAAAAAAAAGTGATATATATACTATGCAAGTATAGTAGTTATTCAAATGTAAAAGGCACATTCTGTCAAGAATGAACAGATCACAATTGACTGCAAGCTACCAACATACTTACCTTTTCAGCACCAAGCCTATTACAAGTTTCAAACAAACCAATGAAACATATCATGAAAATACAGATCTAATGTTGAACCCGTTGGGCAGCAGTGCTGGTCTTGAGACACTGATAAAATTCTGAATTCAAATGTCCTGTGTTTTCTATGATTTTACTTCTGCAGTTTTACACTATTTTGCTATAACAAGCTATGACAACCTCCTGCAGAGATTTGTGTGAGGAGACCTGAACCTCCAATTTTAAATACTAGAACAGAGAGAAATTTAGGATAACCTTCCAGCAGCCACACTTCAGCCTCCTACTGTCTTCTTGTTCTGAGCTTGACCCACGATTGACTTGGAACAAAATTAAGCTGGTAAGCCATCAAAGAACTACATAGTTTCTCCAAATCATTTTTTTGATTGTGTCTTTATGTGGTTCCAGCTCTTCTTCGTTAAAGAAAATCAAGACAGATTTCCACAGACTAACAGTGTCAGCGGCTTGTAATCTGTCACGTTCCTTGGAAACCACATTAAATTGCTTTTGTAAATTTAGTCATTCTCTCTGGTGTTCCTCATAGTGTAAAATGCATGCTATGTTTGGTCAAAGTTGGCCTCATACTCTGTGCAAATTCGACACTAATGGTAGCTGGATCCAACACAAACAGAAAGAACTTGATCCTCAGCTGCACTCAAAACACACACACCCCATAGCCCTGGAGCCAGAGAAGGATGCAAAGGTGGCCCAATGCTAAGGCTGGCCAAAGGTCTAACGAGTCTATGACGTACATCAGAGCAGTCATAGGACTAGTCTGACTACACTGGCTGGAACAGTCCCCTAGAGACTATTCTGCCATCCCAGCATCATAAGATCACAATGAGCACTGGCTCTGCTCTCAAGCTCTGTTATGCTCTATCTTGCCCCAGTAGGAGAGGCTGGTAGGGTAACATAGCTGTAAGCCACCAGGGAACTCCTTTACAATAAGGGATTTCCTATCTACCTCCTAATGGCAGCATTAAATTTCCTTTGTGCTACTGAAGTGGAGCAAAGGGGAAGTTAATGCGGGCAGAGAATCTGGTCCACTATCTTCCAAGTACACCGGACCCTCGCTAGAACGTGCATCTATATAGCGTGAATTCACATATAATGCGGTCATGGATCCCGAATTTAATTATTTTAATTGGAATTAATTTTAATGTGGTCCCCGCTATAACATGGTCCCCGCGTTAACGCGGTACCATGCATGGATCACAAATCCCACGTTCTAGTGACGGTCTGGTGTACTTGAGAAAAGACTGGCCAATCAAAGTTTTCCAATGAATTATACATAAGGGCAATGGTTATTGCAGAGTATTTTAATTTTCCACAAGGTAAGTCCTAAAGTATGTATGTTACTTCTTTCCCATCTAGGTTTAAATGGCTTGCTGTATATTTACACATCAGAAGTTTGGGATGCTGTGGGCTGGGGTAATTTTTTGTATTTTTGTTTGAGCAAATGGCAAAGACCTCCTTGTCATACCTCTCTCTGCATTCTTGCATAGCATCTTCAGCACGTAGGGACACAATATTCTGCTCTGTCCACCTTCCAGAAGTTTCTAGATGCTAGTAAGGCAAGCCTTCTTCACAGTTCAATCCGTTGCCCTCAACATCCAAAAGTGGATTACACCCCATAACTTCTCTCCACTACTAACACTATCTATTCCCTTCCCCACGAGGTTTCTAGAAAGCTTTTAGATTTATGATTAATCTTAATATGCTTAGGAATCTTTATGTTGTTTTTCTGCTTTTAGAAAAAGTTCTCATTCACTAGAGCCTAAAGTTTCTAGTATTAAAAAGGGATTTCAAATAAGTTATATTTGTGTAAATACTTCTGTGACATAGAAGTTAAATAACCTGACCCATGTTCCATCTCACTGCTCCATCAAGAGGAAAAACAGAGGTTTTCACATCCCTGTGCTGAACACAAAGTACACATCACACAGCCAGCTCACCCGGACACCTTGCACCACAGGTGAAGGCTCAATCACACTTTCTAAAATGGCACTGAAAACAGTCTGGTCCTCTTGCTATTTACAGCTAAACTTTTATCAGCACTAGTTCAACTACACCTGTCGCCAACACTGGTAACTTTCCTAGTGTACAACAACTTTTTGAAAAACAGTAACCTATGTAACTTCAAGTCTCAGTTTCTCTAGTCTTCCTCAATGGTCAATTCCATTTCTCTGACTGGCACTAAAGAGCAAACTTTGTACAACACAATTTATGGAGTAGCTGAGGCAGTTAATATTGTGAGGGGGAGGGGAAACGTTATGTGGAGTCAGTGTGACAAAGTTCTCCAAAAAGGCTAGTTTTTTTTTTTTAATCAAACTTCCTCGCTTCCTAAATATGAGGAAGTAATACTCCTAATTATTTTAAGTGTCCTGTCTACTTTAGCTGTTTTAGATGCAGTTTTAGATTGAGCAGAACACCACAATAAACGAGACAGCCAGATGGCTGGGCAGGATCAGTGTCACTACAGATGGGCTACCTGATCTCTTTCTGAAGTGTTTACAGAAGCAACTCTACCAAAGCCAAGGTGGACCAGTCAGTGCACACTAGGAAGAGCAGAGGCAATAAGGACCACTGTGGTGGGCAATTCCAGCTTCCTCCACAGCAAATAAATTTGTTAGTCTCTAAAGTGCCACAAGTACTCCTTTTCTTTCTGCGGATACAGACTAACACGGCTGCTACTCTGAAACACAGCAAACTGCTAATCATCTATTATGCTCATGTATGCGTGTGTTTTGTACATTTAATTGTAAGACTGCATGTATTACTGCTTCTACAAGTGTAATATCAAACATTTAAATACAGAATTGAATGGCAATCGCATTCTACAGGAACATATTTTAGTATCAAAGCAGGACGTCAGTTTACAAGACTGTTCAATAGCTTTCCATTAAGCTTAAATTTTAAAAAAGAGCAGAAGGTGGAGATGATAAATGATGCAGAGGAATTGGAACACATGGAACTCTGTCAAGACTGATGAGGTCCTCTAAGATCAGGATTCCTGTGTACGTCAATCCGCCCTTGTTCACTAGAACAGAGAGAGCGGGCAGACCCAAGAGACAGCAATGTGTGTCATGTGACTGCAAAAAACCAGGCACCCTAGTTAAAACAGGAGCTGGGTCTCACTGTTTTGCAGAGTTAGCTTTGAAAGAAACCTTGATTCTATGACTCCAGAAGAAATTTTGAAACATTTAAAAAATGTAGGTACAGATTTGGGGCCTGTTCCCTTAAAAGCAGAGTGACAACACTTATCTGGATAGAGATTCTTTCCAGGATGTGCTTTTCCCTTTAACAAGCACCAGACAGAGCAAGCGTGGTTGCACAACACCAAGAGTCCGGAATACAGGACAGGAGTGGGCCAAGAAACGTAGCTACCCGGCATCCGCATGCACACAGCTGGCAGTACACTCACCTTGACTGACAAGGACACAGTCCTAGAAACTTAGGTCTATGGCACTCATTGTAAACAGTGTGCATGTGTGCAGAATTAGCAGCCTTAGATCTCCTTGCAGTAGCAGTGTCCGTTCAGCCTGATCATGGGCTCTTCCTCTCATGTTGTGCCTCGAGGCGAATTAGTGCTGCTCAGGCAAACCACCCTCAGTTCCTTCTCTACCATAAAGCCTCCATTGAGAGCTCCACTGTAGAGGGTAGATTGTGGAGCACCCATACAGAGACATCGCGAAGAACTATCGTTACTGCACAAGGTAACTTCCTCTTCTTTGAGTAGTGCCCCATGAGTGCTCCACCACAGGCGACCCCTGAGCTGTATCCCCAGTGGGAGGCTGGGGCTTCAGAGTCGAGTGTGTTATGGATGACAACACTGTAGAGCCAAAGATAGTGTTAGAAGGAGAGTTTCCAGTAATGGCGCAGTGTTCTACGAAGGTACGAGCAGATGCCTACATCACTGCCGCGCATATTTTCAAGATAGGAACTTTCTTGAGGAACGTAATGGGGTGGAAACTGATCTCGTGGAATGTGTTCAGATTCTGGATGGAGGTAACACATTGCAAGCATGACGATAATGGTTAATACAGTCTGAGACCCATGTGGAGTGTCTCTGGGCCAATACTGCTGCGCCTTCAGACCTTTCCACAATGGATAGAAAGAGCTTAGGAAATTTCTTAAAGGCCTTCATCCTGTCCAAATAAAACGCCAAGGACCTCTTAATGTCTAGTGTATGTAGTATAGCCTCCCTAGTGTCACGGTGAGGCTTTGGGTAAAAGGTGGGGAGATGACTGAGTGGGTTTACGTGAAAAGATGAAGACACCTTGTGGATGAACTTTGTGGCCTAAGAGTGACCTTATCTTTAAAGAATAGTGTGAAGGGGAGTGTGCCATTGGTGCCACAATCTCCCCTATTCTCCTTACCGAGGCAATAGCCACTAGGAATGCTGTCTTCATCAACAGGTATGTAAGCAAACAAGTGGCCATAAGTTCAAAGGGTGGTTTAGTTAAGCTCTTCAAAAACTAGATTTAGGTCCCACGTTAGGGTTGGGAAAAGAGGATCACTATGCCCTTGAGGAAGCTCTTTGTAGTTGAGTGGGCAAAAAACTAGTATCCCTCTATCTGTTGATGGAAAGCAGTTATGACCACAAGGCCCATTGTGAGCGAACTGAAGGACAGCCCTGTCCTCTTGAGACTAGTATATAGTGCAAACACTACAGGGAGGGAGCTAGGATGACTTGTTTGGAATTGCACCAAACCTGGCCCACTTTTGCAGTAACCACCTTTGTCTCTGCCTGATGGGATCGATCAGTATAATATTTACTTTTTCCTTTTTATTTTTATCAGGACCTTCAGCAGCAGAGGAAATGGTGGAAAGGTGCATAGGAGGCCCCTGTCCCATGGGAGAAGGAGAGAGTGTAATCTAATTAGTGTTTTCCCACTCCAGCTCTGGAACAATGTAGTGGGCATTTCCTATTCAGGTAAGTAGTGAACAAGTCTATCACTGGGGTCTCCCATTGATAGAATACGTTGTGGAGTACTACTGAGTTAATTTCCCATGTGTGGCTGTGTGAACCTGCGACTGAGACTGTCTGCTGCAATATTCTGTACTCCTGGGTAGATAAGCCACTGATATCAAAACATTGTGGTGAATGCACCAATTCCATAGCTTTAGCACTTCCATGCACAGTGAGGATGACTTGGCACTCCCTTGGTGGTTTATGTAGTATATGCATGCTATGTTGTCTGTCACGATTTTCAGGTGCATGTCCCTATTCAGTGGGAGAAAGTGAGCACAAGCATTCCTGACCGCTCGGAGTTGGAGGAGGTTGATGTGGAGTCTCGCCTCCAGGAGAGATCACTTGCCCTGAGTCTTGAGGTTGTTCAGATGTGCTCCCAGACTATTAGGGATGTGTCTGTAGTTAGAAGCAATGTCTGCCGGGGGCGGGAGGGGGGGGTTGCGTGAACGAGACCTCTCTACAGACATTTGTTAGATCTTTCCACCACTCCAGGGACTGTATGACCCTGAAAGGCATCAATAGAGGTTTGTCTAATCCAGGACCCCTCAAGGGATAGTGAGGTTATTACACCGGGGGGGGGGGGGGGGGGGGGGGGAGTCGTGAGCTGTTAGCCGCCACCCCAAGCCCCGCTTTGCATCCAGCATTTATAATGGTGTTAAATATATAAAAAAGTGTTTTTAATTTATGGGGGGGGGGGGTCACACTCAGTGGCTTGCTATTTGAAAAGGGTCACCAGTACAAAAAAGTTTGAGAACCACTGGTCTAATCTGTCTTTATTTGGTCTGTAGACAGATCTGAGCCATGCCTGTAAGCATCTTATGTGTAGTCTGGCATGAGATATTATAAACGTGCCTGCCGCCATGTGCCCAAGAAGCTGGAGGCAATGTCTGGTCAATGACTGTGGCTGGGCTGAACTGACAGAGTGGTCAGGCTGTGAAATCTGTGTTGCGGGAGGAGTGCTCTCGCTTGTAGTGAGTCAAGACCAGTCCCTATAAACTCCAAGCACTGTACTGGAGTTAAGGTTGATTTTTGGATGTTGGTTTGTAGACACCCAACTTCATGAATACATCGAAAACTCCTGCAGTGCATTGGTAATTGGTACCATCAGGGCTTGTGGATGTTGACTTGTTGGTATTGAGGAAACTGCAATCTTGCTCGAGATGGATGCTCTGACCAGGGTTATTTAGAAGTTGTTGGTACAGGGGGCTTCTGCGCTTATGTCACCTACACAGACAACAGAACCACTAACCCAGGAACTTATCCTTGCAACAAAGCCCGTTGCCAATTGTGCCCACATATCTATTCAGGGGACACCATCACAGGGCCTAACAACATCAGCCACACTATCAGTGGCTCGTTCACCTGCACATCCACCAATGTGATATATGCCATCATGTGCCAGCAATGCCCCTCTGCCATGTACATTGGTCAAACTGGACAGTCTCTACGTAAAAGAATAAATGGACACAAATCAGATGTCAAGAATTATAACATTCATAAACCAGTCGGAGAACACTTCAATCTCTCTGGTCACGCAATCACAGACATGAAGGTCGCTATCTTAAAACAAAAAAACTTCAAATCCAGACTCCAGCGAGAAACTGCTGAATTGGAATTCATTTGCAAATTGGATACTATTAATTTAGGCTTAAATAGAGACTGGGAGTGGCTAAGTCATTATGCAAGGTAGCCTATTTCCTCTTGTTTTTTCCTACCCCCCCCCCCCCAGATGTTCTGGTTTAACTTGGATTTAAACTTGGAGAGTGGTCAGTTTGGATGAGCTATTACCAGCAGGAGAGTGAGTTTGTGTGTGTATGGGGGTGGGTTTTTGGAGGGGGGTGAGGGAGTGAGAGAACCTGGATTTGTGCAGGAAATGGCCTAACTTCATTATCATGCACATTGTGTAAAGAGTTGTCACTTTGGATGGGCTATCACCAGCAGGAGAGTGAATTTGTGTGGGGGGGTGGAGGGTGAGAAAACCTGGATTTGTGCTGGAAATGGCCTAACCTGATGATCACTTTAGATAAGCTATTACCAGCAGGACAGTGGGGTGGGAGGAGGTATTGTTTCATATTCTCTGTGTATATATAAAGTCTGCTGCAGTTTCCACGGTATGCATCCGATGAAGTGAGCTGTAGCTCACGAAAGCTCATGCTCAAATAAATTGGTTAGTCTCTAAGGTGCCACAAGTACTCCTTTTCTTTTTGCGAATACAGACTAACACAGCTGTTACTCTGAAACCAGAGATGGTATGGTCTGTGCTCTTGCCTTTCACAGGCAGTGCCACTATTTTGGAGCCTGTGCCCATAGGGTCCTTAGGCTTACTAGCTGTTTGCGCACCGAAAGTGCTTCAGAGCAGACAGTGGGCATGCCCCTGACTAGGGGCAATCAAAGTAGGGGGGCTGAGAGAGGGATAAAATTAAAAAAAAAAATTTTTTTTGGACAGGGAAAGAAACTAAATGGAAACCCTGTAACACTAGGAAGAAAAACGAATAAAGGTACTAAGAGAAAATTCTAAGGGTTGAGAAGGAACGGAGGGGTGGTTCCCCCATTCAGCGCTAATTTGACTTGATGCACAACATGAGGGAGAGCGCATGCATGGGCCGAAAGGACACTGCTACCAAAGATCCCCGATTAGAAATGCAGGGATGCAGACACACCTACAGTGGAGCACCAAAAGGGACACCACTCAAAGACGAATAAAGTGCAAGTTGTGTTCGTTTAACAGATGGCATTGTTTTGAAAACAAATTCAGGCTGCGGCTATGCAGTTTGTGTGTGGCATAACAATTTTGGTTAGGGATGTGATCTCTCCTTAAAATCAGTAGTTATACCCATAGTACAAGTCACCCTAGAGTAGGCACAGATACACCAGTAGAGCTTCTTCCCCTTCTTCTATAAAAATAGTTATTCCAGTATAACTGAATCTACACTAGGAGTGTTTTACCGCTTTACTGAGGGGGGTACAACTGGATGTACACATGGCCTCAGTTCATCTAGTGCTTTATCTTAATTCCTTATCAAACCCAGCTTAAATCAAATTAAGAGCACCCACACAGGATTTTTGCACTGGTTTTACTAAATTCATATTAGGCTGATTTGCTCTACATCTATTTCAGAAAAACATTTAAATTTAAAAAAATACTTTTTTTTTACCTAAGAGTTCATTCATGTTTTCCTGAATTTGAAGGCAACATGAAACAGCAGAGATATACAAACTGTTTCATTCCATTCTAAATATTGAAAACTTCGGCACTTGGGTAAGCATCCTGGTTTTCAGAGATGTGAGCACCCACACACAATTTCACAGAAGTCAACTTTGAAAATATGAACTAAAGTTAAAGGCCACCCCACAAACTTCCAGTTCGCTGCATCAACCAGTGCTACACAGCCTGCTGTAGGATTTAAGTTCAACTTGCCACAGTCACGTCTTCATTATAAATCTCTAAATAATGAAGCCTTGTATGTAAAACCAGCAAGAACATGCCTCAAACTACAAATGTGCTAAAACAGCTAATGCAGAACGAAACAGTACTCTAGCAAAAATTAGGACCAACTGCAAAGGATGATGTGGGCCATATAAAACAGGAAGTTCAGAATGGAAACAGTGGAGACCAAAATATAGGACAATAACCCAAGTTAGTAAACAAATGAAAAATTATCTTTCTGCAAGAAATTAATTCCAAGAAGAAAATTATCCAGAAACCTCGGTATTTGAGAGCTGTATGGTTAACTGATTAAAAGAAAACTCTACTCTCAGTAGAGGTCAGGGGGCTCAGAACAAGATTAGGCCTCTAGCATTCTGCCTGGAGTCTATAAACCATTGCAGGGACCAGGGCAGAGAAGACACATGTATAGGTTTGTCTGTTTTTGTTTTTTTGCGGAGGTCTCCCTCATGCACCAACCAGCTCCAATTCTTCAGAGCTTTTAAAACCAGATGAAAGTGAGGCTATTTGTTTTCTGAGTTATACCATTAGCTTTAAATATAAGCCACTGGACAAAGAAAAAATTTAGCTATTCTTTTATGAAACTGACTAAGGAGCAGAGCTGCAGCCTCTAGAAAGTCTATAAACCTATCAGGTAAGCCACTGAACCGTGTGCGCAATTCTAAAGATCTTCAGGTCTGAAGCGAAGATCACTTCATGCCCCCTGAAAACCTGGAGCACTGCATCTTGGCATGTTTCCACTCAAACTACTGTACACGCTCTGCATTTCATTTTTCTTTTGCTTTTTTAAAAATTGCTGGTATATTGTTACTTCCAATAGAAGTACCTTTAGGAGCAGCAGTGGCTGTGGTGCCCCCTTCAGAATTCATCACGCCAAAAACGGTATAGCCAATCAAAGCCATTTGATTTGGAAGCACAGAGAAGAGCCTAGAAATAACGTTGGGAAGTCACTCATGTTCTGATCTCAAAGAGCCAGCTGGGATCCCTTTGACTAAAAATAGTTCCTTCTAAGCTGCGCAGCAGCCTATGAAGCACCACTCAGGCTCTGGTAGGGAGAGACACCTCTCCCCGGCAGCCGCAGCCCAGCCCTGCCGCAGCAGGGAGAGGCACCTCTGACCCCCAGCCAAGGTGCTGCTATAGGGAGAGAGAACTGGCACCTCTCCCCACCATAGCCCCGGGGCAGCCTGTACCCCAACTCCCCCCCCCCGTCCCTCACCCCAACCCTCTGCCCCAGCCCTGAGACCCCTCCCACACTCCAAAGCCCTCGGCCCCACCCCCGCCGTATGAATTTTGTTATGTACATGAATATGGAGGTAATGTCTCATACATCACCTCCATATTGGTGCACATAAGAAAATTCATTCCGCACACATGTGGGAAAAATGAGAGAACCACCAATAGGTAATGTTATTGGGGGAAGGGAGGGAAGAGCCAGCTAACTTATTATGTACCATGTGCTTTCCTTAGATGAGAAGCTGAAGGCTACATACAGTCCAAGCAAGAAGCAGATAGTAACCATTTATATGCTAAGGGCCACACTCAGAGGGGAATGTAAGATGGGGCAAGCAAGATTTCCCTAGAGCCAGTAAGACCCACTAATCAATAAGTATGTATAAAAGGAGTCTCTTATGGTATAATTTACACACACAGGAGCTGGAAGAAAGTGCAAGCTTAGTTTTGGGGCAGGGGTGGGTTCTCTTATTTTAAAGATACACCTTGCTAGATGCTTTTCTTGCTACATTCATCACTTTTGGCCCCTTAGTCACGAGGGTTGGAACACAGCGGCTGTTTCTGGTCAGGATTCAGGGGCACTCTCAGAGGATAGGAGGAGCAGGGAATTACATAACAGCAACTTGTGCTACGTCTGGCTTGTATAAATGGTGTTAGTCTTTCATGAATAATAAACCATTGGGGAGGGAGGAGAAAAGTGATATTTTAAGACTAGTTAATAGTTAAATATTACCCATATTTCTTATGTGAAAATCAAGCATTACCTGTGTGACAACTCACTGGAAGCAGATTCTTCAAAGCAAATTCATTCCTTCCCTCTCCAAACAATGGCATTTTCACTTTATTAAAACTGTTCCTCACAGAGCAGCTTTTACTTCTGTGATATTTTGGAGTAACAATGACAGAATCCAGCCCAGAGCAAAACCCTCTTTTGGACAAGCAACCGAAACAGCCTACACCACCCAAAGCACAACTTTGTCTCATATCAAGACACCCCAATCACAAGCATGTGTTACGGGTCCCTCACGATACCTTGTCCATGCTTCATTTAGGATATGTGCACAGACTACCCCCTAAACTTACCTGGTAAGAAAATTATCTATTGAAAGCCCTTCCAGGCTCCTCTAAAGAATTTGTTCAAGTGGAGAGAAGGAACAAGAGAACAGAACCTTAACACATATTTAGCTCAGATTACCCAAGGCAGAGATGTATGAAGTCAAAAACCCAGTTTTACCCTAAAATATTTCAAAGAGACTTCATGGATAAACAGAACTGTTCTCCAATTTCCAAGACAGGACAAAGAAATTTGATACATGAAGTACTAGTAAGGAAGAGATTCCCTGGAGTCTCAAAAGGATCCCTCCATTTCTGACTGTGCACCACCTCCCTCTTCCCACAAAAATAAGAGTTTATACATGCAGCTGTGAAGGAAACCAGAGCTCCATTACCAGAATGGCTTCCTCTTCCCTGCACAATTACACCAAACAATACTGGAGAGCCTGACTAGAAATATATTCTGAAAAAAAATTCAGAAAGATACATCCATTTTGTTTCTTCTGACACTAGAATAGAGGGAGGGGAAGAATTCCCATCTTTTCTTTCCTAAGCATATAAAGAATGGAATCACCCTGGCCTCCCCAGACCATTGACTGGTGCAGAGACAGTCCTTTGGGAACCATCATGTTATTCTTTCATATATCTTAAGCTTGGAACTCTCACTTCATATTCCAAAGGGTTTTGACATTTAAAAGTCCAATATAGAGATTGTAAGGAAGACTAAGTTTGTGGCCCGAGGAGCCAGAGGCTCATATTTCTCAGACTGTGAACTGTAGACAGTTGCTTACATTGAACAGGCATAAGCATTCTTGCGTGTGAAGAGTCTGGACTAGGCTGGTAAACTTAGATCACAGGAACAAACACCATTTTTTAATTACAACCTTGTACCATTGCTCCCTCAACAAGACTGGGGCAAATCCACAAGGTCAGAAACCAAAGCTTCACTAAACAGCAGCCATCCTATGGCTTTCCATTGAGTGCAAGTATGGAGCACATGCCTCCCTGAGCCTGTGTCAATGAGCTTCTAAGGAAGTAACCTCCCTATCAGATTCTTGTCAAAACAAATTTTTGCTGAACCTGGAGGTCTCAGGACCTACCCTTAGCCCCCCTACAGGCATATGTTGTGCAGCTGCAAAACAGGACAGACTCCCCAGCTATTGTTTTTTAAAAACATTGTCCTGAAAACTAGAGAAGTTAATTTCACAATTCTTGGAGTCAAACCTACAATTCACATCCTGGCAGTGAGCTACAATGTTTGAGAAAAATGTAAAACAGTGATGTTAGTAAGTATGAAGGAACATTTAGGCTCTAGAAGAAGCCTAAGCCTGAACTTTCTGTCTGACTCTGGCATACTTGAGTAAGACTCTGCATCAGCTGTTACAGGTAGTAGTCCCCGCACTTCAAAAAGAGAGAGGGGTCTGGGGCATGTCGTCAGCGGAATAAAAGGCATACACCAAAGAGAAGCCTGCTACATGCAGATATATGAACACGTGGCAAGCAGCCTGTATGTGTACCCGCTCTCACACACCAATCAAGAAGAGAAGATGCTATGCTGCAATGAAGAAAAGAGAATCCACAATGCATTTGTCTTTACTAGAAAGTTAATATGAGCTAAAGTCAAGCATTCCTTTTAACTTAACACCTGTCCCTGTATCCATTTATATGGAGAGAGGGAGGAGTGCAGTAATATGACCAGAGGTACAGGGCACACCCAGAATGAGCTTACCTCGTCAGCTGCTAGCACAACCTCTATGTAGTGTGGATGAAAGTTAGTGCCAAAACATAATGGAGGATCCTCCATTGTTTTCCCAGCATTCTCCTAGGCCCAACATCCAGGGGTCTTTTCTTGTCATCTAACTACTCCATGCTTCCTAATCAGAAGTCAGTCACCTATCACTACATGGCCTGGTCTGCTTGATATTCATTCCCCACGTTCGCAAGCAACTTCCAGTACCAGCAACTGCAGTCACACAACCTCCAGTACAGAGTTTGGAGTTTGATAATGGCACCCAAAAAGATCGAGTCTCAGTGTGCTGCCAGCTTACTAGAGGCTGACGCTATCATATTGCTGGATCTCTGGTTAGAAGCTTGCAGGGGCCACAACTTCATCATCAAGATCCCAAATGCCAAGCTTTAAAATAAGACGGTCAAGCAAGGAATCGGACAAGTGGGGCTTTTCTGCTGGGAGAAGATAAATACAATATATGCTCAAGGCCAAGGACCATTACTTCCAGTATGGTGATTCCCTGAGCATGTGTCTGTACTAGAGAGAGACAGATTAGCAGCGTTCCAAGCACAAACCCAGATTTCATACTGGACAGTTCAAGGGCTCTGGGCAGGGTTGTGGGTAAAATGGACTGTGGGGAGCACACACAGCCAGAAGATACAGATCTGGAGCAAGAGGAACTGAGTACAATGCTTCTGCATCCAGCCAACCTGACCTCCACCTGGGAGTCCTCCCACAGATGAGACAGAAGCACCTGAACCAGCACCTCAGCCTGCTAAGATTCACAGAGAATTGTAATGTGTTTGTTATGGATATTACACATTATACAGGGGGCATAAGTCAACCTGCTAATACCCAATGTCTACTGAGGTTATGAGGGATATTATGAAATTGAGGGGGCTGGTGGTTCTGCTGTAATGGCAGTTTTAGCTTCAGTAGAGGGCAGAAAGAAGTTTCTCCATTTTCCCGACACCCCTTCCACACCCCCACCTCCTCCCAGACATGATGTTCAGTTCAAGGTGGATTCCAACCAGACGGGATTTCAATCATACAAGCAATGATTTATTGCTGCAAACAGTATTGCATGCATAAAAAGCAGATTACTACAAGACTATTCTTGCATTTGCAAGGTATGCTTAAGGGTACCACAAGCACAGTTGCAACATGCATAGATATCTGCATTTCAGACACTGGTACTAGCATCACAGAGTGATCAAGGCAGGTAAATTTGTAAAAAAGACCTCGCGTAAGTATCAAGTGCAGAATTCTACTAAAATGTCTCTGTTTTAAAGCTCCAGAGTTTGGTTGCAGGATGGGGGTTTGTAAAGATATATCTGTGGTGATTCTGTGTTGCTGCATGGAAACGCTACCTTAGCATCCCGTTTCAGTAGGTTTGAATTTTGGACCACCCTTGCATAAAATGATGCAGAAGAATTTTTAATTCAACAGAAATGCCAAACAGTCAAGTCAAGAAGGTTTCTAGACAAAGCAAACTCCCCATGCTCCACCTCTCCCTCACACACAAGAGATCACTAGTCCCTGACAAATCATTAGGATGCTCAGCTACCAGACAACTAAAAGATTTCCATGGCATAGAGATTTTTCTGCCAGATGCCTGGTACGTGTGCCATGGATGACCCTACCAAAGTCAGGAAGCTCATTCAAAAAAGCCTGCAAATGGTACGTGTGCCATGGATGACCCTACCAAAGTCAGGAAGCTCATGCAAAAAAGCCTGCAAATATTTCAGAGACATTGCCCTCCTTCACTACCCATGGAAGAACCAAAGCAACAATTGCCTGGATAACAACAGAATCCTACTACTCCATTTTTAGTCCTGTTCCAGAACCAGTTAGCATAAGGAGAGTCATCAACCATTAAAAATTGCATCAGCTGTCTCCATTCCTCCAGCTTCACGTGAAGCTTGCACATTCTCCCTAAGCAAGCATGCCACTGTTTTCTCATGGCACCAAGCCACTGCCAACATGTCCACCACTACTTTCTCAAGTTCTGTTTCACCCTCCTCTTGCAAAAATGAGAGTCACATTAGTGCCAACGTTTGATACAAGTCACTGGTCCAAGCTGGATCCATGCCTTGCCACCAGTTAGAAAGAAGGCAGCAGACAGAAGTCTGGAATGGGCCAAGATGGAACTAGTTTACTTAAGTTACTGGGTTTGTTTCATTTCTGCCCAGGATCTCCAGAAAGGAAAGAAAAATTTTGCACAATACACTGAGAAAGCATGAGTAAAGTGGCATGGTTACTGTGTCCCCTTGAAGTGTAGTCTGTGCCCCATCAAGAAGCACTCCTGTTAATGAGGCTGCTGAATTCAAGAGGACAAGGAGGGACAGAGGTAAAGATTTTCCTGGGTCAGAGGTAAAGATTTTAGAAAACTTCAGTACTTCCAGGAATATATTCTGTAGTAACACTACCTACAGCAGGTTACTCGGAACAGAAGCATGCATTATGCTTTTTCAGGGCTTTAGCGCCTAGGAGATTAACTGGATTATTAGAGGGGTCCACTGATTTATGGGTAGGGTGGCTGTTTCTTCTAAAGCCAGTTATAGTTCACTCTCAGACACCACAGAAAGAGCTCTGTTCAAGTGTCTGAAATATAATCACTTCTCCATGTCCCTTTACAGCCTCAAAGCACTGTGCAAATGTTAGTTTTTAAAGACTTCTAATGACCTTTAGATGCGATAATATAGAGAAAAGGATCTGAATCCAGCTCAACTGATATTTTCCAGCTTGCTCCTGTCCTTCCGTATTCCTAAAGGCTGCCTCTTCTACCTACTCTCTAACACAA
This sequence comes from Eretmochelys imbricata, assembly GCF_965152235.1. Lineage (NCBI taxonomy): Eukaryota > Metazoa > Chordata > Testudines > Cheloniidae > Eretmochelys > Eretmochelys imbricata. The sequence goes on along the minus strand of NC_135598.1, from coordinate 8,168,070 downwards.
ATAGTCCATTGAGCCTTTTACCCTCTCTTTCAGTGGGTTTTGAAGCATCAGCTCAAAACTGAGTCCCATAGGTGGAAAGAGTGAGCGTTGAGAAACAAGCTGGCATGACAACTCTAGGGAAAAGACCCCACAAGTACTCAGATATTATGATTTGCTAATGAGATCAGCTTCTTCACAGGCAGAAACGAACAATTTGTTCAGCTGAACACCCACCGCACACCCCCTCTGGATGGAAACATCAGGCTCTGAAGAACTCTTCTATTCATAGTCTGTGCTCAATATTGATCTGCACCAACAAAGGGTGTTTTTCTGAAAACTTAAATTTAGTTCAAACCTGAAGCTCAGTTCATACGTTGCAAAAAAGTCTTCAGGCTGAAAGTTAAGAGCTATTTCCACTGTTCCCCACTGAATAGCCCAGTGCTGAAAGGAAGTTAATGCACACAGAGCCTAATGCATTTCAGCTGGTTAGCACTGCTAAGAAAGGGCACCCAAACTCTACCCAATGGCAGGCAGCACTGGCAGCCTGCCAAGACCCCAAAAGCCATGCGTAACTGGCATTAAAATGAAGCCATTCACGAACATCCTCATTTTTAATAGCGAGAAACCCTCCAACAGGAACTACTGGCTCCAGCATCCAATAGTCAGTCTTGAAGAGAGGAGCTTCTTCTCAGATCAAATTGGACCACTGCACTCTGGCCACCTGTCGTCTCCTAAAACCTCCTTCGTGTTAAAGAGGAGGTTTGACCTAGGCCAGGTCAGCCACCACAGAGACATTTAACTCCCAGTTAGGGAATTCTGGCAGGTTGCATCCACCTGGCCTGCAGCAAATAAAGCAGAGTAGAATAAAAAAAAAATCCAGAGACACTTGAACTAGAAAGGAAGTGGTCTCCAGTCAACAATGCACTTGCACCAGTGACTACATACATTCAGGGTTAAGGGGTAAGCTGGTGCAAGCCAATAAATTTGGTAATCCATACCACTGAATTCACACCGGATCACCCGTGGGATGAGTCATGCCACCCCAGCTGAGAGCAACAATATCCCTGGGTCTCTAAGACCTACTTGGAACAGCTTGCTTCCTGCCCCTATCCTTTTGCTGCTGCAGCCAATGCCCTTGCCCTTGCCCTATGCCTTACTACCGAATCCTAGGGCAGCTGCTTGCTCCTCACACCCACAGGAGCTGGCTCCAAGGACAGGTAAGTGGGGCTTCAAGAACTCTATAGCTCCTTGGAGCAACTCTTCCCAATCCTCAAAAGTGATAGCAGTGTAAAGGCAGCAAAGGAAAGGGAGGACTCCTGAACTCCATACACATATCCATATACATCTTTTTGAATCTGCAACCAATAATATGACTCAAAGTCCATCATCCTGTGATTTAAATCTCACAATCCTTTGCAATTACAACCACATAGGATTTTGGTGGGTCACAGAACAATTTTTTTTTGGGCTATCTTATTAGTTGTGTGCCAAAATATATTGAAAACTAGTGTCCACGAACTCTATTGGATCATGGGGAAGGACGGAACAGTAGGATAGAAATGCGGGGAGGCTCAGACCTTGAATTTATCACGGGAATTTTTAGTGTGTGCAATCCTCGTATCTCCACATCTGGACACTGGGTTTATCTAGGTAAAAATTACCACTTTTGTAAAGCCCATTTGATAAGGTACCCTCAGAAGAAGAACCAAAACAAATCACACTAGACTGTTATGGGCAGAAAAAAACATTTTCAGTTTTTAAACATATACTAAGTTAGAGGAGGAAGGTTCTGCCTTTAAACCTCTACCAAACCCTAAAATCCTCAGCAAGTGAGCACAGAACAAGCCAACCTTGTTGTTGACTTCCACACAGTTTTAATACATACATACATACAGGGAAATACCACCCACCCTCAGGTTTCCTGAAGTTACAACTGAATATGGGACCCTTTTTCACTTCCTGTCCTTTGCTAGCAGTGATGCTGTATATCAATAGAACAGCAGTCATGCTTTATCCTAGAGGTGATGTTTAATTGGTGGGCAAGCAATTCTTACATATAAAATCTAAAACAGGCTTAAGATCTGCAGGTGCTAAATAAAAGGTAGCCAACGGGTAAAGTCCAAGAATAAAGCACGCTAACTGCCACTCTTCTCTTCAAGACTACAACATAACATACATTAGCTCCTGTACTAAAGCAATTTATAACATTTCAAACTCATGTTCCATAATTTAACAAACCTTCAACCTTAAGTACTGCAAGATTCAAAAACAAAAAATGCCACTCAAGGGTAGGCAGCTGTGCAACTCATTCCTCTGTGTCTGAGAGGATGCTGAGTCATTCTACTGCTCGTCTTTACTTGCATCAGTTTTCTATGGCGATTGCATGTAGGGGGAAAAAAGGGGCATCTGTAGATTAACAGAGAGATCAGCTTTCATGAAAGCTAGGAAGTGGGAGAACTGCCTGTATTCAAAATGCAAAGAACCATGATTAATATACTTATTTTTGAGCACACTGCCAGTATTCATCATCACACAAACCGAAGACACTCCCTGCTCACAGGAGCTTACAAGTCTTACAGTCTTAGGGTATGTTTACACTGCAGCAGCAGTGATAGGAGTTTTTTCCATTTATGCAGTTAATTCACCTCTCCAAGAGGCAGTAGCTAGGGCAACGGAAGAATGCTTCTCTCGACCTAGCCATGTCTACATGGGGGTTAGGTTGATCTAGCTACAGCAAACTTTTTTCCAAAGACCTGACAACACAGTTAGGTCGATCTAATTTCTAAATGTAGAGCAGGCCTAACTCAGGCCTACCACAAAGCCCCTCCTCTCTTTTCAATACACCATTGTGGCAACTAAGGAAGATCAGAGCATTTGCAGGTGGTTTATCACCACACTGTTCCTTAACTTGTTCATAAGTAACTTACTTCTTGTCAAGCCACTCCTGTGTCTACAGGCAGGGAAAGCTGGGAGGGAACATGTACAAATGATTATAGCATGTCCAGAAGCTACCCAATGAAAGCAGACACTATTTGGGCATGACTCAACTCTTGTGCCTAACTGCAACGTTCAAATTCTGGATCCCAAATACAGTCTTACAGGGAAGGCTCTGGCTAACTCCCTACCTTTTTGTATATGAGGAATGTATAAGTTTCTTCCTCCATCTACAGCAAAGCCACAGAATGACTTCTGTAACAAACACACATCTCCCATTCAGACATACAAATAGGGCACAGTCTGAAAACAGGATACAAGCAACAAGGTGGCAGAGGGAGAGCAGTGTGGAAATGATCAAAGCCTGTCTATATTGGGAAAAAGAAAAGGAGTACTTGTGGCACCTTTTTGCGAATACAGACTAACACGGCTGCTACTCTGAAACCTATCTATATTGGGAGTTATTCCTGATTAACTATTCCTAATTTATTCCAAAACAAAGTCATCCAGAGGAAGTCAGACTGCTTATTTTAAACTAGCTTAATCCACTTCCAAAAAGGATTAAGGCACTCCTATTCTAGGATAGGAGCATCAGAAATGGCTATTCTGCTTTAAAAATTTACACTCTACTTTAATCCAAATTAACTTCCTAATGTAGACAATTAGGCAGGCCCCGTCTCCCCTCCTGCTGTGTGCCTACCCTGCCTATCAGGGCACAGAATCAACTCTGCAGCACCAGCTCTCAGACTGAGCTGTTTGGGCCATGCCATGGCATAGCAATTTCTTCCAACAGCTGTTAGACACTGTCCTCTCCCTTCTCAGAACATGACGTCCTGTCTGAATTGGTCTGGTGGAAAACTTGGTGACAGCATACTCCTCATTCTTCAGATAGAGAAAGAGCAAGAGCCCAACATGGGCCAAATCAGAACCAAATCAATACATCAGTGTAGATCTTTGGTACAATTAGCCCATAAGTATGTATATACCCTCTTCAGTGTCTGCCACAGCTCAGTTTCCTCCATTAATGGGAGACTCTATGGTGACAAAGGGGGAGGGAAAGAGAGAGAACACGAACACAAACATATGGAGCAACAGGCTTCCAGCCATATGCCCAAGCTACTGGACAAAACTAGTTTTTCCCATTTACATACCACACTTTAAGCAGGACATTAATATACAATGTGAATATGGGTTGGAGAGGGTTTGATCATTTGTACTGCTGACTTATCTTTGCCTCCTTCTTCATTTGCTGCATTTCTACTGACCTTTTCTCTTCATTCACTTACACACATTTTGGGTCCTTGTCTTCTGTAAGTATTTGTATTCTGCCTCAACTTGATTTCTCTGTATCTGAACACATGCGCACAAACACAGCTCTAGACCCGACCCCATAAGCTTACAACCTAGCCTCACTCAGCTCTAATTCTGCTCTACTGCCATATTACTGGCAGTCAGGGTTATTTACATTTTCAAGCTGTTCAGGAGACCCTTGGCCGCAAAAATCCTGCCCTTGCATCAGGTCAGGTGAGAAATAAACTTCACCAGGGGTCTGATTTGTAACAATTCTTGGTACTGCAGCATGCCTGTTACACTATAACTGGTTCCAATCTAACAATCTTTATAGTCTTACTACACTGGTTCCTTCACCCCTTTCTGTTGGGTCATGACTCATCCACATTCACTTGACAATAAATTGGTCAGAAGGAATGCAACAACCACCAGATCCAGAGCATTTGTCTGGCAACATATCCTGAGCTTATGTTGACTGCTCTCCTCTCTCTCTTGCTACCTGTTGGCAGCTTTAGACCTTATCTCAGGTTCCTCACACTGGTTGCCAGGTTTGGGTTTGTACCCCATGTGATTTCAGGCACCAAACTCCAAGCATGTGTGTTTTACTGACCAAAACATTACAACATAAACAGTAATATGCTGCATGATACTACAGATCAAATCCAGGAATGGAAATGGAATACACTATGTGTGTGAAATTAATTAAATTAATACTGCTGTGGAAGCCTTAAGACATGCATTTCCTGACCTTGTGAATGTAACTGCAGTTCTTTACAATACATGAACATGAAACAAAACCTTAAAAAATTTCAAGTGTCCTGTACTCAATGCCAACATTTCAATGATCTCAATTAAGCTCTGGAATTCTCATCTCACTGAAGGATGGGTCAGATCATCAGCTTCACCTCTTCAACCACGAACCTACAAACACACAAGGGCAGACCTCTGCAGAACCCCACTGAAAACAGTATTTCACTGAAAAGCAAGATCCTCCTGTGCACAGGAACTTGCAAGATTCAGGTCTTTGTTACTATTATAGTTTCGCTGGGGACAGATTTCTTCAGGATTGGTCTGAACAAGGCAGTAGCATGTCCATTAACATTGTTATGCCCATATATTTGCAATGGAAAAAAAATTTTAATGAAAGCTTACTGTTACATTTTCAAAAATATTTTTTCAAAGACTAAAATTATGGAACATTTTTTTGTCCCTAATTTTTTCCTTGTCCTGACATTAAAGCAGAATTTTAAATGGAGGATTTTGCTGAGTCTCTCTCAATGAGAATTTTACAACCTCTCTCAGGCAAACTACTTGCAGCAGCCACAAAGTAGCAACCTATGTCTCTGCTGATGCTAGTTAGGAAAAATAGTGAGTAGAAGATAGAACTTCACTGAAATGCTAGTAGTCTTAGAAAAATCCATTGAGCACACACAGTCTTTATCTATCACACTTTTTCTATTTCTACCCCCAGCTCAAGCAAAGCTGGTAGTCCTTGGTAGCAGTGTGCCCAGCCCAAGTTTCAAACATCACAGTGAAACACACATTTTTTTTTGGTATTGTCAAAAATAGCAAATAATGCGCTTGGGTGTATGAATATGGGAATTATACTGGAAATTGTTTTTGCAACCTTAATTAACTACCTGCATAACAACTGCAACCAGCACCAGCTAGGATAGTCTTAACTCTAGTGCAATTCATTCTGAAGAACCCCAAAGTGCTTTACAAGCTGCAAGACAGCATGCACATCTCTGTGCCTGGTTGCTACCAACTGGCACTACACACCAAATGTGTATGTGTGCATGTGCAAAGATATTTGGCAAGGGAGACAGGCCAAACCTCAAACACACTTGTACAAAACCAGTTTCCCCACTCAGAAGCTCACTAGAAACAAAAGCTGCTTTGACACACTTAACCACTGACAGATTAAGTAGTTTTTGACATCCATGGCTAATAACTGATTGACTAACCAACCCAAGAGTTTCAAGGAGGTACATATGTCAGCAAGCAGCTCCCTAGCTGCCTTGGTCTCCTCCAGGCGCCAGCAATATAAAGTCACCCCCTCACACTTGACAGCCTGGAAAGAATTTGAGACTGTATAGAGACTGCTACAAACCTGACTTTCCTACAGCCATGTAGTTGAAGCAACAAATAGGACAGGGAGAGGAGATGCAAGAAGATAAATAAATCCTTTAAATTACCAATAACTGCACACCAGAGAAAAGAGACAACTGCAGCACAAAGTAAACAGTTGTGAAAAGTTGTTATCCTTGTTCAATAGCAGAGTCTTTTGTATTTGTGCAAACAAAACTGTTTGGTGCATGTGCTCCCACTTTGATACTGTAGAACTTCACTGACAGACCCTGGAGATCAGTGAATGGAGAATATGCAAATCAGGGCTATTGTTAAAGGGGTGAATTTATTCACATTCCTGAGCAGCAGCATTCCTGGAGCATAACAATTCGTGAGGCCCTTCTGCTGAGGCATGCACATTTTAATACTCCACAATAAATCAATATTCCTTGATAAAGACACCATGTTAAATATTGCCAGTGCCAGGATGGCCGCTCAGAACACCATTAAAACACACAAGGGTATTAATGTGGTGCTGCTGTGGAATGGTACTTCCCTGGACTATATCTTTTAAAACAGAAGTTAGTTTGCGGATGGCAGAAGATACAAAACTGAGCTCCCAGGATGCTGAAGCCCCCTGTCTACCCCTATAATAGGTACAGAACCAGCTTCCCCTATGCAGCCCTTAATTTGTCCTGAGCAAGTTCAACAATAACCTTCATACATGTGCATGACTACACTACAGAATATTGATGCAAACATAACTAATGTGCCTCAACCCTGAAGGAAGGTTCAGTTTCCCTGGCCCTTTTTGCCCAGTTTCCCCAATAAGGGGGTCAAGCAGTCTTCAGTGATCGCTGTCAGGCGGATAGCTGCTCCTAGGCGGCTCTGCGGACTGCCTCCACCCAGGAGCAGCAGGGACATGACGCCGCTCACAAGTAGCCACCCGAGGTGAGCACTGCCCAGAGCCAGCACCCCACACCCCCTCCTATGCCCCAGCCCTGAGCCCCTTTCCCACACCCAAACTCTCTCCCTCTTACTGAACCGGATTTTTTTTTTAAACTTATGCCCCCCCCCAAACATGTCAAATACCAAAGCTTTTACTGTATTTTTCCCCCATGTCCTTCCCCTTTCCACTGGAAGTACTAGGTCCCAATGTGCAGATAATCCCATGAATGAAAGACAGAATTAAATACGGCCAAGTCTGCCATTAGGATTTGCAATCACTAATATAAAGACTTTCCCCAGAAAAGCAGCAGCTGTTGAAACTTGTCACAATAGAAAAAACAGTACAGCTCTACACCCCTGACCTGTCCAAAACAGCTAGAGCAAGAAGGATCCAGAAAGCAGAGGTTTTAATCCAGCACTAAGGCACCTTTCAAGAGGGTGAGAGGAATTGCTTAATGCTACAGTGGTGATAACCGGAGGAATGTCTTTCTTTTTTATATTAAAAATATTTTAAAGTAACTAAGTTACTTAAGTGATAAATACGATCAGTCACTCCACTGTACCAGGCAAGAAAATTTTAAAACTCCACCATCTTTTTAAGGAACAAATGCTAAAGAGGACGAACATCCCAGCTTCCTCCTTATTTTTCATTAAGCACACATAAGATAGAGGTCAGAGTTCAAAAACTGTGAACTCTGCGGGTATTTACAAACAGGGTATTATCAGTCTTAAAATAAAATAGATGCACTACAGCAGGGTTCCTGCAGAACTGTGCGAGTTTCATTCTGAAATACTGAACTGACCTCGCCGCCTCTTTCTCCCACCCAAAAATATATTAACTACGGACTCTGCAGGGAAGCCGAAGACGTTTCAACCAAGTATTTGAATATTCAGGAATATGGCATTTAAATGTAAATCCACAAAGGCAACTCTGAATTGTCAGTGTCATGAATGTGTTTAGATTCTGTGAGAAGGAGTTTATGGAAAGCCTTTGAACTACAGAGCAAGTCTAAAAGGTGCCACTGTCCCTGCTTGCTGCTCCTTACTATATGCAGCTTTCTGGTTAAACCACTCCAATTTAGAAGCCTAGGAGGAGAAAATGAGCTACTAGAAAAACACTGTGAAAGTGCAGGCAGAAACCTGGAAGGATTTCCTGATGAATGAGAAGTATTAATTACTTCAAGTTGCAACCCTATGGAAGTACATGGTTGGGGTGGGGGATTTATAGACCAATTTTATGACAATATGTTAACTGCTCAAATAAATTGGTTAGTCTCTATGGTGCCACAAGTCCTCCTTTTCTTTTTGTAAACACATGGTTGCTGATGTGAATTCTTCAATGGCACCAATGCCTCCAAACCTTCTGCCCCCAAGGGAAGAGATGAACATTCAAATTGCTTAGTACCAAGTACACATGTTCAAGGGTGTTTCACTGGAGAAGGAGAGGGAGGTAGAAAGCCGCACACATGTGCGGGCTTACATCTTATGCCCACTCAGTCATGAAACTGCCCTGATTTCCATGCCTTCGATCTGCTTGTGTCACTTCAACACTGCAGCAAAAATGAGAACAGAGTTTTAGCTTGAAGCACAGGGAGGTCATTTTCAGTAAGGCTCAATGAAATATTCCAATACTAATCTGTCTAGTACAAAGCCCAAGAAAAACAAAAATTACCGCACAAGTTAACATGGAAGAAGCAGCAAGAAATCTGCCTCGCAAAGGGATATGATGGTGGCGGTGGAGGAAAGGATGGGTTATGTTATTAAAGATTAGGGTTAGTGAAGGCTATTATTTTGCAAAGGTTCCCTTTAACAGTTAGCAAGAGCTTTCCATCTCAGCTTGGTGTCAGAGTCTGGCTTTAAGATTCTATTCCTTCTCCCTCTACCCGCAAACTTTGTTCAAAACAATGGGAGCACCAGATTCTTTAGGATAAAGAGACACAGGAAGGGCTTTCCTAAGAACTATACCCATATGTACAGACTCTTTTCTTAACCTGTGTATTATATAATTGTTTAACTTTTGACATGCATCTCAGTCCCATGAGGCTCCTTTTCACTCCACCCACCTTTGTACCCAGAACTGTAGGAAGAATGAGAGTTTAAGATACTGTACAAACACACAAAAGAAATCCCACGCCACCGCTGTAAGTCACCCAGCAGCCTCTGATCGCCTCCTTCCTCTAAAAAGCCCTAGACAAAGGCTAAAACTACATCATGTTAACAGTGAAGGTCATCTAGTCTAGGAAAAGGGGGAGGCATGCTTTTCTGGCACTGTTCCAAAGAAGCTTTCATTTCCCAGCCCAAAACATTGTTAAAGCTAACACATTGCAAATATAGTAAATGCTTCTGACTCTCCAGAAAATGGGGTGTAAGTCATGACAGAAAGGTGTAACAGCATTCTTACTAAACCTGCTAGTCAATGCAGCAGTGTAAAGAAGTCCAGAGAGAATGGTGGTAAGGGCAGGAGGAGGAGGGAGGAGATGGGGATGGGATTACATAGAAAAAACAGAAGCTTCTGTGTGAATAGTGCTGTATTCAGTTTTGCCTGAGGCTGGGGAAAAAAAAAAAAAAACACATGGCAGAAAGAAACAGAACATTTAGTAGGTGCTGGTGAAGGGAGCCTGTTTCTGTCACCTAATTGGGGACAAATGATGTTAGAAACAGAAGATCAGAAGACAAATTATGAAATTAGCAATTACACTCCATAGTGAGGGAAGCAGAAAGGCTTCCTGGCACTAGATCAATTACGAGAACTGGATCGGAGAAGCTACATTAGGGTAACTGGAATATTTGCCAGGCTGGTAACCTGGGACACAAAACCAGAGATGAATTTTCGTCAGAGTTTTCTGTCCTGGAACAGACATGGTGGACTGGCATAATATGCCAATGCCCAGTATAGGAGGAGCAGAGGACCAAAAATCTACAAACATGAATGTGTCAGTAGAAAGGAAGGTGAGGGAGAGCTAAGAGCACTAAACCTAGTAAAAAGAGTTTTCCAACAAATAGAGGCATAACTTTTGAAGTGCAAGTCTGTTAGTTAGAATGTGGGACTCAAACATACAAGATCGAAAGACAGACACTGTGATGCCATCACTGTCCAAGAAAGGAGTAACCCTCACAACTAGGTTGCACAATCTTCAGAAAAAGACACCATTTCTACCAATGATATGTGCCTGTTTTTTTAACTACTGAACCTTGTTTTTCATATGCATCTCCCCTTTGAGGTGGGAAACATGGGGCAGATTTGAGGCGTGTTTATTTGCCAACCCTGTATACACCTCTACCCCGATATAACATGACCCGATATAACGCAGGTTCGCATACAACGCAGTAAAGCTCCGACGCGCTGCTCTGAGCAGCATGTTAAGGGTGCCGGGCCAGGGTTTGGATAAGGGGCAGAGGGTCTCAGTGGCTCCCCCCCAGGGTCTGGGAGACAGGAGCTGTGTGTGGGTGGGGAAAAGCCCTGCAGTCCCAGAGTAGCCTGGGGGACTCGCGGGGGGCCAGGAGCAACCCGCTCTGCTTTCCTCGCCCCAGCCGTGTTGCTCTGGGGAGGGACCATCCCTCCCCCCACACTGACCAGCAGTGGAGCAGCCCAGCCCCAGCCCACTCCATTCCGCCAGCTCCCAGCCGCGGCGCTCCGCTTCCCGCCACCGGTGAGTGCAGAACCTTTCCCCAACCCCACCCCCAGCGACAAGGCTGGGGCCGGGGCAAGGAAAGTGGAGCAGGGTGGGGCCACGTCATTCCACTTCCTGCTACCGGTGAGTGCAGAGGGCGTCCTTTCCCCGACCTCCCCACACCCACTGGAGGCAGGAAGCGGAGCAGCCTGGCCCCAGCCCACTCCACTCCGCCAGCTCCCAGCCACAGCGCTCCACTTCCCGCCGAAGGGGAGTACACGGAGCGTCCTTTCCCCAACCTCCCTGCACTCACCGGCGGTGGGAAGCGTAGCACCGTGGCTGGGAGGTGGCAGAGTGGAGTGGGCTGGGGTCACGTTGCTCCGCTTCCTGCCACTGCTGGTGAGTGCCTGTCAGGGGGCGGGGGGGGTGTGGACAGGGGTCGGTCAGGGAACAAGGGGGCCAAAGCAAGATCGATATAATGTGGTCTCACCTGTAACAGTGAGATTTTTTGCCTCCTGAGGACCACATAATATCGGGGTAGAGGTGTATTATTTATCTATCTGTGTATACTGACCTCATCTCCACTGACTCCCTATAATGCATTTTTATCCAAGAGTAGGATGGGGAGAATGAACACTAGGTACTAACAGGTCTTTTCCCATTTCTAAATTTCTATGATTAAGAAAAGTCACTGAAGTCAATGGGAGCTTCTGGGTCATCAAAGTTTCTTAAAACCAAACCACTTCTTTAGATGCTTATATATTAATTTAGGGCATCTAACTTTAGGTACCAACTTTTGAAAGTTCTAGCCCTAGATTAAAAGCTGCACACAGTGCTCTTGCTCAACCATCCTGGTGGGTGCAAGTAACCAATATGCTTTCTAATATGGCTAAATATAAATGTATACATCTAAGAACAAAGAATGTAGACCATACTTACATGATGGGGAACCCAATTCTGGGAAGCAGCAACTCTGAAAAAGATTCAAAACTCCTGGATAATCAGTTTCACGGGCCCACAAGGTGAGGCTGTGGCCTAGAGGGCGAATGCAATCCTGGGATGCATAAACAGTGGAATCTCAAGTAGAAGTAGAGAGGTTATTTTACCCTGTATATTTGATACTGATGCAGCAGCTACTGTTGCTGAAATACTATGTCTAGTTCTGGTGCCCACAATTAAAGAAGGATGTTGATACACTGAACAGGGTTCATAGAAGATCCATGAGAATGAGTAAAGCAGTCTATCACTATAAGGCATGTTTTCCAGTCAAAGAGCTCAATCTATGTAAGCTTTTTAAAAAGAAGGTTATGGAGTGACTTGACTAAAATTTAAGTATCTACACGGGGAACAAATATTTCCTAATGGGTTCTTCAATCTAGCAGAGAAACGTTTCATGTGCTCCAATGACCGGAAGTTGAAGCTCAACAAATTCAGTCTAGAAAAAAGATGTACATTTTTAACAGTAGAGGTAAAAAAAACTACTGTAACAATTTACCAAGGGTCATGGTGGATTCTCCATCACTTACTATTTTTAAATCAAAACTGGATGATGTTCTAAAAGATACACTTTAGGAATTACTTTGCGGAAGTTCTATAGCCAGTGTTATACAGGAAGTCAGACAAGAGGATCACAAAGGTCCCTTCTGGCCTTGGAATTTATTGATCTATGAGAGTGCCCCTCCAAGTGACTGGAATGTTAGGTTCAAACTGCACCCCTTGCTCCCACTGAGTGTTTTCCTTAATGGGACTGCTCATTCGAGTAGGTGTTCACCAATGAGTGTAAGATGTACATGATCCAACCTTTATGGTATGTCTACACTGCAGCTGGGACCTTGCTTCCCATTCAGTGCAAGGCTGAGCTTGTGTTAGCATGTTAAATAAGAATGGAAGCGTGGATACTGCTGCATGGACGAGTCACGCAAATACACCCAAGTCACCCAGATCCCCTGGGTCTACGCCTGAGTGGCTAGCCTGAGCCAGTGTCCACACAGCTACTCTTCTACCTGGGCTGGGAGGCAAACTCCCTGCTGCAGTGTACACATATCCTAAAAGAAAAGGCAAACATTTCAGTGAGAAATGGGGTATGGGTGTCTGCCAGGGTGAACATTAATGGAAATAAAGTGGAACAGAGGTCACCATTACAAACCAGCCTTCTTGAAGGTAAGGCTCAGCAGAGGTAAAGAACTGAATCAGACTGAATTGTTTCCCACACCACCACAAGCAAAGTTGCACTTTGGTACAAGAACAAGACACACTGATCGTGAGAGGGGATAGTGTGTGTCTGGGCATGGCTGAGGAGAGAAATCTTGCCCTGCCATTGCCTGTACTATATCTACCCTTTGGGCAGAGAACGTCAGTCTCCGGACATCTTTCAATAGCACTAAATACACTGTAAAACAAGCAAGAAGGAACCCCCAAGTATTCTGGTTCAAAGGAGATCATAGCTATTCGCTGTGAGCTGACAGAGACTTAAATGTCTGAACTTAAAGATACTCTCTTCAGCCAAGTAAGTAGAGTATGGGGTAATTCAAATCCATAGAGAATGTCCATGCTTTGGGAGAGGGGGATAGGGCCCAGTTTGAAGAAATCTTCAGAGCTCCCTCGCTTCTTCAGGGCTAAAAGCTATTCCACTGTGTGATCACATCACTAGCTAAATGCAAACTGTCTACATTGCAAACTGCTATCTGCCGAGTGGGGCAATGCTTTGCCAACTACCATCAGAGCCTAAATATTGGGAACTTGTCACCTATCCTGTGTCCCCACCCATACAGTGTCTGCCAAGTCATGTCCCAGCAGTGGCAGTTTGTTGGCTACCTGCCTATGCTGCTGCATGTGTTCTGGCAGCAATTTCAAATGCAGCATCAATACCAATAAATGGAAGAGTCCCTGCATGCCAAATACATGCAGCCACAACACTGTACCATTCAGGTGTATGTTGTAAGGAAGTCCTGCAGTGATGTGGATAACATGTTGGCATTTAGGTGGCTGTAAAGTAGGCTTCAAAGATAACACCAACCAAGAAACATGAGTGTGGCAGTTCACACATCTGAGTTTTCCATTTCAGTTTGGCTGCAGATTCAGGACAGAAAGGTTTCTTCAGCCAAAGCTACAGCCATGAAGAAACATCAAAAACTTTAAATAAAGATTTAGATTTTAACAGCAAAATGCGTAGCAAGCCTCAACCTCATAATAGATATTATGAAGGTTAAAACTTGAATTCTTGTAAAGCACAGAGATACTTACTTGTGTGATACTGTAAGTTCTGAACAGCGATACTTTGAACAAATATATTTATAGTACTTTACATCTTCTACACTCTGAACATTTTAGCAGTGTTTTTTTTCTTAAAATCAGCTCTGCTTAATGTTTATATAAAGAATTTGGAAATTTCAAATTTCCAAAAGAACATTTCAACCAGCTCTTCTGAATAGTCTGCTTTTTTACAAGTCTCTTTCACACTTAGCTTCCGTTTAGAACAGGTTCCTATAATGCACTAAAAAATGCAATTTTGTTTAATGAATTTATTTTAAAACTATACTGGATAGTTTTCCCAAAATCTTAGGGGACACTTCGCACTTGGCTAGACTGCACACTAAGTTGGATAGTTAATCTTTCACTCAGCTCTGCTAATGCGCCTCAATTCTTACCGAGACACCCCCTCACCCACAAGGTCCACTCCAGCAGAGGCCCCCAATGACGTTAGATTGGGTAGACATTTTCAGAAAGGGAACAAATGGACCACGGGGAATTAATCAGACCAAACTAATTTCACTTGCAGCCTTTGATCCCAGGTTTGCAGCATCAACAATTTTTGCATTATTCTACTGACTCACAGCGGCTACCTCTTTCCCCTCTAATTTTCCACACACACGAGTAAGTTTCTCAACCTACAATGCAGAAAGGGCACCTCCTATGAGAATTTCAAGACACTGGTTTGAGTTTAAGTGTCAGGTTCCATTTAGTCCTGTTTTATAGTGTAAAATGTAGCCTGAGTGCTGATCTAGAAGTAAATCTAAAACCACAATTAGTAAAAATTAATTCAGATCCAGTCTGTAGATTACAAACACACAACAAAAATCTCAAAATGCAGCAACGGGGAGTTCAATTAGCAATCACAATAAGATATGTATACGTAATTTCACTCCACCTTTCCATTTGCCCATATATAGAGTTGAGAATCAGGGCCACCTCTGCACCAAATTCTATACAGAAGTACAAGACAATGGTTACATCTCCCCCAATCTGGTTGAAATTCATCAATAGTGATCGTTCTTTACTCTCAAGCCAAAAACAGGCCTGCTGGCAACCGAGCAAAAGCGTGGCCATTTGAAGAGATGTTCGGAACAAAGCATGTGCAGCACCCTCCAAAAAAATGTACTTCAAGAAATTCAAGTTACTGTGAACCTGGAGCATACATAACCTCACCAGAATAATCACTTGTGGCTTTGTCCACTTCAGAATCCAGTTTAAAAATACATACACACACACACACACACAAACCACTACTCAATGGACTGCCTACAGGTTAGTTTTCAAACTTTATTTCTCCATTGATAGAGCATCAGCCTCTTCTGTATCCCATCGCACATTTCAAGACATTTGATGCTAGAGCCTCTCCACAGCTCTTGCTGTTCAAAGCAGATTCTCTATATGGGGTCTCCCTCACCCAGTCTGTAGCACAAAGTCTCAGTCTCCCCTACCCAAAAGTATGCCTAACACTAGAGACCTATCAATCCCTCTCAACATAAGATCTAAAAATTAACAGGAAAATATTAAATTTAAGGCTTAAATGTTCATGAATTTAGATCCAAAGTATTTCCATCATTACTATTAATCTAAGTATTGTACGTTACTGAAAGGCTCCCTCCGAGTTGGAGGGTATCCTCACCACTAGAGCTGACGTCAGGCTATGGGACTGAAAACACACAGCAGAGAGGGTTTTCACATCATGTCAGAACTGCTCATAAGGCTGCACTCTCAAACCACAAAGGTCAAAGCTTCAGGTAATTACACTTCTTATGAAGCATAAAATATTAACAGGAACTGAAATAAGGTCCAGAAAATTAATTTTATTTAATCTTGTTACTCCTATCACTCTTTTCTCATCTAGCAAAGTTGAACAGTCCACAGCTAGTAGTAACTGGTAAGCAAAAGCTATTATTTGAGCTTTTATTAGCTCAGCAACAAGAGGCGCCCTCTCCAAAATTTAAAGGGCTAGGAGTGTTCAGGCATTCTTACATTGTGATTGGCTATATGGTCCCAGTTGCTTTATAATCCCCACCCCGCCCCCTGCTCAGGTTCTTCCAGAGACACTCCAGCCTTCATTAGTCTGCAAAACAAGGGAAGGACACTTTGTTCAGTGCTCTTCATTGTCCCCTTGTGATCCATTTCTTCCTTCCATGTCGTAAGAAAAATCTATAACTAGCCCTCCCCCTTAGTAAGCTTGCATATATATTTGTTAGCATGTCTGATGTGTTACAGAAAATTTATGATCTGACCTACGATGGCCTGGATCCAACAATTCCATCTCCCCCTCCCCCCAAAAAACCAAACAAACCCTCCCTCCCTACAAACACAACATCTCTAATTTCAGACAGCAACCTTGCCTGCTTGTGCTTCAGAGACTGAACAACCAGCAGCCATAAAAAGGAAACTACAAAATTCCCTAGATCTCCTTATGGAGACAGCCCCGGTGTAGGAACTCAGATAAGCTTCCTAAAGCCTGCAATCCTTTCAGAACCAGCTGCATTGAAACACTTTAATTATGGGAAGCTGTATTAAATATCCAGGTTGACAGGATATACACACACTAAGAAAAATGGCCCAAAACTCAAATCCAACTTGAACTAAAAAGCCCTGTTCCCCACTGCAAGGTCGGAAGCTTGAAACAGGACTGAATTCTCACCCATTCTTAAACACAGTGTAACCAAGGTGTAATTGTGGTGAAGCAGCTAGAAAGGGGTGAGAGAGAAAAAGTGACTAAGCAGAACTGAAAAATTTAACATTTCAGAGCCAGTCCTAAATCTTACTGCGTTGGTTCTGCAGCATGGTACAATTGGGCCTTAATTATTCTAGTTTTTAAAACTAAAATTATATATGTATAAATTCCCACATTAAACTGTGAGAAATGCAAGCATGTCTTGACTAACCAAATTCCTCTCTTCCTACTCAAACTGCATCATGCTAAGAAGTCTTCTGGAGCAGTAATGTAGAAGAGCTCCTTGTATATGATTCAACTTCACTTCTTCTACCAAGGTCAACCCAAAGCCATGATCTCTCATTACATCTCCTTTATAGCTACATCAGGTTCCTCAAAGCTGCAGTTAGAAAATTTATAAATAAGAATGAATATTGGGAACGTCCTTGGTCTTACTGGCTAGTCTGCTGCTGCAGACCATAGGGCAGCGGTTCTCACAACAAAATTTTTGGTGGTCTCGAAGTGGTGCAGACCATAGGGCCGCGCTGACCGTTTTTCCTAAAATATTTAATTGACTTTAGGAAAAACAAATACTTTTTTAATCACTGTAATTTATTGAATCTTTTTGCAGACTCAATAATAAAAATAATATACAGTTGTCTCTCTTCTTTACAGGACCTAAAACGGAATAGAAACGCGAATAAGGTGCTTTGCAGGTTCTTGTCTTTTTTTGTTGTTGCTTTTCCTTTTTTTGGTTGCTTTTTTAAAAGGACTTGCTAGCTAGTAAGTCTGCTGCTGTGAAAAGTGATATTAACAAAACATATAAATATCACTTTGTAAAGCAGCAGACTTACTCAGTCTTGGCAAGCCCAGGGACAAATTAAGCCTTGGATGGGGAGGTCGGTAGCAGGGAAGCGGGGGAATGCATGCCAGGCAACGAGGGCCAGGGGCAATGGAGTGTGAGCCCCGCAGCTGGGAGTTGGAGCCCCATGGCCAGAGCCTGCTGCCCACCACTCCAGGGCTGGAGCTCAACCCTACATCCCCAGGAAAGTGGGGAAACTCACTAGCTGCCTCCTCCTCCAGCATTTGTGTCTCCAGGGGGCGGGGGGGGGGGTCCAACCCCTGCTGGTGGACCTCTGGGAGGGACCACTGCTGCAGCAGCTAGCTGAAATTCTGGATCCAAGTGTGAAAAGACAGAGCCAGTAGACCTGTTGAAAGACTGAGGTGATTGACTTCCTCTGCCTGGCTAACAGGTGTGGACTCTGAACCTGGACTGGTGACAGAACCTCAAACTCTCCCTCACACCACACATTTCTGGGACAATGAAATCACTGTCCAAAGCTTCAAAAATAAAATGCCTCTGTGAAAGCTAAGACCCACAAGCACTGCTACTACAAGTAATCCCTTCCCCCAAAACAGGAACATACAAAGCCCAACCTCCAGACAGACTGACATCACATCCCCTCTCCACCCCCTCCTAGAAAATGCTGACTCATATGCACGGCAAAGCCCAAGGTTTAAACTGACACTCCTTGAATTTAGAATGTCACAGAGCATGAAAGCCCCAAATGATTCTGGCTCCACAGCTGATGGCTCTGACAAGCAGAATGAAAGGAAAAGAGGAAGTGGAGTCTGTTCAGAGTTCAGACACTTTTCTGCAATGATTATATAAAAAGGGGTTGTGCAAACGGATTTAATAAATAGGTCACTGAAATGTGCAAGCAAATGAAAAACAGACGACATTAAAAAAGGAGCAGCAAGAGGAAAAGGGAAACAACATCTAGGAAGACATGTCCAAAGAATTCTGACATGGAATCCCTCATTCAGCTTTATCATCATTAGGGAGACCCCCCCCCCCACACACCCTCTGATAAAATGGATCTTCACCTTCCTTTCCTATCCTCATTTGTCAATTTATTTTGAATTAAAATATTCCCACAGCTCAGCATCCATTACACTGCTTGCTTCAAAGAATCTTCAGTTCAGAAGTGTTAAAAGAATTCTATGGAGAGGGAGAAACTGCACATTTAATTATGGTCTGCAGGATATAAATTTAGGACATACTACCCTCAACCCACAGTGGAACTCCCACTGATGACTACAGGAAGTTTGCACAAAGATCAAGGGTAGGAGATGGCCTTTATGTACGAAGCAAACAATTTTTTTCCCCTGTACCAGAGCGGCCCATATGCCTGGCACTCGGATGTAAAAGTACAGCCGCCACCTTTTGGATCATTATTTCTGCCCTTCAATTCTTAGTTTAACACACCTCCATTTCCTTCTTTGTAGAAATGGATAATTCCCATCCCCCACTGCTGTTTGCTTTGCTCCCACCCCTTTCCCTACTGCATCCCCCAAAACGATCAACAACAACAAAACAGTTGCATTGACCTTAGTGTCATCATTAGGCTTTAGCACCAAACATTTCCAGTAGGGGCTGGGGAGTTCAGACCTCTCTGGTCATTGTTTCAGACTGCCTGCAGCCTGAGGAAGGCAACAGTGCATCAATTTAGACTTACTCATATTGAGGTGATTCTTTTTGTAACCATGAGAACTAGATTTTTGTTTTTAATAAAGTGAAAACAGGTTCTAAAGAATCTGACTACAACATCCAGGCCACATGAACAGATCAAGTGGGTCAGGGAGCCCGACAGCCCTACTTTAGTCTCTGCACTTTTCCATGATGCTTCCCCTATGTCTGGAAGGGTCTCCCCATCATTATGCCATACAACTTCCACTCCTCTCTTTCAAGTTCACTTATTTTCCTGCTAGCATTTCCACCAAAAGCCACACTCCCCTACTCTTACTTTAGTTCAAGGTAACATAACAATAGCTTGGGAATTATGATATGCCTAATTTAACTGCATGATCACTTTGCTTTTGTGTTGCATCCTTCCTCAAAAAACATTTTGATTGCTAGCTTTCTTCTTACATGCCTTTAAAGTACCTAGCAACACTAATAAACTACATACAAAATACAATTACAATTTTTAGATGAGATTACAAGATTGGCTGATAAAGAAAATAGTGTTGCTGTAATATACTTAGGACTTCTATAAGGCATTGGACTGGTACTACACAACATTTTGACTCAAACTAGAATACAAAGTCAACACAGCATAAATTAAATGGATTTTAAAATTACCAGCTGATTGGTCTCAAAGTAACTGTAAATGGGAAAACACTGAGTAGATGTGTTTCTAATGGGGTCCCACAGAGATTGGCTCTTTGCCCTATGCTATTTAACATTTTTAATCAGTCACCTGGAAGAAAACAAAATAATTACTGATAACACAAAGATCAGGGAAGTGTTAAATACTGAAGAGTCTATGTCACTGACAGAGCAATCTGGATTGCTTGGCAAACTGGATGAAAGCAAACAATATGCACTTTAATATAGCCAAATGTGAAGCCAGACATCTAGGAACAAAGAACATGCACCATATTTATGGGGGGGGGAGGGGGGGGGAAGAACACTACCTTGGGAAACAGTGACTCTGAAAAACTTGGAGGTCACAGTGGATAATCAGTTCCACATAAGCTCCCACTGTGGAACAGTGACCAAAAAGACTACTGCGATCATTGGATACATAAACAGCAATCTAGAGTAGGAGTAGAGATGTTATGTTATCTCTGTATTTGCCACTGCTGGAATACGGTGTCCAGTTATAGTGTTCACAATTCAGGAAGGAGGTTGAAAAGCTGGGGAGGGTTCAGAGAAGAGGCACAAGAATAATTAAAGAACTGAAAAACATGGAGTATATGAGGTTCTCACAAGACCAAATGTTTAACTGATCAAAGAGAAGGGGTGACTTGATAAGTCAGTAAGTACCTACATTGGGAACAGAAATTTGGTAGAGGGACAAACACGATCCATACCTGGAAGCTGAAACTAGACAAATTCAGAATAGAAATAAGGTGTGTGGGTTTTTGTTTTGTTTTGTTTGTTTGTTTTTAAAAAACAGTGAAGGTAATCAACCATTGGAACCCAGGAGGTTGTAGTGTATTCCTCCATCACTGGCAGTTTTTTAAATCAAAACTGTGTATATATATATTTATATTTTCTACAAGAGACCCTCTAGTTCAAACAGGAATTAATTCAGGGAAGTTCTATGGCCTGCTTTATGCAGGTGGTCAGACCAGACCACCACATCAGTCCCTTCTGGCTTTATAATCTATTAATCTAAAACCTAGAATAGAGTTGGTCAGCCCTACAATTGTGTCTTCTGTCCAACAATTTCTTATTCCTGTCCTATTGCCAGCTCTCTCCACATGATGGTGTCTCTCCATGTTGCCCTTGTGCTCTATTTTCTTTACTTTGTAGTGCATCCTGCTCTGTCTGTACCAATTTTATCCTGTTCTCATATTCCCCCTTACTTTTTTCTTCCTCTTCCTTTTTTTGTTTCCGCTGCATTCTTTAGTCAGGCCTCCCTATCAGTGCTCCCATGAGGTTCTCTCTTACTTCCTTTTGCTCCTAGTACCCTGTATCTTCCCCTCCCACCTTTCTCTATATGCTCTTTAATTTGTTTTCCAGCTCATACTTTAGAGTCCCCAAACTCTTCCCCCTTTCCAGAGCTCCCCTAAGCACTATTCCTTTCTCAACCTGCCCCCCAACATTTCTAGTCCCATATCAAATTTTAAGTATAGGGTGGATTTACATTAATATTAGCACTTTCCAATCCAGAAAACAAACCAGCCAACCACATACGCATCTCTGTCTCTGAACTCCATACATACACACACAATAATGTGTGCTCTACTCACAACAGAATGTTGGCTCCCTGCAGGCACCCCTTCTCCTCTGTCCTCTATTCCTCCCAACCTTCCAGTCTGAAGATCACAAATGCAGAAAGGTTGAGAACCTATGCTCTAAGATCCCCTGCAAAATAATGGCCTAGCTTTTATTAAGGGGTGCAAGAATAGGTGTCCTGGCTAAATTCTGGTCTAGAGAGCTACATTTTGCATCCCTAAAATTCTCCCTATCAAGCAGCTATGGTATCAACTCACAACAAATCCAATCTACATTAGCCACAAGATGTATCATACTCACTACCTCTACTTTCAATGAGCAGAGTCTAAGGGACAATTGGGGTTGGGGGAAGATCAAAAGTTGCTGGACTTCCCAAACCTATAATTATTTTCAGAATTAAAAGATAAACAGGCTAAAAATATTAAGACAAATGAAAGCGATTCAATCTCCTCTTTCAGGCTGGCTGCTAACCCAAGAAGGCAGTTCTAAAGTCAAATCAGATGAAGGTCACCTCAAATGTTAGAAGTTTTTTGTTTTAAGAAAGCTTACACTCTGCAGAAATAGATTGGTAAACCCCTCCATTACTAAAAGTTTCCTACTTGCCCCTGGTACGTGCATTTGTTAAGCACTATTCTCTAGATCAGGGGTAGTCAATAGGCAGACTGCGGGTCAAATCGCCAGACACATTTGACCAGAACCAGAAATTTTTTTGTTTTACTTATCTTTTCATTTTCTTCTTCTCTGGAGTCTGGACCTTGACCAAGAAATTTTGCCAACAAAATAATTGACTACCCTGCTCTAGATCCTACTGTCTAGCTAGGTACTTAGTTTAATTTTAAAAAAATTGAGAGAGGTGGATGGCTCAGTCTGACAATGAAACAAGATTTTTCATCTCCAAGTTTCTGATAGAATCCAGTCCACATCAGTAGCGACCAGAGTTGTCACTTGACGCCTGTTTGGCGCCCAGTTTGAAACAATTTGTTCTCAATTGGGGATGGTATTACAAAGTCTAACAGTACCAGTGCATGATTGTCTGGCACAGCTCGGGATGTGTGTTCTCCAACTATCTGCCTAGATAAGAGGTTCCCAAATTGGGTACTTCATAACAATTTATTTATTTAATTTATTTTTAATAAAGGTGGTAAACCAGTAAAGTTTAGTAGCCGCTGGCCTGGATATCTGTAGCATGCTGATGAGCATGGTATCAGAGCATCTCTAAACATACCTGAGCTGCTTGGATTTGTTGTCTTGTCCACATTAAAGCCCCCCATGCTAGAACACTGATATCCCTAACCTTGCCAGTCAATGTTTATTGGCATAGTTAGATTTTAGTGAAGATAAGGTTAGATTTGAGCACACCTGGGGCCTTACTTTGCTAGACAAGCACACATCACAAAAGAGAACAATGAAAACAACACTCATGAGTCTGCTTGGCAGTCTCCACAGAAGAACCAAAGAATGAATGCCTTCACCTCTCTAGAAGTGGTCTCTGCCAGTCAGGGTTTAACAGAGATTGTCAGGCAAGAGTGCGGAAAACTGCAGCAAGTGTTGATACCAGTGCTGTATCTCTTTGGCTGATAAAGAAAAAAAAATATCTCCAGAGCACTCAAGCCAACACTTCATCAGCACTAAATCTTTTTTAAAAGTCTCACTGAAAACCAGATGATCCACACTAATACTAATAGTGAAAAGTGACTCAACACCCCAGCTCCAATCCATGGGTGAAACTCATTAACTCAAACGTCTTATAGGTATTGGAAGTGCAAATGCAACAATGGAGAGGTGATACAGCAGGAGGGCAGCAATGTTCACACTCACACAGCTAAGAATATGCTCAATTTTTTTCCTCAGGAGTATGAGTAGAAGAGGAACCCTTTCCCCAAGTGCAACATTCGCTTTCATATCTTGTGGGTCTTGTGGAGACCCCACAAAAAGAACGTCTGTGTCTCCTGTACACCTCTTAAGAATTCAACAGGCGATGGCTGACACTAGGGGGAAAATCAGTGCTTTGTATTTCAGAAATTAAGCCTGTTGAAAGATGTAACTGAAGATCATCTAAGAAAAAGGATGTAAAAAAAAAAAAACTTCCAAATCCCTATATGAAGGAGATACTGTACTCCTTTTCTAAATGGAGGCCCAGAGAGGTTAAATGACCTGTGTATAGTCACAGTAGCTCAGTGCTCAAAAAATATTAGAAATCCAGATTCTCAGCCTCACAGTAAGTAGATCATACTTCTTCCCCAGAGGTAGAGTAAAGGTGAAATTGTGTTAACAAAAGTGAGAAAGTTTCCCTAGCATAAACACCTGCAGCTGGCTTGGGCTACAAGGCTGTGTAACTGTGATGTAGACCTTCAGGCTGGAGCCCAGGCACTGGGACCCTCCCACTTGCAGGGTCCCAGAAGTCAGGCTCCAGCCTGAGCCTGAACACCTGCACCACAATTACAACAGCCCTGTAACTCCTATTTCGATTCCATACAAGAAGGTTTATTCAGCGGTAGCCTGCTGGAATTGACCAAAAAAAAAAAAAAAAAAAACACACACAAACCAAACAAACAGGATTGCCAGTCCTGCTCAGTGGAGGACTAAGGGACATGACAACAGCCCACTAAAAGAAGGAAGGAGGAAAGGAAGGAAGGAAAAAGGAAGAGAACAGGAGAAAACTGAAAAAGCCCATAACTGAGTTACATACATTCACTTCTCCAACACTTAATACTCAAGGACAAATCATCACCCCTTCCACAGAGAGATCAGCCACTCCAGATACTACCATATTGGAGGCAGTCTACATGGATCCTGACAGAGGCAGAAAAGCTGAAAAACAAATGGATATGTACTTCCAGTTTTTTCACAGTTTTAATCCCAAAACCCAAAAGATGGATTAAGGACTAGTGAAAAAATAATCCAGCACAAAATAGGACAATCATTGTCACCAAAAAGTCTCAGCCCTCTCCCACACCATCCCCAAAATACTCTCAAAGATTAAAAGACAAATATGCCAGAAAAAATAAACCATCATGGTACTTGAGGGCAAAGGAAAGAAATCCCATTGCTCTCCCGTCTACTTTACTAGAAAGACCACATTGGTTAGAAGCATGTTAATTTCTAACTGGTGAGAATCTTTTACATTTCCATATTGTTGGCTCAGTTGAAGCCTGAGGTGAAAAACTACAGAAATTTTACCTGGCTACTGGTTTTTCTGCAATTAGTACATAAATTCAAGATTTAGAGACTGAAGTTTCCCACACTGCCTAAGTATTTTCTAGTGCCTTCTACTGGTCCCTCCTTCTGTTTCTAGCCAATACATCCAAATATTCATCTAGAGTCTATGCTGATATGTACAGTTAGCAGCTTGCTTCCAAACTTAAGTAAACTTTAACCAAATTAAAGTTTAAAGCTTAACACTAAGTTAGTTAATGTTTGAAGAATTGTTTCAAGATGAAAGCTCTACATGTGCTAAGCATCATCATCAGGTCTAAGGAGACTAAACTTAGCTCTGTTGTAGATGTATTAAAATTACACACTGTAGCACAAATTAAAAATGACTGGATCCTTTCCAAGCAGATCATTCTGAATCTGTGTATTGACATGAAGACAGTCATAACTTGGCTCAGGTAAAATGTTTGTGCACACTCAATATAAAAGTTCAGATAGATGGACTCTGAAAAGCAATCCCAAAATCAAGGTGACTAAAATGGAAAAGTGCTCAAAACAGCACAATACTGGAGACCAAAAACTGAACCTTCAGGGGGAAGTGGGTACTTAAAACTTTTGCATGTAAGACAAAATCAGCTTCAGTATGGCTTTCAGTGCAAGAGGCTTCTAGAGCGCAACTGAGAAAAATGTAGTTATTCCCGTAAAGTATATTAATAAAATTCTGACAAACTGGCCAAATTGTTCTTGGCTGATGGATAACAAGATTTCAAACACTTTCACAAAATCAAAACGGGTCTTCAGATTTGCAGAATGTGTTAATCCAGAACAAATCCAGCCCTAAAAACAATTGTCTACACAACAGAATGGACATACTGTCCAACTAAATTCTATAGAACATAGGTGTATATAAATCTCCTCACTGTATTTTCCACTGAATGCATCCGATGAAGAGAGCTGTAGCTCACGAAAGCTTATGCTCAAATAAACTGGTTAGTCTCTAAGGTGCCACAAGTCCTCCTTTTCTTTTTGCGAATACAGACTAACATGGCTGCTACTCTGAAACCTTCTATAGAACAGTTTATTTCATTTTTCTGTGTACTACAATCACAGATTATATTCCACCTCTAAAGAAGTTTTTCGAGGTAGACAGTACCTAGTAGGAAAAACTAGAGTTCCTGGAGGACAGGAGCTTCCAAGGCTCAATTCCTGGGGGCTCTCCAGCTTCTATTAAAGCCTATATGTGGGCATATATGGAGTAATGGCAGCAAGGCTAAAAGATGATGGTCTGGAGAGTAGAGAATAAAACTAAACACAAACCCTCAACTAGACTAGGAATTGCAGAGGTCTACAAATAATGAGATGATCAAATGCACTGCAGTATCCAGGCACAACAGGGTTGGATGGACAAAGAAAGAACCCAGGAAACATCACACTGCATCGGACCAAGTATTCAAATAGCCCAGTATCCCATCTCAAAAGAGAGGCCAGAAGAAATTCTGCAACAGACAATTACAAGAGCTTGCCCCGCAAGGCAAAAACCTTTTCCCAACTACCCCAGCCCCACTACTTAGAAGCGGGTTTATGCCACAAAAATGAAGGGGGTGCTCTCTTTTCCAAATTTAAAATAATTAGGAGCACTGAAAATTTTTTACAACGAGTTAAAAGATTGGCACTTTTTTGCTTCAGAGACAAAGAAAGGGAGGTGATAAAAGGCATGCAAAATAACAAACAGCAAAGAAAAGGAAGATTGGGATATCTTGTTCAGCCTCTCTCATACTACAAGAGCAAGGGGCCAGCCAATGAAATTGAAATGCAGCCATTTCAAATTGATAAAAGCAAATACTTTTTCACACAATGCACCATTAGTTTTTGGAACTCTCTGCCACAAGAATGTTGAGAAGAATTTAGCAGGATTAAAAAAGGATTACCCACTTATATGGACAATATCCAAGGTAAGCTTTCTATTCCTCCTATATCTTTTTTGAGAGGGGGGACTAGAACTGAACACACCACACCACTGATGATTTGAAAAAAACAATCTCATTCCCTATGCTCCCTAAGCATGTTCTCATGACCACCACCTTTTTCTTGACCACTACTGCACAATGGGCAGTAACTGTCTCTTCTCTAAATGTTCTGGTTTATGTGACTTCAGAATCCCCAAACTGCAAGTCTTCATTGTTTTGAAGAGGTGGTTGTGGGGATATTTTCAACTATATAAAAATAGGGAGACGTTTTTAAACAATTTAAGATGAATGAGTAGAAAAACATTTGGATATAGCAAGATCTGTCAAATCAACCCACAAGATAACATGTCCGAAGGCCAGAAACTTTACATGGGGTAATTTTCCATTCACCATTAAATGCATCCCCTTGCTTCTGAAGTTTCTAAACAAACCAGTCAAAACAAATTGGTATCCTCTTTCTTCTGCTGGAAGCAGACTCAAGTGTAACAATAATTTGAAAGACAGAAGCCTGATTAAGTAGCCTGGAGGGTTTGTTTAATTTTGATTTAAAAATATTTGCTCATTTAAAAAAACACTTACTGCTACTCCCCCCCTCCCTTCTTTAGGTTTTAAGGAAAGGAACCAACCGAAAGTTAAGTCACAGTAGGTTACTACTACATTAACTTTTCACCTTTAATGACCTATCCGCAAATTCTCTCTCCAAAGTTTCTCTCTGCTCCCAGAGCAAATGACATGTATTTGGTAGTTCTGCACCTATAACGGATATCTGTTCCATATTATAGCCAGGGCACTGGAATTTGAGTGGACGCTGAACACAAACAAGCCCAAGCTTAGCTAACATTATCTGGAGTGCTGAAGTTATACTAACAATAGTTCACTGCACAAAACCAGACAGACATTTAACAGTTCTATGTTCTTTGAGACGGAGTAAAGCACATTGACATTTCCTCAACAAGGATCAATCCAGCATTGCTTTCACCATACTCTTGTAACTTTCATACAGGCCTTACTTCCAATGTAACAATTCCATTGACTAAATTTAAATGAATTTTGTTCTTCCTCTGAAAGTCAGTTCTCTTCAAGAAAGATAAATTTCTTTAAACAGAGGGTAAGTGATCCACACCACAGAAGGTGACAAATCTACAAATGTATAAGGTCCTTGACAGACAGCAATTCTTTGGCTTCTGCCTCTGAAAATTCATCATCCTTCTTCACCACTCCTCTGCCCAGATTTAATGGGAGCCTTCATGTGGTTATTTTATGTGACTTGGGAAAAAAGTTTAAATGAAATGGTGCATAGTCCCAATGCTGCTGGTAAGTGAAGTGAGGTCTGAAGTATCTCTTCCAACCCCTTATCTGAGGCCTCTCGGATCCTCCTTTCCACTGTCATGGTAACTATTTAACTTTTCTTACAGAGAGGGATGTGAATGGTTAGTCAATAACGTCTCCATTCCAATGTGCATGATATCCATTTTCCATCTTTTGCCATGTGACCACCTATTGTTCCACTGTCTTAAAAAGTCTTTTCACAGGTCTGTTCTCAGCTACCCATTCCTTCTCCCGGCTCATTTCATGGACTAACTGCTGGACCACGGTATGAAATGTAAGCAAGCAATAACTATTTCAAAAGGAGGTTACAAGGGTCAGAGATACACCTCTACCCCGATATAATGCGACCCAATAGAACATGAATTTGGATATAAAGCGGTAAAGCAGCACTCCGCGGGGCGGGGCTGCGCTCTCCACAGGGCAAATGACACACTGCTCTGAGTGACATGTTAAGGGTGCTGGGCCAGGGCACAGGGTCTTGGGAGGGCGGTCAGGGGACGGGGGCCGTTGGATAGGGTGTGGGAGTCCCAGGGGGTGGGAAGTGACTATTAACAGAAATGCTCGAGGCCAAAGCAAATTCGATATAACACGGTTTCACCTATAACGCAGTAAGATTTTTTGGCTCCCGAGGACCGCATTATATCAGGGTAGAGGTGTAGACAATTCTGATTTTAAATAAAATTTCCAGGAAGCACAAGGACAGGAGATTAGGGCCTGGGAAAGTGTGAAAGGAGTGAAAACCCTGCATCCCACAGTACTTGAAAGTATATTAAAAGAAAGTCTCTGTAGCAACACTATAGACAGGTTTTCCTTCTCACACTTAAGCTAGGCCTAATAACTTAGACAGTCACAAATACTGCATAATGATGGGTTGTTTTTTTAAAATAACTTTTCAGGTGACAAGTGTTTCATTCATCAATGGATCACTGCAATTCTTTGGGAATGAGTATCTACCTCCAAATAGCATTTGAAGAAGTTCTTCTGAATTAGTTCACCTCTGCTGGAAAGCCATGAGAACAAAGGGTGAAGCACATGTTTACACCTGCATTTAAAAGACCACACCCTCTTATCTCAAGAAGGGGCAGAGAATTACATTAGACCTCCGTCGGTCAAAAAGGCAAGAAACGGCTTGTGTGTAATGCCCAATTTTTTTTTTTTATTTAAGCCTTTCAGCAGGGTTAGATTTAGCACTGGAAAACGGCAATATGTGCATGTCCTTATGGCAATTTCCAATCTCAAATTCTAACACCCACAAATCCCAAGCTCACGTTTGGCCCAGGAGGAGAGAGGTTCAAGTTAATATTGCAGCATCTGTCCTATTGACAAAAATAATGACCAATAAACTGATCTTTCAATTTAATGACAAAAGGAGGAGTAAAACACTTTAAATATACTATGACAAAAATAAGCAATAAGTTGTTTGGGCCCACCACACAGAGCATAAACCATAGAAGCAGAAGTTGCTGAGATACTGTTAATAGTAACACCAATTTCACTAGGGGTGTCACAAAGCTTGAAAGCTTTATGCATTGTGATGTGTGGCTCAATGAGAGGTGGGGGAAGGAGAGAGAGAACAAACAGGAAGTGGACAGAACCTCAAGACTGGTCACAAGTGCTT
Source organism: Eretmochelys imbricata (assembly GCF_965152235.1). NCBI lineage: Eukaryota > Metazoa > Chordata > Testudines > Cheloniidae > Eretmochelys > Eretmochelys imbricata. The sequence goes on along the minus strand of NC_135598.1, from coordinate 8,138,504 downwards.
CATAATTCACAAGAGAGTCTCTTCCTAAACTACAAGTTCAAGCCACGTGCATCAGTTCCTCTATTCAAGCAACTTTATGTCTGGCACTGTGTGTTTTTACATCCTTTTTCTGCAAAGAATAAAACAAGCTGTCCAGAGGCTTGACAAGAGTTTTAAGTAAGTGTCATGGGCATAGGCAAGAATTGCTTTGAAAGAAGTTGTCCTGACCCAGCACAAACTGCTGCACTGGTGGCAGTCAAACTCTACAGAACACCAGATATTCTGAAAGACATGTCTGCTTTTACTAAGTTCCACTCTTTGATGATGGACCATGTCAGAGTACTGAACACAGTAGCAGGGGTGGCACTGGCTAGTTGCTATTTAAAAACCCTACTTTGCTGTTCTCATGTAATCGGATTCCAAAAGAGCCTCAAGACCCAGGGGAAAGAAGTGAACTCTTGATCAGACAAGTTTTTTGTTTTTGTTTTTTTTTTTTTTTCAAAAAAAAAAAAAAGGATTTTATTTAAAATAAAATGTTCTCAGGGAAATGCCTCCTGTTCAAAAGGTCCTCTGTAGGCACATCCAAGGGTGCTATTCTGCAAGAAACAGGCAGCTCCATCAGTGTCAAAAAGGAAGTGACCGATACATGGGAACAACAGCTTAAAAACTGAGTGACAAGCACTGGGTAAATATGCAAAAATATTGTGACTATACCCTAATAAAATAAGGAATTTAGACAGAGTGAAGATGAAGAAAAGAGCTGGTATTGTTTTATTTTCTTGCATTTTTTTGAACAACAAAATTATGGTTTCTGATAATTTTGTCATCATGAAGGTTTGCAGTGAAGGAGGTAGGGCCTTCAAATCCTTGTAGGAGAGGGTGTACCACTGCTTGTCAGACAAGCATCCTGCTGCAGCGCACCTCCACAAGTAGTCAGATGAGGAGAGTCATGAGTGACCGGCCTACTTTGGGGCAGAAGGGAGCCCAGAAAGAAAGACTAGGTCAAACCACCTCCCTAAATTGGAGTTGATTTTTTTTAGTCTAAAGCTGCTTCACCTTCTTTAGAGGGGGAGAAGTAAAGTGGGATGAAGTGTGAAAAGCAAGAGCTTGGCGGGGTGAGAAGCAGGATATACTCAGTCCAAGTCTTCTTTAGAGGCATGGCATTTGCAAAAGGACTGGTGTCTGAAAGGTGACAAGAAAGAGTCAGAGCTGGAAGCCCCCCAATTACAGAGAGAGCATGCTCTAATATGCATACCCAAGTACTATGAAGGATAGCAATATACCCAAGCTGTCTTCCAACTTTATCACAGATTTCAATTTCCAAGACCCCCTGAATGAAGGGCTTCCCACCAACAAAAATTAAAAAAACCCACCACACACCACACTCTACTGCACTGCTATTTCCACCTTTCCACCAGGATCTCCCATACACAAAGCCCGGCTAAGCTATTACGTGAGAGCTTTCCATTACCAATTTCAACCCATTCATTCATTTAGCTGACAAGCACCACTGAAGAGGTCTCATGAGCCAACAGCAATATCCAACATAAATAGGGGTTTCAGTTTTTCCTCTTCCCACTCCTGCCATAGCTTGTGGCTGCGACAAAGTCCATCTGCCTCAGCTGACTACGTCTCCAAAAGAGAATATTTACGCAATTGTGGTACTAATCCTTTGATTCTGATAAGCAAGCATCTCTCTACATTAAAAAGATCCTAGCTTCAGTCTTCCAGCCATTATATAAATAAAAAAGCCCATTAAAACTTCTCTACACAAATTAGAGAACAGGTATGTGGCAAAGAAGGCATTCCTGGCTGAGAACAGCTAAGACTGTAATCAGCTTTTGGTTTTGTTTTAAAATAGAAATGGTTAGCCTTCATAAAATCTTTCTGCAACAGATCTGTTTCTCTGAGAAGTCAGTTTCTGGTGGATGACACTTACCAATAAAACAGAGGCTCAAAGGAGGGAAGTAGGCTTAGAACAAGAAGTGAAGTGAGCTGTAGCTCACGAAAGCTTATGCTCAAATAAATTGGTTAGTCTCCAAGGTGCCACAAGTCCTCCTTTTCTTTTTGCGAATACAGACTAACACGGCTGTTACTCTGAAACTTGTCACTTGCTAGAGAACACCAATATTCTGGAACCAAAGGGAAGCATTTCAACAATTACTGAGTTGAGCTACACATTCAAAAATACCCAGCTTTGGACCAATAAGGGAGGAGGCTATGCTCTCTCAAAGCAACACTCTGGTACTGGAAGAAGGGAAGCCAGCCAAGATTAATGAAGCAGCATTGCTCCTGACCAGCAGAGAGACCATGCTGGCATAAACTAACAAGTAAGCTGTCTCTTGAAGTGTAAGTGCCAAATGAACCTCAATTTTAAGAGAAAGTCAACATACATCTTTATCTTTAGTATGGAACACCCCTAAGAACCTCCTCCCAGCTATAGAGACTACAGATCCCTGTGTGCAATGTTCCATTTTGCTCTAAACAGTTGCCGACTCCAAACAAGATGGACCATTCTATACAATGACTTTTATATATGAAGGTAGACACCAAAGCGTTCCCTTCGCTTTTATCCACCAATCCAGGACTAAAGAGTTGTACTCTAACCTGTCTTTCAAAAAGAGGTCAAAGAATTTTGACATCACATGCTCACTTTGCCTTCCAGAGCTTCTACAAACTACAACATGTTATGGACTCAGAACTGGAATAGGTTTTGTGAAGTTATCCCACAAAGTCTGGACATGAACAGTCCTGGAACTGAACTCCTAAGAAAGATTGTAACTGTGTGGGCTCAACATGTTTTAGAAGAGATCACTCACAACCCCAATTTCACGTGAAGGTTTGTTAAGGAAACCCTAATTTGTTTGCTGCTGGTGCTGGCTCAGAAATTCTGCTTTTTAAAAATAGGGGAAGCCATGTGTCCAAGTAGGACTACACTACCATGCCTTTTCCATAAGGACTGCCACAGCAGTAACAAGTTTGAAACAAATATACTCATGGAGCAGAGGCTAAATTTAAGAGCATACTGCATAGAACTGTCCCAAAAAACAAGCCAGCAGGACTTCTGATATTTGGGGCTACATGCTCAAAGAGATATCCAGAGAGTAAAGGAATGAAAAAGCCAACTGACAATAACACAGTCCTAGCAGATTCTACCTTCAGGTGTCCTCAAGTCTGAAACTGTGAAATTAAAATTGGTTATACCAATGAAATTATTCCTTCCTCAAAATCTTTTGAGCCCAAAGTTAACTAAGAGAATGGAGCCTCTCCAAGAAACATTCTTTGAGAGCTCTTCCACAACTGTCTCTAGCGCCTGTAGATTGAAGAGTGCCAGTCATCAGCAGCTTTTGGCAAATGCTGAGCCCCAAGAATCAGGATGAGGGAGACAGACTGCTTGTGAGACTAGTGCAGCTGCAGAATACTGCTTAATACTTAACTTCATGCAAGATCGGACACCAGACATATGACTTCTGGAAGAAGGTTGAGAGCACTTTAGAAGGTGAAAGTCTCCCACCTATACTTCAAGCTCTGGAGTTGCAAACTCTTCACCAGTGAATTTTTTTTTTTTTTAAACAAACTGTACGTCTTGTTCTTCCGTGTCTTCCTAATCTTTCTTTAGCAAGGTTCTGCACTACAGAAGACCCTGGTTCAGGTGCGACTGGGGAAGGAGCAGCAACACGTAAGTGTTTTAGACATTCCTGGTTTTGACGGTCTTACAAAAACACAGTGGCAACATCTCCTAACTCTCTCCCCTAAACCTCATGCCTATTTTTTCTTTCCAGTCTAGATTTGCAAGGTGACTGTGACAGACATGAGAACGTGTTATGCTATTGCTTCCCTATCTGCAGTTCAAAGTGGGAGGATGCAGCCTGGAGAAGCCAGAATTTTGTAATTTGATGTAGCTACCTGTCACATGGGATGACTGGCATGCAACCTGACCATCCCAGATCTGAAAGGTGAAAAACTAATTTAAAGAAAGTCTGGAAGCCTCTGACTGTTCACTCTGGAAGCAGTGAGAGTTTACAATACAAAACACAAGAAATAAATCTGCCACTGGGCTGTCTTAATGAAGAATAAAATTAGCAACATATACATTTAGGTATATAAAATGCTGGATTTCTATCACAGTGGGCAGGAATTTCGGGTTCCACAAGTTTTAAGAAATGTTCATAAGGGCTTGTGTCTTCACATAGCAGATTAGAAAGTTAACAGTTGAACAAACTCCACTTTAGCTTTTGAAAATTGCAGATTTAAATCCTGGATTGTAAAGGAAACTAACAAAAGGTACTCGGTGACCACCCAAAAATAAGTACAAATAATGAACTCAGTGAAAGATTAAGTACTTTTTCCACACGGTGCACACTGTGGAGCTCACTGCCATAGAGGCCAAGAATTCAGCAATACTCAAGAAGGGACTGGACATCTACATAGGTAACATGAATATCCAGAGCTATAGCAATGTTTTAGAAAGGGTATTAAACCTCTTGCTTCAGGGCTTAAACCAATCTCTATTAGATTGGATGAAACCTAAGTGGAGGGAAAATTATCCCACATGCAGGGTTTTTATACCATCCTCTGAAGCATACGGTACTGGCTACTGATAGCTACAGTATACTGACCTCAGGAATTACCATACTGCATCAGAGCTATGCTCCCTAAATGCCCCTAAAGTTGTTGCTGCTATGTTTGGTTTGTTTCTTTAGGGGGGATACGGTTGCAGTGGATTTACAAAAAGTTAATCTTGTTTAATCATTTGTTTGTTCAAAACCACTTACCCACATCACACACTTTCATGTGCATTAAAAATAGAAAAATAAAAGGTAATTTCAGATGCAAAACAATGCCCATGACTTCTGCCTTTCACAAAACACATGCCACTGCTTTTGCCCAGTACCCCATGACTTTCCTTTATTATTGCCAAAAACAAAACCACAATTCTAATTGCATACTGGGATTCTTCAAAGTTCTCTCTCACTGGCAACTAGTTAAACTATTTCTACCGCCTAGAGAGATGATGAAGCATCTATTGCAAAGACATATTGCTGGGCCGCTACTAAGTAATATGAGCAATAAGTATGGTGCTTTATTTTTTTAAATAGTTACTTGATGCATACACCAGCTATAATGTCAGGCTAGCTATCAACCTTTCCAAGTCTGTAAGTTTATGAAGACTCTGAATGCCCCTTATTTATAAACAAGTGATTACAGAAAGATTGGAAAAAACAAAGGATTACATATTTTCAACAGAGAAAATAAAAACGATCAGAAATGAGGCTACCATTTTAGGTCACTTCTAGACAAAGTCATCCATTAGCTATAACAGTGGGCGGCTTTGGGACTCAGGACTCCTGGGTTGGGTTCTATTTCTGGCTTTAACACTGGCTGTACTGTAATGCTGTACTAACGTTCAGGAAGTCTCACCACCTCTCTGTGGCTCTGTTTACATATATCTGTTTAATAAATACTTATCTACCTTGCAAAGTAACCTGTTGGGAGGTTGTGTTCATTGTTTGAATACTGCTTTCAGAACTTGTATGAAAAGGAGTAAAAAAGAATATTCTGCATTTATATTAGTCTTGTGTAATTGCTTACAGATTCAACAGCAAGACAACTTCCGCATCTGGGGAGCCAGACTGACATCCGAACAAAATAATGGGTATTTGAACCACATTTCTGGGTTTCACATGGAATGAAATTCCACAAAATGGAAAAGTAAGACGCCATAGCAATTCAAGAACAAGTGTTCCCTGCCCCTTAAACAGAAGCAGATTCTCCTCGGAGACAACTGAACTGTTTTAGAGGTTTCAAACAACTCAAGCACTCTCAAAAGTAACTCACTTTTAAAAATTCCTCTTTCCAGCTGGCAAGGTGAATTACAGCAAGAATCTTTCCTTGTCAAGGACAATGCGGAGTTGTGTCCAGCAGATATGGCTGAGCTGACATTGTTGAGCAACTCCTCTCCCTTCTGCTTTTACTAATGGAGTAGTAATGAGGATTCCCTAAATGATAAAACATGGGGGGTTGAGGCGGAGAAAAGTGCGAGGGGAAGAGAAAAAGACTAGATAGATGGTTTACAGGATTGTTAAATAGCCCACAAAGCTTTTTTCACTCTAGAATAATAGTTCAAATCCAGTCCAGAATGGCAATCAAATGACCTGGCCAGAAGTGGCTGTTTCATGGCCACAACTGACTTCAGGCTCTCTGGGCAGGCCTGCAAGAGTTTTGTCTTTGCTCTCCCTACAGAGCATAACAAGTTCTGATCAGCGAGAGGACTGTTTGGAATGCACCCCAGACTAACTCATTTAATCTACAGTGTGTGCATGATGGTAGGGTAACATAGAATCATAGAATATCAGGGTTGGAAGGGACCCCTGAAGGTCATCTAGTCCACCCCCCTGCTCAAAAGCAGGACCAATTCCCAGTTAAATAATCCCAGCCAGGGCTTTGTCAAGCCTGACCTTAAAAACTTCCAAGGAAGGAGATTCCACCACCTCCCTAGGCAACGCATTCCAGTGTTTCACCACCCTCTTAGTGAAAAAGTTTTTCCTAATATCCAATCTAAACCTCCCCCACTGCAACTTGAGACCATTACTCCTCGTTCTGTCATCTGCTACCATTGAGAACAGTCTAGAGCCATCCTCTTTGGAACCCTCTCTCAGGTAGTTGAAAGCAGCTATCAAATCCCCCCTCATTCTTCTCTTCTGCAGGCTAAACAATCCCAGCTCCCTCAGCCTCTCCTCATAAGTCATGTGTTCTAGACCCCTAATCATTTTTGTTGCCCTTCGCTGGACTCTCTCCAATTTATCCACATCCTTCTTGTAGTGTGGGGCCCAAAACTGGACACAGTACTCCAGATGAGGCCTCACCAATGTCGAATAGAGGGGGACGATCACGTCCCTCGATCTGCTCGCTATGCCCCTACTTATACATCCCAAAATGCCATTGGCCTTCTTGGCAACAAGGGCACACTGCTGGCTCATATCCAGCTTCTCGTCCACTGTCACCCCTAGGTCCTTTTCCGCAGAACTGCTGCCTAGCCATTCGGTCCCTAGTCTGTAGCGGTGCATTGGATTCTTCCGTCCTAAGTGCAGGACCCTGCACTTATCCTTATTGAACCTCATCAGATTTAAAATTAACGTTTAAATTTCTTTTCCTCAATCCACCCTGACTATAGAAATGGAAAACGGAAGCTTGTCTCTTACTACCCTAGCAATCACTGTTTTCCAGGTCATAGACACCAAAGGCTGGCTATGCGAGTAACCTCTGAAATTAATCCATTCTCTCATGTCCGTTCCTAGTGGACGGGTATCAACATTACACAAAGTGCCTGAACAATTGCTATCCTTCCAGACAGTCTCAACAAATATAGCACAAACTAAACAGTCCTCCTAGACTCTGACCAGAGAAAACACATATCAGACATATTATAAGGAAATTCAGGAAAAGAATTGTACAACCTCGAGGACTGAATGGTGGAAACAGAGACCCCAGAGGAAATGAGAAATTTAAACAGCTGACTTTTTTTTTTTTTTTTTTAAAAAGAGAATAAGTTATATTTCTATTTTCAGCAGTCAAAAATAAACTCAAATAAAATTTCCCCCTTTCCGTGCTACCAATCAAAATATTCCGTTTACCTGCTAGCCCTTCCAAGAGGGTAGTATCCTACTGTGTGTGTTACTGCTTGGGTTCGTCTTTGACAAATAGTTATTCCTATCTATCAGATTAATTTAGGGAACCTTAGACCAAGCTTTTGGACCTTAAACTAGAGAATTACTTGACTGAGTAAAGAGAGCACATCACAAGAAGAAACTTCTGGTAACAAAATGGAACTAGTTTTCATGCCATTTCAAAAAAACCTTCTAGCTTCTATTCTCAGCACTAGACCGTGAAGACATGAGAGTCTGTCGAAAGAATGCAACCTTATCAGTCCGTTATGTTGTGAATTATAAGCAGTTTTAATTAAAGTGATGTGTCATTTTGCGTAGCTTTATTCTTTTAAAGACTAATCTATTTCTTTAACATGGATCCTTCGCATCTAACAAATTGACGTTTAGCGAAAGGGTGAGAATTCTGAAAGATTTCTCCAACAGTGAAGGGAGGGAGAAAGAGGGGAGAGCTGGTAACGGAGAAAATGTTAAGGTGAATGGAGGTTGCTCTGCCTCTGCTGTTATTCACCATTTAACAGGTCCCCATGGAGGCAGGAAACTAACTGGAGGGAAGTCCAAGAGGACCAAAATGACCTGGGGGCTACCGAACAGTACAAAATAAGCACAACATGCACTGTTGGCAAATGAGGGTCCCATTTTAAAATAAGTGTCAGGATTGGGAGGGTGAGGGAAGACACTTTTCCAAAAAATATGTTTGGGATATATTTAGGACACTGCCTACCCTATATATTCATAAATCATAAGTCAGAGCCCCCCCCCAAAAAAAAAGGCATGATATTGGCTTAAAAAGAAAAAAAGATTTTCAAAAATACTACATTTTGGGTTTAATTTGCCTTCTGGTTTCTGAGCTGTGAGGGTACAGTAGGGTCACATTTTTATGCTCCTCTGCAAAAATAAGGGCTAGAAATATACTTTTATTTAAATGAAAGTTGAGAGATTCTCACATTCACATGACTGCAGAAGCTTGGTATTGTCCTTAAAGCCCTATCACCACAAGATTCACAATAAAATCCTGACAGTTGTCAATGATTTATTTGCAAGACTTAATGAACACAGCAGATTGAAAGTAAATTCTACAGTGCTGACTTTATACACAGGCTTTGTTTTAGGTCATGAAAAAAAAATCCAAAAATATTCTGTATCCATACTTCCAGAGGGACTGCTGAAAATTCAAAGACTGTGAGACTCAAGGCAGCTGCAATCCAAAGTCTGATAGCCTTGTTATGCAATGAATAAGGTGATTGATTGCCATACACATTAGTGAGCTTGGGCCTAAAAGGCATTGTGACAGATACCCAAATAACTGGTTCAGACTGATGCTGATACTGTCAAAGTGTTCCCTGCAACATACAGAAATACCAAGAGCATGGAATATTTAAAAATATATTTATACGGCTGACAGATATAAGCATTGCACAATAAAATGGATACAAAGATATTAAAATCAGAAACAAAGATCAACCAGTCCAAATAGACAGCCACATGGCTCTTCAGATCCTTTGGTTCTAATGTACGAATTCAGGCAAACCACTGTTCGCTGTCGGCAAACTCCCACAGACACAAAAAATAGGAAAGAACAAGGCTTCCCAACCTTACCCAAAAATAAAGCTGCTGAAATAAAGCTTGATTTACAGAAAGATATAAACGACAAAACAGCAAAAGTCTCTTCTGAGGCTCCTCTCGGAAAAACTGAGGGCCCTGGACTGAGCAAGTTCTTTCCCTAAATCTTGCCTACTCTTAGGTGAATCTTGCGACAGGGTAGCACCCCGATTCCAACCCACTCATTTACAAATGGTGGGCATGAACACAGGATGATAGGCAGTCACTGAAACAGTACAGGCCTACACATTAAGGATGACTACAGCATACAGGCCCAGAACTACAACATGAGCTAACACAAAAAGAGCTGCAACTGATCAGACTAGTAGACTTCCAAGATTGAGGTGACGGTCCAATCCCAGATTCAAATGAAGGTGCCAGAAACCCTATGGAATAACCTGTCGATAGGGGGATGGTTTCTTCTTAACGCATGTCAGAAAGTGGCTCTCTCGTGTACTGAAGCAGGAGGGTTCACGTCCCCACTTTTAAAAATCCAGTCTGTTCTAATTATCCAGACAAAATGTTTACTCATGAGGTGAGCGAGATCAGGACTATTACTCCAGACTGACACCAAAACATCCTCCACTGACAGCCCTGCAAAAAAAGCAGTGTAAGATAGCTTGCTTTTTTAAGAACAGCTGCACACCAGTATAAACATCTGCTTGAAGTCTCCATTGTGTTGCTTATACATGGTTAATCATAGAAGTCTAGGACTGGAAGGGACCTCAAGAAGTCATCTAGTCCAGTCGACTGCACTCATGGCAAAATTAAAGTATTATCTAGACCATCCCTGATAGATTTGTCTAACCTGCTCTTAATCTCTAGTGATGGAGATTCCACAACCTCCCTAGGCAATTTATTCCAGTGCTTAACCTCCCTGACAGTTAGAAAGTTTCTCTTAATGTCCAACCTAAACCTCCATTGCTGCAATTTAAGTCCATTGCCTCTTGTGCAATCCTCGGAGGTTAATGAGAATAATTTTTCCTCCTGCCTCCTTGTAACAACCTTTTATGTACAGTACTTGAAAACAGTTATTCCCCCCTCCCCCCCCAGTCTTCTCTTTACTTCTCCTGTCTTATTAATACTCCTCCGAATACATCCCAGAATGTTTGCACTTTGGAGATGGTGGGGGCGGAGGGGACAACTGTTTTACACTGTTGGCTCACATTTAGCTCATGATCCAGTATAACCCCCAGATCCCTTACCACAGTACTCCTTCCTAGGTAGTCATTTCTCATTTTGTATGCGCGCAATTGATTGTTTCTTCCAAAGTGAAGTACTTTGGATTTGTCCTTACTGCATTTTATCCTATTTACGTCAAACCATTTTTCCAGTTTGTCCAGATCATTTTGAATTTTAACCCTATCCTCCCCAAAGCACTTGCAAACCCCTCCCAAGCTCTGTATCGTCCTCAAACTTCGTAAAAGTGTACTCTATGTCATTAACTAAATCATTTATGAAGACATGGAATAGAACTGGACCCAGAACTGATGCCTGACAGACCCCACTCAATATGCCCTTCCAGCTTAACTGTGAATCACTGATAATTCTGGGAACAGTTTTCCAACCAGTTATGCACCCAACTTATAATAGCTCCATCTAGGTTGTATTTCCCTAAATTGTTTATGAGAAGGTCTTGCAAGACAGTACCAAAAGCCTTACTAAAGTAAAGATATACCACTTCTAGTGCTTCCCTCCACCCACAAGGCTTTTTACTCTGTCAAAGAAAGCTATTAGGTTGGTTTGACACCATTTGTTCTTGACATCGTGTCACTTATCACTAAGGATACAGTTTCATCACAGATTCTGAGACTTAACAGACCTCCATGACTTCTTTGCCTTCAGCCCCTGCTAACAGCAATGACAGGGCTCCAACTTTCAGCCACTTGGTCCTTTCCCCTCCTCCCTCCCCCCAAGACACACTGCGGGCTTCCATGAATTTTTGTTTATTCCTGGGACCTGTTCACGGACCTTTACTAAAATAAATAACTGACAAAATCTTAACCTTACTTTTCACCTTATTATCTTCTAAGTGTTTGCAATCTGATGGATTATTTGCTCCATTATCTTTCCAGGTACTGACTTTAAGCTGACTAGTCTAATTCCCAGGTTGTCCTTATTCCCCTTTTTATAATGGGCAAATTAGTGGTATTCTCCAGTCCTCTGGAATCTCACCCATCTTCTATGACTTTGTTCAAAGACAATCACAAATGGCTCAGATATCTCCTCAAGCAGCTCCTTGAGAATTCTAGGATGTATTTCATCAGGCACTCATAACATCTAATTTGTTTAAGTAATTGTTCTTTCTCTGAGCCTCAAATCCTACACCTCATTTTCACTGGCATTTGCTATGTTAGACGTCCAATTGCTAACAAAATTATTGCTGAATTCAAACGAAGTCATTTAGCACTTCTGCCATTTCCACATTTTCTGTCCCCCACACCACTGAGTAATGGGCCTACCCTGTCCTTGGTCTTCCTCATGCTTCTAATGTATTTCTAGAGTATTTTCTTGTTACCCTTTATTTCTCTAGCTAGTTTAATCTCATTTTGTCCCTTGGCCTTTCTAATTTTGTCTCGACATGCTTGTATTTATTTATATCAATAGTCTCCAACCATTTTAAGCACAAGATCACTTTCTGAATTTAAGTGCAACCCAGGATCTACCTCACAGAAAATGCAGAAACAGTAATTACACAAACCCAAACATCCTTGTCCCATCCCCTGCCCCTTCCCAGAAGCCACACCCTGCCTGTTTTGAAGCCCCGCCCCCACTCAATCCATCCCCCTCCCTCAGTTGCTTGCTCTCCCCCACCCTCCCTCACTTTCACAGGGCTGGGAGAGGTGGTGCTGCCCATGGGCTGGGGGGTTTGGAGTGTGTCTGAGTGGGGGGGCTCCAAGCTGAGCCTGGGGCAGAGGATGGGGTGCAGGAGGGGGTTCAGGGTGCAGGCGGGGGCACGGGCTCTTGGAAGGAGTTTGGGTTGCAGGACAGAGTGCAGGCTCTGGGAGGGAGTCTGGTGCAGGAGGGCTCAGGGCTGAGGGTGCAGGAGGGGATTATGGGATGGGGGAGGAGTTTGGGGTTCAGGCCCGGACCAGGCAGCGCTTATCTCAGGCGGCTTCCAAGCAGCAGCAGCACAGCGGGGCTAAGGCAGGTTCCCTGCCTGCCCTGGCCCATGTCGGCAACCAGCCAATATGTCCGGCAGCAGCTCCTGGGGAGCGAGGGGCAGGTGGCTCCATGCGCTGTGCCCATCCACAAGCACCAGCCCCACGGTTCCCCGTTCCCCACCAATGGAAACTGCAGGGGTGATGCCTGCAGGCGAGGGCAGCACATGGAGACTCCCTGCCTCCCCCCAGGAGCCGCTGCTGAACATGCCAGCCACTTCTGGGAGCAGCACGGGGCCAGAGCAAGTAGGGAGCCTGCCTTAGCTCCAGTGCACTGCCTGACTGTTAGCGTCCGGCTGCACGAGGGTTGGCACCCCTAGATTGTGATCAACTGGCCAATTGTGGAGCCTCTGACAGTCAGTCTCAATCTCAGTGTCTGAGATCAACTGTCAGAGGCTCCATGATGGCCCAGTCGATCGCAATCTACCAGTTGGTGACCACTGCTTTATATTCATCCTTTGTAATTTAACCTAGTTTCCACTTTTTGTAGGATTCTTTTTTGAGTTTCACATCTTTAAAGATCTCCTGATTAAACCAGCATCATCTCTTGCCACACTTCCTATCTTTCCTAGGCAATGGGATAAGTTGCTCTTGTGCCCTAAATAATGTCTTTGAAAAGCAGACAACTCTAGTTGTTTTTCCCCTTAGATTTGCTTCCCATGGATCTTACCTACCAACTCCAAGTTTGCCTTCTTGAAGTCCATTATCTTTATTGTGCCATTTTCCCTCCTACCATTCCTTAAAATCATGAACTCTTATTTCATTATCACTTTCACCCAAGCTACCTTCCATTTTCAAATTCTCAATCAGTTTCTGCCTATTTGTCAAAATCAAATCTAGAACAGCCTCTCCCCTAGTAGCTTTCTCCACCTTCTGAAATAGAAAATTGTCTCAAATACATTCCAAGAACTGCTTGGATAATCTGTGCTCTACTGACTGGATATAGTAAAATTTAAATCAAGGTGCACAAGTGTGTAGTTCAAATCGTTCATACCAACATGTATTACTTTACAGTACTGAAGGTCATCAGACATCACTTAGACCAGTCTCTTAACTTTGTTAGGTCCTGCTGAAGTTATTCAGTCTCTACCCTCAGTAACTGTGTCATCTACAAACTGACACTTTCAGGACCTTTCCCAGATCATTCTGAAATACTAAAAAAAGATAACTTGAAATCTAGGTAACCTGGAAAAGTTTAAGTTTAAAAAATGTAGTATCTTAATTCCCCCCCACGAATGCATGGTTCTACAATTACAACTCTTGGTTTTGTTTTTTAAATAGTTTCACGCCTCTTCTCTATCAAGAGGCAACAGGGGAACAGAAAGAGGGGAAAAATTACTCTTTCAGTTATATTGTTACTTGTGATAAGAGTAGGTAAAAATTCAAACAGGTGTGATTCTAAAGTGCCCCTTTAAATAACACTGATCATACTAAATATCCTTTTATTTATTAGCCTCCTATCATTTTGATAAACTAATCACTTACACCTTTGTTTTGTCTCATCCTGTGGACTATATCCTTTCCTTAAGAGCCTCCTGTGAGCGACTTCATTTGAACGTTCAAAAAGCCTTTGATTTATAATAAGCCAGTTCTCCTTTATCTTCTACTTGGACTCCCTACTCCAAGAATTCTAACCTTGTTTCCAATCTACTTTCCTTTACAAGAACTCTGCTGGCTTGTTCCCATCACACCATGTTCATCTAGGTGTTTTAGGAAACTAATTGTTAGTTAAAGTAATTCACCTGCTACTGAAGTAACGTTCACTGATCTAATGCCCTTAATCACCAGTGCCCTTTTAAAGGCTAGTGACGACACCAAGTACTCTTACATTCAGTAGCCAATTTAAACAGACTATAAAGTTTGAGTTCTGATATCAATACCATTAGGCAAGAGAGAGAGAGAGAAGAACAGACCAAAGAGAAGAACTTAGACTGAAAAAATAAAGAGAAAAAAAGCTCAAAAGGGGCATGGATGAAAAGATGGTGCCTAGAATGCTGTTTGATTGCCTAAACGAAATTAATCTCAGTCCAGTTCCCAGCAGACAGATGTCCACCTCAGGGGGGGGGGAAAAAAAAAAACCCAACTAGCTGTAACTCGTTCCCTATTGATAGCTTTAAAGAGGCCAAGGACAGAGTATAACAAACAGCAGTCAGTACAGTTCAGAGTTGAAGGAGAAGACACGGCGTGGGAATAGCAGCATTGCCTTTAGGATAAATGGAAGTTATCAATTGCCAGAGCGGTCATTCCAGCTCCTATCATTAATACTACACCTCAAAGTTTTAAGTATTAGTGTTGGTGAATTTCTGTTTCTAAACATGTTCACGCATTAGCTGTTTTAATTAAGAATCCTGGACATCTTGGTATAGGATGATCAGATTGCTCTAGAATATTTCCGCATGTCAGGAAATCCAGGCATTATTCACTGTGCACTTGCATTCAATATTAACATTCTTAACATGCATTTCTATATACTATCCATTCCAGCAACTAACCCAGCATATCATTAACCAGATACACGTATCTGGGTTGTCCAAACAACAGATACATGCAAAGGAAAATAGTTCTTTATTCAAGAATTGATTTTCATATTTTCTTACAAATGCAGCAAGTTTATTCAGATCTCTTAAAGCTTTAACTTTGAAAATAAATTCCATAGACTTTGCGACCTATCAAATTCACCGCCATGAAAAACACAGTGCAGACCAAGATATCTGATTCCTCCCCCCCGCCCAAAATGAAATCAGGTCTTGTGTGTGTTTACATCCTATACTATACAGATTTCATGGGGGAGACCAGCATTTCTCAAATTGGGGGTCCTGACCCAAAAGGGAGCTGCAGGGGGTCGCAAGATTATTTTACGGGGTATTGCCACCTTTACACTTCTGCACTGCCTTCAGAGCTGGGTGACTGGACAACAGTAGCCGCTGGCTGGGTGCCCAGTTCTGAAGGTGGTGCCCCACCAGCAGCAGCGCAGAAGTAAGGGCGGCAATGCCATAGCAGGCCACCCTTACTTCTGCGCTGCTGCTGGCGGGAGCTCTGCCTCCAGAGCTGGGCTCCTAGCCAGCAGCCACTGCTCTTCAAGTGCCCAGTACCGCCGTCAACAGCAGTGCAGAAGTAAGGGTACAGTACCACAACCTCCCCCTCCCCCCACACACACAAAACTCCTTTTTGGGTCAGGACCCTACAATTACAACACCGTGAAATTTCAAATTTAAATAGCTGAAATCATGAAATTTACTATTTTTAAAATCCTATGACTGAAATTGACCAAAATGGACCGTGAATTTGGTAGGGTCCTACATCTATTATAGCATCAGTGACTGAAACAGATTTCTTTATTTAAAAAACAGCATCTTCTAAGAAGTGTGTGTGTTCAAGCAGCATCCAGAGGTCAAAAATAAAAAAAACCTCTTATTAGCATGTAGGATCCATGTCTTCCCAGATCAATTTTTAACAATCAACTACAGAGCTATCGAAGATATTCATCCATTTTCAACTCCATAAAGCTGTAGGATTCTCAGGCTTTTCTAAATTCCATAACTTTTTTCACTTAGTGCATCCTGGCACAGTCGGTAACAACTATAACCAAGATGCAGGCGCTGCCCCCTTCCCCCCCAGTGTTGCCTCCAAGGCTGCTATTTTTCCACTGAAATGGTTAAAAATCTCCCCAATCATTAACTGAAATAGAGAAAGTGGCACATTCAAAACCTAGATTATAATGAGAAGCTGGGCAGGGTGCAGAATTTTCCTTCTCAACTTAAAATCTGTTGCAAATGATACAAAAATAACAGAAGTCACACGTCAGCTGGTCAGCGTTAAGCGGACATCCAAAAAAAAACAAACCACTAAAACAAGAGAAAAATCTAAGTCTAAGTGAAGTTGCTATATGTATTCTTACATTTCATAGCTTTAGGCATACTGTAAAGCAAAACAAGGGTAGAACAAGGACTGGTCCACTCCTTGTTTGTCAGCACTAATCACTGATGAGGATTTCACTGAGGACAACAGGCATCTGATGTTCTTTCCTGTTCTTATGACCGGCCCAAGCTCAATGCACCAAAAGCAGAAGAGAAAAAGATCCTTACCTACTTATTGCACTGCTGCATATCACAGTGCATTGTTTCACTGTGGAGAGGTTGTAGTTCCTCTCACTGCCACTGAATGCTAGCACCATCCAGTATTAGACTCAACTGTCAAATGCTTTCTTCTCCACCCAATATCTCTATAGGAAAATAACTATAAGCTATACGTGCAAAAAAACAAACAATGAACTGTAACTCCAACTCCTGCTTTGGTTTTCTAGAATGTATCTAACCTAATGTAGCCAACACTAAAACAGATTTTTTTTTTTTTTTTACAAAAGGGGTTTTTTTTTAAAACAAACCTATTTGTAAATAAATTTGAGTGTCAATCTGTTACAGTCTAAACTTACTACCATCTATTAAAATAATTTAAAGAATAATATTAAGAAGTGCATGTTTGCTGCCAAGCTTTAAAGAAAGCCAAACTACTTAATTGGTGGAAGTCACCCTAAGCATTTGAGGAACCAAGGTTTTTTGAAGTGCTAAACCAGCTCTTGATATCAGTAGCCTCTTCTGCAGATAAAGAGAATATTTTCTTCATTTCAGTTTAGTCACTGGACTGAATGAGTTGAATAGTTTATTCAATGTTAAGTAATCAATGGGAATTGAAAGAGCAGGAAAGCTTGTTTTCCCTCTTTCAATCTCAGAATAAAAAAAACAGGTGTGATAGGATGAGATCTACTACTTCGAAAACCTTGAAGGGAATGGTGACAAGAAACAATCAGTTCAATTCACTAACTACAGATAATGCTTCCCTTGTTTAATAATTCAGTTAGTTCTAAATGCAATATTTTGGTAAAGGAAAAAAGTTTATGTATCAGCATAAAGGTAGTTTTATTTAATTAAAAAAATGTAAAATGCTGGTTTTGTGCACTTAATTGAATCTGAATTACTATCCAAATAGAGCTTGACAAATCACAAGTAAAAAAAATTAATCTAGGACAGAAATGCAGCATTCACCATTTTCTAACAAAAATATAAAAATTAAGAATGAGTGAGTTAAGATACAATTGTGTCCTGCTGACTAGCAAATAAAGCACCAGATTTAGTGTAAAGGCTATAGATATAGATAGGCCAATCCATGTTTTAATGGTTGTCAACAAATGACAACCAACCTTTCTTTAGGAAAATAACTAACAAGTACAAATGCAAAATGAGATTAAGGTGAATTATTTAAACCTAGGTTTCCTGATTGCGGATTTAAATCATGATTAAAACTGGTGACATAGATTTGTGGAAATGAATGAGATACTCGAAGACATATTGAGATCCAGAAGTCCTGTGAACAGATAAGAATTTCTATTTCTGTTCTTTTGGTAAGATGATTTGAACACATCACATAAGCAATACAGACAGAGAAGCAACTTCAAAGAGCCCATTATACATCCCTACACATTTTGCCCTCCTTCTCTTAACCTGTAAGAAAGACTATACAGAGTAGTTCTTGCATTCAGTCCTGCTTAGTTTCAGCCAAAGAAGCTGAAACCCTAGTAGAAAGTGATTTCAAGACCCAAAACAGGGAAGTCTGACCCTTCACAAGAACTTAACTGACATGATGGTCAGACCAGGATCCATCTTGCCTTGTATCTTGTCTCCAACAGCATCCATATCAGAGCTCCAGGAGTAGTATGCAGAACAGGGCAATTCTAGAGTGATCCACACCATCTTCTACTCCCAGTTTCTGGTAATCAGAGGTTTAGGGTTGTCCCAAGAATGGGGCTGTCCCCCGACCATCCTGGCTAGTAGCCACTGATGGACCTATGAACTTATCCAGTTTTGTTTTGGTTTTTTTTTTAACCCAGTTATACTTTTTGCTATCACAACATTCTAAGGCAATGAGTTCCACAGGTTAATTGTAAATTGTGTGAAGAAGTACTTCCTCTTGTTTGTATTAAGCCTGCTGCCTATTAATTTCATTGTGTGAAAGAGTAAATAATATTTCTCTATTCACTTTTTCCACACCACTCATGCTTTTACAGATCTGCATCATATCCCTCTTTAGTGGTCTTTTTAAGATTAGCAGCCCTAATCTCTCATATGGAAGTCATTCCACACCTTTGATCAGCTGTTAACCTTCTCTGAAGCTTTTCCAGTTCCACTATATCCTTTGTGAGGTGGGGCAACCAGAAGCGGACATAGTACTCCAGCTATCGGCTCACCATGGATTTATATAGTAGCATTGTAATATTTTCTCTTTCCTAAAAAAGACTAACAGTACGTTAGCCTTTTTGACTGCTGCTGCGCATTGAGCAGACATTTGAGAACTTTTCACAGTGACTCCAAGATCTCTTGATAACTGGGTGATAACAGCTATCTCAGAACCCATCATTGTACGTATAGATGGGATTATTTCTTCCAACATGCATTACTTTGCACTTATCAATACTGAAATTAATCTGCCATTTTATTGCGCAGTCACCTAGTTTTGTAAGATCCCATTAACTCCTTGCAGTCTACTTTGGGCTTAATTATCTTGAGTAATTTTAATATCTGCTGCAAACTTTGCCACTTCATTGTTCACCCCCTTTTCCAGATCATTAATAAAAATGTTGAACAGCTCTGGTCCCAGTACAGATCCATGAGACATCCCAACTATTCACCTCTCTCCATGGTGAAAACTGGCTATTTATTCCTACCCTTTGTTTCCCATCTTTTAACCAATTACTGATACATGAGAGGACCTTCCCTCTTATCCCATGGCTACTTAGTTTCCTTAAGAACCTTTGGTGAGGGACCTTGACAAAGGCTCTCTGAAAACCCAAGTATAATATATTAGCTGGAACGCTCTTACCCACATGCTTGAGTGCCTCAAAGAATTCTTGTAGATTAGCGAGGCATAATTCCTTTTACAAAAAGCAGAGTTGGCTCTTTCCCCAACATCCTGTTTGGGAGTCTGCTAATTCTGCTCTTTACCATAGTAAAGAGCACCAAAGTGAGCTAATTCTGCTCTTTACCGACGCACCTTCAATTTGCCCAGTATATTAAAGTTTACTGGCAATTACAGGCTGGAATCTTCTCTGGATCCCTTTTTAAAAATTAGGGTTACATTAGCTAACTTCCAGTCATCTGGCAAAGAGGATTTCAGTGCTAGAAGAAGTACTAATTGAAGAATGTAACCTATTTCATATATGAGTTCCTTCACAACTCTTGACTGAAGACCATCTGGTCCTACTGACTTGTTACTGTTTAGTTTATCAGTTTGTTCTAAGACCTCTTCTATTGAAGCAATTTGGGACAGTACTTCACGTTTGTCGCCCCAAAATAACAGCTTTGATGTGGCTCCCTCTCCCACATCCTCTGCAGAGCAGACTGATGTTAAATGAATCCTTTGCTTCTCTGCCATGGCCTTGTCCTTCCTTCAGTGTTCCTTTAACACCTTGGTCATCTAATGGCCGCAGGCTTATTTGGCATGTTTCCTGCTTCTAATGTACTTACTGATAAACTGTAGCAAGAAAAGTGTAAAAATATAAAGCGGCAGGCCAAATACATGCTCCTCCTTATTTTCCTCATCAGGATTAGACTTCCAAATTTTAAATAATGCCTTTTTGCCTTTAACAGCCTCCATTACTCTGTCACCATGGCTAAATCAACACTCTTTTTGGTCCTCCGCCTATCTTTTTTGATTTGGCTACAGTGTAATTGTAGCCATGTTGGTCCCAAGATATTAGAGAGAGACAAGGTGGGGGAGATAGTACCCAGACAGAAGTTGGTCCAATAAAAGCTATGACACGGGGAGTACCTTTCCCAGACGTGAAGAAGAGCTCTGCGTGGCTCAAAAGCTTGTCTTTCACCAACAGAAGTTGGTCCAATAAAAGATATTATCTCACTCACCTTCTCTTTTTTTGTTTTGGGGTATACATTTAGTCTGAGCTTCTATTCATGTAGGTCCAGGAGCCGCTCCACCTCCTGCTTGAGCAGAGCCTAGTGAGAGGGGTCCCCCAGGAAGGACGGGGGTGGAGGAGGTAAACTGAAGGGTGCTGAGGACCCATCGGTCCAAGGTGAGCTGCGACCGTTCCAGGAGTAAATCACACAACTGAATGAAGAAAGGGAGATTTATTGGGGGTAGGTCCCTGCTGAGACCTGGCAGGGTACCCCCGAGCATCCCGTCAAAAAACCTTTTGCCCGCCTGCTTGACCTTAGATGATCCAGGCTGGGGGGCAGACCAGGATTGCCGCTGCAGGCGCTTTCTATAGTCCCGCTGCTTTTTGTGGGCGGACTCATACTTCGGGAGGGCAGCAAGGGCAGGAGCCTGCTGTGGCTCAAACTTGGGTTTTGCCGGAGGAGAGACAGAGGCCCAAGGTCTGGAGGGTCGTGTGGGAGTCTTTCATGCCATGCAGCCTTATGTCTCTTTCCTCAGCAAACAGCCTTCCCGTCAAAAGGGAGATCCTACATTGACGACTGCGCTTCACTGGAGAGCCCAGAGAGCAGAAGCCATGACGCCCATCTCTCATGGACACCGCTGAGGCCATGGACCGTGAGGCCATGTCCGCTGCATCTGACACTGACTGCAGGGATGCCCTTGCGGCCGTTGCCCCTTCCTCCATGAGCACCTTAAACTCCTGCTTATCGCGCTCCCGGAAGGAGTCCTCAAACTTGGGGAGAGATTCCCAGAGATTAAACTTGTAGCGACCCGGGAGAACCTGATGGTTTGCTACTCGTAGCTGAAAGCTTGACGACTAATAAACTTTTCTCCCGAAAGTATCCAGCCTCCGAGAGTCTTTGTTCTTGGGGGGTCAGGGTTGGATGCCCCTGCCACTCCCTGTGGTTGAACGACTCGACCACCAAGGAATTGGGCACCGGGTGGGTATACAGATACTCATGTCCCTTCATGGGTACAAAGTACTTGCGCTCCGCCTTTTTAGAGATGGGAGCCAATGAGGCTGGTGTTTGCCACAAGGCGTTTGACATTCTTGCTGCTCCATGAAGTGGTGGCAGGAAAGGCCACCCTGCCCGGTGCTGAAGGGGACAGCACATTGAACAGGGAGTCTGAGGGCTCTTCCATCTCCTCAGCCTGGAGGTGGAGGCTCACTGCCACCCTTTTTAGGGGGGTCTTAGTGGGCCCAGCAGTCCTCCTGCGGGACATAGGGGGGCAGGGCCGCAATCAGCTCCTCCGGACGGGGCGAGGCCGGTGTGATGCTTTGGGTGTCGTCCGGCACCAGAGGATCCACCACCTGGTCAGACTCCGGGCATGGTACTGAGGACACAGGTCCCACCGACCTTTTTTCTGGTGGTCTAAAGATGGTCTCCGATGGTGCTTCCGAGGCCCCAGCCACTGAGCAAGCCCCCATCAGGGGCTGTGCCGGAGGCCACGGTGCCCACTGGTACCACTGGGCCAGCCACGACACTTGGTGCCATTGCGCTTGCTGAGGCACTGGCAGGGCTGGCTGTTCAGGCTGGCTAGCCTGGCCTATAAACAGGCGGCTATGAAGGGAGGCCAGGCTGGTGCATGATCCGCTACTGCCTCTGGACTGGGAGTATTGGCGGTGCTGGGATCTACATCGGCCACGGGACCGCAATCTCAACGCAGAGGAGCGGAACCAACTCTAGCAGCTGCTCCGTGAATGGCCTTAATGAGTGGACCCGCGCTGGCGAGACACCGGGAATCGACGCCTGGAGCTACGGTGCCTTGGCAGAGACTTGGAACGAGAGTCCAAGCAGGAACGGCGGCGAAGATTGTGCTGCAACTGACTGCGATACCTCCTGCGAGACAAGGACCGTTGGCGACGTCCACCACAGTCCCATGGATATTCGCTTTGCGAAGACAAGCGGTGCCAGGAGTCCTGGTCGGACAGCACGCATCCGGACAGTCTGGCCGGCGTCGAGGGCGATCCACATGGACTGAGCCCTGTATGGTCACTGGGCAGTGAGGGGAATGTTCCCTCGACTGAGACCAGTACCGGGCCGGTGTCAACTGCGGTGATCCCAGAGGCGGCTTGCCTCTGGAGCGTGAGGCCAAAATCGGCGGAGCTCCGGGCACCAGCATGGACATGACATCCCTGGCTACCTGGAGGTCTTCAGGCATAGATGGCATCCAGACATCTGGAGAGACCTGCTCTGAAGGGGCCGGGCTACTCCGCTCAACATGAGTGGGAGGCCTAGGGCCCAATGGAGATCCAGGACTACCTGACATGGGCCTAGCCTCTGTCCCAGACTTCCCTCAGTGCCATTGCGAAGAGGGAGTCTTTCGGTCCTCTTGGCATGCCCCGTCCACGGGGCATGGTGCCAACTGGACAATGGTACCGGAGGGTCTCCACGTACTGACACTGCGGTGCTGGGTAGCGGTTCGGAGAGGCGTGCCAGGGTCCGGTCCAGTTCCGCCTCCATCAGGATGGCCTGGAGCCTAACGTCCCTTTCTTTTTTAGTCCGGGGCTTGAAAGACTTGCAGATCTTGCACCTTTCGCTGATATGGGTTTCTCCCAAGCAGCACGGACAATCCGCATGCGGGTCGCTCCTTGGCATAGAGCGCCTACAAGAGCAGCACAATTTAAAGCCTGGGGTGCGGGGCATGCCCCGGCCCGCGCCCCATGACTAACTAAACTAACTGAATTAGCTAACTGACTTCAGGTACTACTGAACAGACAGAGTTCAGGGGAGACGCTGCAGCAAAGCTGGAGCAGAGCAGTTCCGACGCACCTTCACCGGCGGCAAGAAGGAACCGAGGGTGGGGGGAGCGTAGGCCTCCTCATTCCGCGCCAGGCAGGCGCCACTCCAGGGTTCATGGGGGGGGGGGGCGCGCTCCCCCCTACGGATACTGCTCAGGGAAAATCTTCAGTGCACGTGGCGAGCACACACACCTACTGTGGAACAGACATAAGCAATCACTCAAAGAAGGAATAGTTACTAAGTTTATTAAAATATGACCTCGCCCACCTCCTCCAAAAACAGAAAGGGGAGGAAATGAGAAGTGAGGTGGGGGGGGTGGTAAGGAGAAGGCAAACAGTACATGGCAAAGCGTGATTAGTTTCCGAATCCATTAAAAATCATGCATGGACAGACAGAGCAGATCACCATTTAGCTGAAAGGGCAGTTTTCCCACTAAACCTCAATGTAAACATCATAAAAGGCACAAGCAAATCTGATTTTATTTACCATAGATGACTTAGGATTCACTTACTCAGGCACAAAGAGAGTACGTCGTCTTATCTGGCAAAAGAGACAAGCCAAGCAGGGCTGACAGGCACAATGGAAACTAACTACAAGCAAATTCAAATATAGATCAAAGTATTTTAATCCAAAAACTACAAAATACTTCCGAAACAGAAGCTAGGCACACTGCAAGTTACCCCTAAAACAGACCAAAAACCCATTTGGTTTCACAAGTTTGTTTTGTGTTTGATAATAGGCATGTTTTGGTTATACCAGAGAAACAATAAGATTGTATCATGACAACTAGGCCAGGTTATGAAAACTCCTTATTTACTAAGGATACCATTGTGAAAATGGACTCATTACCCACATGCACATGTACCCAGAAGAAAAAATTATATGAATAACTATGACATCTTATACCACAGAGCCCCAGACATGAACACAGCAAGCCAGCCAACACACAGATTTATGAGACACTAAGGGTGTCTGACAAACCAACCGCCCAAACAAAAAAAGAGACGGGGGGAAGCGTGGGGGGGGAGGAGGGCGAGGAGAGTGTGCACAGATACATAACCACAGCTAGAGAGAGATGCTATTTCAGGTTAATAAAAATTCAGACAGCTGATAATGGAACAGGCCACTGGGGGAAGGGGATTCAAACTGCATCCAGGAAAAGTTTTTAAAATGATCATATAAAATTAATAAGCCAATTAATAAGACAACTTTTAAAGCCTAATACACCAGAAGTATAAAGAGAACATAAAAGTGTTGTAAAGTTCCATCTCAGGATCTCAAACCACACAGGTAAAAATATCATTAAATATAGTTTAAATAAATAATCTAATAGTTAACTAGTTTTGGGGTCACTGACTATTTCCAGCTGCAAAGAACAAAAAGGGCTGGGTATGGAAAACCTTCTTTAGACACAATGAGTTGTCATCCTATAGCATTTTCTTTAAGTGGCTGGACAGAACTCAACCCAGTTGAGTTGCTGTATTTAGAATGCTACAGGTTTTGACCAGCACAGGAACAATAAACTTCTGCGAAATCATAAGTGAAGTGCACAAATAGAGAGTTGTCTAGGGTCATCTGGTCTTCACTTGTTTTTAATATTTAATACTGATACAGATTATACTCAAATACCCTTCAGTTTAATCGGTCTTGAAATCGGAAAGATGACCAGTGCATTGAAAGTTTATCTAATTTCATTGTAGTTTAAGTTATTTTCTATTGTGTCCGTTCTAATCCCAATAGCATGTGAACTATTTTCTGTCATTCATCGGTGATGCGAAAAAGAACCGATATCACAAAATGCTGTGTTATGCCACAGCTCTTGCTTCACATATATGATTACAAAACCTACAGAAGACCCAGTGTCTCTTCAGTGCTCCTTCTCCAAAGTAGCCACACCAGTTAGAGCCAGTATCATGTAGCGTAGAAATAATTTTTAAAAATTGAAAAATAATTAAACCACCAGACCCAGGAGGAACCAAGTCCAGCAGCCTGCCCTCAGCAATGGTGTTAAAAAACCACCGAACACCACATGTGGAAGAGTAGACTGACAATGCAGACGGAATTAAAAAAAAAAAAAAAAGGAGAGAATAACTGGGTGCTCCTTTTTACTCTCATTCATAACAGAGGAACCAAGAGGACATTCAATGAAATTGAATGACACCAAATTTAGAACACTGGATGTTAATTTTCCTTGTGCCACAGAATATAAAACAAACTTGAACCAGGCAGAGAGATTATCCCTGCACAGAAGGAACTGCCACCAAAGTAAAATTGGCAAAAGCAGCACAGTCACCTCCTATGCTAGCTTATGCAGAATCACAAGCATGAGGAGGGAAAATAGTGGAGAAGAGCATCACTACCCCTCATCCTCCACAATTAAGCTACAGTACACCCCCAATGCGCTTTAGCAGGACCAGGAAACTAGAGATCAAGAAGCCGTAACCAGCTCTTTGTGGCCACCACATCCATGTGGAGAACTGGGTCACAAAGCATAATTAACTAGGGAACTCACTTGTAGTGACATTTTTGTCACAAGTTACCAGTGAGGCCAAGAGCTCAGCAGAGTTCAGGGAATTAAATGTTTAAATGGATAGTCAAACAAGCCACACTTATGTGAGGATTCAAACTCATGCTTCACAGCATCAGCCAACCTCTAAAGGAGGAGGTTGGGAAGAAACTGCTATAGGCCACTAATTCCAAAAGCGGTCTAGTATAGGGTTTCTTGTACTCCCACCTCCCCTCCCCCAAATTATTTGGGTAGTCACTACTGTCAGCCAAGATACTAAACCAAATGGGCCATTGACTTTGCCCAATTATAACAATTCCAATCTCAATCCCACAGCTCAAAAGTTAGTCAGCCAAACTGCTGCAGTTAATAAAGTCATTTTACAATTATGTGCATCCACATACTGCTCTCCAATTCCCATTTCTGTAGGAAGCTATCTTTGTGACATTTGTAGGACAAAAAGCTTCTAGACAAAAATCTGAGCTCTTACCCAGATCAGGATTTGATCTGATAATGCAATGTAGTATTGCCAGCACTGTGGCAGCAAAGCTCAATACCGGTCATTACGCCACAACCACCAGAGAGCTCACTAAACCTAGATGGCGTCGAATGCTGTAGGGGCTGCTGTTCCACTACAACTACTTTAGAATAGAACTGTCCATTTTTAAACCCAAATGGGATTCTTGGTTAGACATGATTAACAAAACCTGTACAGGCTGCGTATCTGTTATGGGGTTTGGTCAGAAAAAGTGCACTAAATAATTAAATTCGAAGTGTGAATGGGCTACACTGAAAAGTGCACCTTGATCACATTGGTAAGATTTTAATGGTTTTCACCCAATACTAGAGACTGAATGCAAGAAGCAGCGAAGGTCCACAGTACAAAAACCAACCTGTGAAACCAATTGCAGAAGATTAAAAATATACAGATATTGGCTCCTCTATAAAACTTTGCCATTAGGCTCCCTTAGGCAGTGAAATTAAACATTTGGAGGAGATTTGAAATGCAATTTGAAATGCAAATTGAAGAGGTGAATCTATAGCACTAAAAAGCTTGCCACTTTCATCCATCTAGTTTCTTAATTTTTACACGTACCTCCAATTCACATTTCCTTCAATTAATATTTCTGAAAAGCTCTCCTTTATACAAATGAAATATTTAAACTGTAACTTGTTACTTACATCCTTATCTGTTGCTATGCAAACTACTGAAAATGTCACAAGTGCAAGACAAAGAGAAAGACTAAGAAAAAAATCAAGAGCAGAAAGACCTAAGAATTTGGTGGTCAGATGTCTTAAGAATATATAAAAAAACAAAGCCCACCACTGTATGTGAGTGTATTATGTCAAAATCAGCATATTACACCCATAAAGAAGTGTATGAAGAAACAAATACAAGTCAGATTTCTTTTTAAGTTTCTATATCCAATTCATGCTGAGTCTCTGTCCAGCTTTGGGACACTTTTTTAAAGTCATATCCAGGCTAGCCTCAAAATTTGAAGTGTTGTACTTCTGACCATCTGAAGACATCAGAGACATTTGAAGAAGTTGAATTGACTGTTAACTGGCAATTTAAATGTATGTTCTGTATAAATGTAAGTGCCAACCAACTCTATGTCAACTAGACAGATTCCATCCACACTGAATCCAGCACCGAATAATCCACTGCATTTGAGACTCTCAACTCCAACAGTTACCTAGAGCAAAGTCTCCAACTACTACATAAACGGAATGACAAAAACTGTGTGAGAAAGGACACTTTTGCACATAGCACCAAGTGACATGGCTCTTAAGAGTTCCAGTTACATATATGAACATTCTGAAGTTTAGTGGTGGGAAAATAAACGGTTCAGAGTAGGAATTTTGTTCTCATGTCATTTCCATCGGATATATTCACAAGGTGAAGCTGCATAAATTCATCTACTTAAGCAGAAGAGAAGGAATCGGATAGTGGGGACCTCCCCATGAACTACTCCATTACAAGGGAGTCTCCTAACAAGTGTCATACTAATACTGAGTTCTCCCTGTTATATTTGAGCACCACAGACTGAAGAGCCATCTGGCCAAATGCTTCAGCCACAAAACGTTGCTCTGACCAGCAGAAGAGCCAAGAGAAACCGCGATCATGATTCTCTCCCTGCTTAATCGCAAGTAGCTAATTGCAAAAACAGACTACATACTACCACAGTAATTCCACTAACCTACTTTCAGAGCTATCACCTGGAAAAAGCCTCATATGCCCAATTCCAACTCTTACATGGTCTGCTTGTGACAGAATATTGGTGACAAAACTACCTTGGTGACATAGGAAATAGAGTTGGGGCATCTGTCCTTCTCCTTTCCACCTATTCAAAACAAACTGCATTCTTACCCCACCCCATTAATAGACCACCATACACTGCTGTCCCCACCCACATCACTAGTCCCATAACAGAGGCTGGGATTCCATTATGTTCAGTTCTTCGGAGGCTCTGCTTGGGGTATCTGCTAATTTTGACAAAAATACACCTGATTATCTATAGTAGGCTTTTGTACAGCAACCAGCACCACCATAGGGTGACCATAGCACAAACTATTTACCAGTTATTAAAGTAAATACTTAGGCAACGTTCCGAAACTAATATTCTCTATGATGAGAAAGGTTAGAGGAAAAAACAGACAGTCTGCTGTTTTTGCAGAATCTCATTAAAGAATGACCAGTATATCAGGAGTAGCTGGCCTTTCCAGTTTACACACAGCTGGAAGAAAAAAAAGCCCATTTATTTCTTCTCAAATTTACCATCATCAGAAGTGATGTCAATGTAATGCTGAAAAAGTGAACAACTCTACAGCCACTTAAATCAACCTCAGTATAAACTCAAATACAGTGCCAGTTTCTGCTTCTACATCCCAGCCAAAATGCTGGTTTGAATGTACACGCTTTCACTTACAAAAAAATTTCTCCATTTCATTCAAAGATGTAGCAAGTGAGACCTAAGCAACATGTGGGGGTTTTTTTGGTTTTGTTTTAAGAAGGCCCATTCTGCACTGCTATGGCATTTTTAGCCAAAGATGGCCCAGGAAAGCGGTACTGCCTGCCAAGCTTTTGAAATCAGACTCACCATACTCAGAGTGGGCCCAAAACATACTTTGTGGAGAACTCTGCTGGGGGAGTGCCAGTTTAGCAAGAAAA
This sequence comes from Eretmochelys imbricata, assembly GCF_965152235.1. Lineage (NCBI taxonomy): Eukaryota > Metazoa > Chordata > Testudines > Cheloniidae > Eretmochelys > Eretmochelys imbricata. The sequence continues at coordinate 8,109,735 of NC_135598.1, read as the reverse complement.
ACATTTTCCCCCAGCTGGAAGTTGAGTGCAGTACTGCAGCTGAGCTAGTACAACCAAAACATCTGCTGCAGAAAGAGAGAACAAAGGAAAGAGGCAAATATTTTCCACGGTATGCATCCAATGAAGTGAGCTGTAGCTCATGAAAGCGTATGCTCAAATAAATTGGTTAGTCTCTACGGTGCCACAAGTCCTCCTCTTCTTTTTGCGAATACAGCCTAACACGGCTGCTACTCTGAAACCAAATATTAGAGTGTGGCAAAAGCCAAAGTATTTTAGTATGGAAATGGAATCTCTAGAATATACCTCTGCATTTTTAGACAAACAGCAAATACAAGCTATATATTTTAAACATTAAGCCCATAAACTGCCAGTTTTCACCTCCTGCCAACAGTACTAGCAGGAAAAGGTTTTTAGCAGGAGAAAAAGAGACAAAGTGCTTCCATGCAATAGGAGAGTCCTGATTCTACCATTAACCTCTCCTCTCACCAGAGGTGGGTGACCTACCATTGTGGCATTTTTATAGCTACCTGCTCCACTAACCTAGTTCCATGCCCAGCAATAAGCAGCAGTGTTACCCAACATTACATCTCCAGTGCTCACCTTCTTGCAAGCTACCCCTGCACCCAAAACAAAGCTGTACATGGCTCCCAGATAAATGGAATTTAACTCATGTGTCAAACTCACTCTATTGAGAGCGCCAACATCATACTTAATTAGAATCTGTGTTAGGGTATATAGTCATGACTATATACACCACACAAATCAGACTTCCACGGATATTAGAGTGACTTTTGTATACTGAAAAAGGGTAGAATACAGCCTTCATATATATATATATACACACACACACACACACACACACTTTAATCATATCAATCATTGTTCAGTGATAAAGTAGGCTCACCTTCATGGACTTTAAATCAGGTATTCTCTAACTATGGGTTGGGACCCCAAAGTGGGTCATGGCCCCATTTTAATGGGGTCGCTAAGGCTGGTGTTGGCCCTGGGCCCCAGCAAGTCTGAAGCCCACGCCCCCCCGCCCAGAACAAAAGCTCTTGGACTTCAGCTTTCTCACACATACACCCCCACCCCACCCCCCACCCGGGGCAATGGGGCTCAGCTCAGACCCCTCCTGGGGTTGTGTAGTAATTTTTGTTATCAGAAGGGGGTCACTATGCAATCAGGCTGAACAAAGGGCAGATATAGCAGTTCTTTATTTCTTTTATCTATCTTGAATCTCTCATCACACTCCTGCAGCAACTCAAATCCCATTCATAGATACTAAGGTCAGAAGGGACCATTATGATCATCAAGTCCGACCTCCTACACAATGCAGGCCACAGAATCTCACCCAGCCACTCCTGCGAAAAACCTCTCACCTATGTCTGAGCTATTGAAGTCCTCAAATCGTGGTTTAAAGACAAGATTCATGCTGGCTGCTCTGCAGCAGAGGAAAGCAGACTAGTGGTCTGAGCACAGGATTTGAAACAGGAACTCGTGTTCTGATCCTCATTCTGAACTCCGCCTTTCTTACCTGAGTCTTGATAACACGTGGCTGATATTAATCTTTACACTGCTCCTAGGAGATGGGTAAATATTTGCAAGGTTCTTTGAAGACATACTAAGTTTTTTATTCTGCAGCATTACAGTTCACTATGCAACAGCATATTCAGTTTACAGCTATTTCATTCGTTTCCAAGTTGGTCCAAATAGGTCAGTCACTCCCACCCTCTTCCCAATCATATTTGGGGAAAAAGTGATCAGGAATGAAATAGTTGTGTCATTAGGCTTTAAAAATTCCAATGATGAACTGGGAGAGTGGTGGGGGGAGGGGAGAAGAGAGTTCACTGGAGTTGTTTCATGCTCCCTACAAGATGCAGCAGATGCCACTGAATCAATTACAACTAGGTCAAATGCTAGGTTTGCAACCATGCAGTCTACAATTTTTTTTTTTTTAAAACACAATGTAGTTATTATGCAGCTTGAAGGACCCTCCAATTCTCCAAAAAGCTGGATCTAGCCCCCAACCCAGATATTGACACTTTAGTTCAGGTGCTAACATCACAAATAGCTCTAACCAAACCAAGGGTTCAAAGATTGTGACTTCTCTCTTTTCCCAGCTGCTTTCTGTTCTCCCCTTTCAATAGTTTTACTTTCCCTTCCCTCTCCTTGTCTATTTTTCCATTCCATTCACCAGTACCAGTAATCCCACCATCTCTGACTTTTACAGGTCATCAGCATCCCATCTGGTTTCCTTTTCTGTCAAGCCCCTTTGAAGTTCTGCCCTTGCAGCTTTCACTTTTTCCCCCGCCACTTGATCTTTCACACAAATACCACCTCCTTTATACCATATCGCTCCATTCCCTTGTGAAGGCCATGGGCTGCAGAATTAAGCTTGTCTAGGTCACGTACAGAACTGAAAAATAAGAGGAGGATGACAGAGCAAGAGAGGTAAAAATACAAGATCACTACAAGAGGGAACAAGTGCTGCAGAGGCAAAAACTGCCAGTGTTATGGGAGTCAGATACTTTTCACTGCCTATGCACCTTTGTCAGCCTGAGCAATGAAGACAGAATAGTCATTTTCACTTTCCTATACTACCTCAGTTTTTGAGCCATGAATATTGACTTGGCCCTAGTCTACACTACAAACTTATGTTAGTACAACAACATAACTCTAGGTGATTTAGTTAGACAGGCCTAACCTGCAGCATAGACAGTGCTATGTCAACAGGAGGGCTTCTCCCATCAACATAGCTAGTGCCTCTCAGGGAGGCGGAGTACCTACGCAGACAGGAGAAGCATATGTTGGCATAGGTTGTCTCTTCACTAAGCGCTGCAGCTATGCTGCTGCAAACGTAGACAAGCCCTGAGAGAGAAGAACTGACGTCTGCTGGAAGAGCAACACAGCAATGCACAGACAATCCAGGAAGTTTTTGGAGAGTGTTGGGGACAACTTCCTGGTACAAGTGCTGGAGCAATCGACTTGGGGCCCTGCACCTCTTGACCTGCTGCTCACAAACAGGGAAGAACTGGTAAGGGAAGTAGAAGTGGGTGGCAACCTAGGCAGCAGTGACCATGAGATGGTTGAGTTCAGGATCCTCACAAAAGGAAGAAAGGAGAAAAGCAAAATAAGGACCCTGGGACTTCAGAAAATCAGACTCAGACTCCCTTAGGGAACTGATGGGCATGATCCCCTGGGGAGCTAATATGAGGGACAAGGAGTCCAGGAGAGCTGGCTGTATTTTAAAGAAGCCTTACTGAGGGCGGATGAACAAACCATCCCAAAGTGCAGAAAGAATATGCCAAGCTGATCGCCTGCCATATTTGCTAACAGTGAAATCTCCAGTGAGCTTAAACTCAAAAAGGAAGCTTGCAAGAAGTGGAAAATTTGGACAGATGACTAGGTAGGAGTATAAAAATATTGCTAGAGCATGCAGGGGTGTAATCAGGAAGGCCAAGGCACAACTGGAGTTGCAGCTAGCAAGGGATGTGAAGGGAAACAAGAAGTGTTTCTACAGGTATGTTAGCAACAAGGTGGTGGTCAGGGCAAGTGTGGGACCCTTACTGAATGGGGGAGGCAATTTAGTGACAGATGATGTGGAAAAAGCTGAAGTACTCAATGCTTTTTTTGCCTCGGTCTTCACAGACGAGGTCAGCTTCCAGACTGTTGCACTGGGCAACACAGTACGGGGAGGAAGTAAACAGCCCTCAGTGGTGAAAGAACAGGTTAAGAACTATTTACAAAAGCTGGACGTGCACAAGTCCAGGAGGTACAGATCTAATGCATCCAATCATGCTGAGGGAGTTGGCTGATGTGATTGCAGAGCCACTGGCCATTATCTTTGAAAATTCGTGGCTATTAGAAAAAGGCAAATATAGTGCCCATATTTTAGAAAGGGAAGAAAGAGAACCCAGGGAACTACAGACCGATCAGTCTCACTTCAAGTCCCCGGCAAAATCATGGAGCAGGTCCTCAAGGGATCCATTTTGAAGCACCTGAAGGAGAGGAAGGGGATCAGGAACAGTCAACATGGATTCACCAAGGGCAAGTCATGCCTGACCAACCTGCTTGCCTTCTATGATGAGATAACTGGCTCAGTGGATGTAATATAGCTTGACTTTAGCAAAACTTTTGATACAGTCTCCCACAGTATTCTTGCCAGCAAGTTAAAGAAGTGTGGACTGGATGAATGGACTATACGGTGGATAGAAAGCTGCCTAGATTGTTGGGCTCAATGGGTAGTGATCAACGGCTCGATGTCTAGTTGGCAACCGGTATCAAACAGAGTGCCCCAAGGGTCAGTCCTGGGCCCGGTTTTGTTCAACATCTTTATCAATGATCTGGATGATCGGATTAATTAGTTCGCAGATGACACGAAGCTGGGGGGGCGGAGAGGTAGATACGCTGGAGGGTAGGGAAATGGTCCAGAGTGACCTAGACAAATTGGCGGACTGGGCCAAAAGAAGTCTTTGTTGAACCTCATCAGATAAGTGCAGAGTCCTGTACTTAGGAAGGAAGAATCCCATGCACTGCTTCAGGCTGGGGACCGATTGCCTAAGCAGTAGTTCTGCAGAAAAGGACCTGGGGATTACAGCTTCTCGTCCACTGGATAGGAGTCAGCGGTGTGCCCTAGTTGCCAAGAATGCCAAAGGCATACTGGGCTGTATTAGTAGGAGCATTGCCAGCAGATTGAGGGAAGTGATTATTCCCCTCTACTCGGCATTGGTGAGGCCACACCTGGAGTTTTGCGTCCAGTTTTGGTCCCCCAACTACAGAAGGGATGTGGACAAGTTGGAGAGAGTCCAGTGGAGGGCAACGAAAATTATTAGGGGGCTGGGGCAAATGACTTATGAGGAGAGGCTGCAGGAACTGGAGTTATTTAGTCTGCAGAAGAGAAGAGCGAGGGGGGATTTGATAGCGGCCTTCAATTACCTGAAGGGGGGTTCCAAAGAGGATGGAGCTCAGTTGTTCTGAGTGGTGGCAGATGACTGGGAACCTGACTCCTTAACTCCCGGCAATTCCTGGGCACTAATTTCTATCCCAAAACACATAATGAAAGTTTCCCAAAAGGCATGGTACTGGACAGCAGCATATAGCACACTGGGATACCTACCTTCAGTACACTGTACTTTGCATCAATAAGCACTGCTGGTAATTACATGCAGCACCAATGCAAGCAGCCAAGTATGCATGTGACTGAGCAATGCATAAAATTCAGCAGCAATAGGTGGACATAACTTGAATCAACCAGAGTTTGTAGTGTAGACATGGCTTAAGAGATCCTCACATAGTGCCAGAGCACGGGATTCCAGGCTGTGCACAGCCTTGGTAGATAGTAGTGCTTGTTAGAGATCCTCCTTTAGAAGCTGCACAGACTGGACAGTGACTCCCCAAAAGCTCTGAATGACTAATTTTATTTTGAACTCTGGAAGCAAGAGAAATTGCAGCCCACTGGTTCAGACAGGTGGGCTTCAGCAGAGCAGAAAAGCAGCACAACTTCAGAGTTTAAATTAAAAGCAACTCTGCACTGGGTCTCCCACTCCATATTTACAGCTTTTGACAGGACAAATGAAGACTTGCATAGCTTAAAGAAAATCCAGATATGCATAGGAGATGAGCCATAACCTTAACTTCTTCTAGTAAGCAACATATTTATGAAAATGGCAATCAAGAAACCAATTCTCACCTTGAAAACTAGAACCCTTAGGAAAAGTTAAGCAGTAATTACAGACTGGTAATTTGTACAAGACAAAAAGGGGACATTTCAGTATGTTTGCACCAAACAATCTTTATTCAAGGATCTGTGCAAAGCTCTGCTTGCTTGTATAATTATAATAAGCTTGTTTTGAAGAATATTTTAAGAGTTCTTTTAGACATCCCAGTTTCTGCAGAGACTGAAAAGAAAAAAAAATTCACTTACCTTCCTGCAGGATTCTCACACCTAGGACTCGAGTCTCCAACACAAACAAGGCTCAAGAGCTGTGCCCTACTGATATGCAGTCAGTCACTAGTACCTCAATGACCCCAAACATTCCACCAGTTCCTTTCAAGAGAAGGAAGCAAGAGTTTTGCTAAACATTTCACTACATTTACACTATTTTCATTTAAAAAAAAGATAGAGGAGTCCATTATTCCAGATCAGGAATGGCTACGCAAGCACCCTGAAAGCAAACCCAGAACAAACCCCCCCAAACTCTGAAGGGTAGAGAATAGGCAAGTGAGAATCCTATTTGAGAATATTGTCAGAAGCAGTATTATAAGGTCAGCAATTCTCCAGCAAAATCACCATCTGTGCAGGATTCCCCCCCACTACAGAAAAGGGATAGATAAGCTTCAGGGAAGTTCCTAGTAAAGTAATTGCAAACATTTCCACATAGTGATGATATATGAGGCCAGAACCAAAACAGAATAGGTAGGAAGAAACTAAAAACTTTGCAAAAACAGTTTAAAAACTGTCACATATTTTCATTCTAAGGGCTAGGGAAAGCCGACAGGTGCAGAGGAGCACATGGTACGGACAGAGGCATCCCTTAGGGGAGGATCTACTGATGGAGATTCTCCATGTCCTAGTAAAGAGGAAAGAATGGAAGATGATAAAATAATGATAAGATCTGATGAGAAACAGCCAAATGAAAGAAAGCATCCCATCCAATTACATCATATAATGGCAGACAGCTAAAAAGTGACAAGTTTTTAAAGTGCTTATATACCAATGCCAGAAATCGTATTAAATGAGGATATTGATATAATAGGCATCACAGAAACTTGGTGGAATGAAGATAATCAATGGGCCACAGTAGTACCAGGGTACAAAATATATCAGGACGATGGAACAGGTCGTGCTGGTGGGTGAGTGGCACTATATGTGAAAGAAAACGTAAAATCAAATGAAGTAAAAATCTTAAGTGAACCAAACTGTACCACAGAATCTCAATGGACAGTAATTCCATGCTCGAACAATAAGAATATAGCAGTAGGCGACAGATTAGCGACCACCTGACCAGGAGGGCTTTAGCAACCGTGAAATGCTCACGGAGATTACAGAGGCTATAAAAATAAAAGACTCAATAATAATACTAGGGAGTTTCCAGCTATCCCCATATTGGCTGGGTTCCTGTCACCTCAGGACGGGATGAAGAGAGAAAGTTTCTTAAAGTTTAACACCTTAAATGACGGCTTCTTGGAGCAGCTAGTCCTGGAACCCACCAGAGGCAATTCTTGATTTAGTTCTAAATGCAGCACAGGATCTAGTCCAAAAGGTGAATATAGCTAGAATGCTTGGTAAATTTTAACTATATTATGATCACTATTAACACCTCTGTGGTGGGAAAAACACTACAGCAGTCCAACACTGTAGCATTTAATTTCAGAAGGGGGACTACACAAAAATGAGGTACAGTGCTAAAACTGAAATCCCTGCAAGCTGCATGGAAACTTTTTTTAAAAAGATACCATAATAGAGGTTCAACTCAAATAAAAAAAATACTAATAATAGAAAGAAAAGGAGGACTTGTGGCACAAGGACAGCTGTAGCTCACGAAAGCTTATGCTCAAATAAATGTGTTAGTCTCTAAGGTGCCACAAGTCCTCCTTTTCTTTTTGCGGATACAGACCAACACGGCTGCTACTCTGAAACCAATAGTAATAGAGTAAGTAGAAAAAAAAAAAGAAGCAGCAGCAAGAGGAAAAGAGGCATCCTTTAAAAAGTAGAAGTTAAATCCTAGTGAGGAAAAGAGAAAGGAGCATAAACTCTGCCATATGAAGTGTAAAAATATAATTAGGAAGGCCAAAAACGAATCTGAAGACCAGATAGCCAAAAACTCAAAAAACAAAAACAAAAATGTTTAAAGTACATCAGAAACAGGAAGCCTGCGGGCCACTGAACTATTGAGATGTTAAAGGAGCACTCAAAGGACGATAAGGCCATTGCAGAGAAACTAAATTCATTCTTTGCACTGGTCTTCACAGCTGAGGACGTGAGGGAAATTCCCAAACCTGAACCATTCTTTTTACATGACAAATCTGAGGAACTGTCCCAGATTGAGGTGTCATTAGAGGAGGTTTCGGAACAAACTGATAAACTAAACAGTAATAAGACATCAGGACCAGATGGTATTCACCCAAAACTTCTGAAGAAATTCAAATGTGAAATTGCAGAACTACTAACTGTATCTTGTGTACCAAATGACTGGAGGATAAGCTAATGTAATGCCAGGATCGCTTCTTTATAAAAATTGGCAATTACAGGCCAGTAAGTCTGACTTCAGTACCAGGCAAACTGGTTGAAACTACAGTAAAGAAAAAAAAAGTCAGACACATAGATGAACGTAATTTGTTGGGGAAGAGTTAACATGGTTTCTGTAAAAGGAAATCATGCCTCACCGATCTACTAGAATTCTCTGAGGGGGGTCAACAAGCATGCGGACAAGGGGGATCCAGTAGATATAACATACTTTAATTTTCAGAAAGCCTTTGACTAGGTGCCTCACCAAAGGTTAAGCAAAGTAAGCTGTCACGGGAGAAGAGGGAAGGTCCTCTCGTGGACTGGTAACTGGTTAAAAGTTAGGAAACAAAGGGTACGAATAAATGGTCAGTTTTTAGAATGGAGAGAGGTATAAATAGTGGGGTCCTCCAGGGGTCTGTACTGGGACTAGTCCTAACCAACATATTCATAAATGATCTGGAAAAGGGGGTAAACAGTGAGGTGGCAAAATTTGCAGATACAAAACTACTCAAGATAGTTAAGTCCCAAGCAGACCACGAAGAGCTACAAAAAGCTCTCTCAAAACTGGGTGAGACTGGGCAACAAAATGGCAGATGAAATTAAATGTTGATAAATGCGAAGTAATGCATACTGGAAACAATCCCACCTATACATATAAAATGATGGGGTCTAAATCAGCTGTTACCACTCAAGAAAGATCTTAGAATCATTGTGGATAGTTCTCTGGGGAAAAAAAAACACACACACAAAAAAACATCCACTCAATGTGCAGCCGCAGTCAAAAAAGCAAGGAGAACGTTGGGAATCTTTAAGAAAGGGGTAGATAACAAAACAGAAAATATCATACTGCTTCTATATAAATCTATGGTACACCCACATCTTGAATACTCCATAAAGATGTGGTTGCCCCATCTCAAAAAAGATATACTGGACTTGGAAAAGATTCAGAAAAGGGCAACAAAAATTATTAGGGGTCTGGAATGGCTTCTGTAGGAGGAGATATTAATAAGACTGGGACTTTTCAGCTTGGCAAAGAGACAACTAAGGGGCGGGATATGATAGAAATCTATAAAATCATAACTGGTGTGGAGGAAAAAAAATAAAGTGTTATTTATGCTTTCTCATAACACAAGAGCCAAAGGTCACCAAGTGAAAAATAATAGGCAGCAGGTTTAAAACAAAGCAAAAGGAAGTATTGCTTCACGCTACACACAGTCAATCTGTGGAACTCTTTGCCAGAGGATGTTGTGAAGGCCAAGACTATAGCAGGGTTCAAAAAAGAACTAGATAAATTCATGGAGGATAGGTCCATCAATGGCTATTAGCCAGGATGGGCAGGGATGGTGTCCCTAGCCTTGGTTTTGCCAGAAGCTGGGAATAGGCAACAGGGGATGGATCACTTGATGATTACCTGGTCTGTTCATTCCCTCTGGGGCACCTGGCATTGGCCAGTGTCAGAAGACAGGACACTGGGCTAGATGGACCTTTGCTCTGACCCAGTATGGCCGTTCTTATAGATGTCAGCAGAAAGTATGCAGACACCAGGTTACAATATAGCCTTTGGGAAAAAGAAAAGGAGTACTTGTGATATCTTAGAGACTAACAAATGATGAAGTGAGCTGTAGCTCACGAAAGCTTATGCTCAAATAAATGTGTTAGTCTCTAAGGTGCCACAAGTCCTCCTTTTCTTTTTGCGGATACAGACTAAGACGGCTACTACTCTGAAACCCGTCAATATAGCCTTTGTTATCTGGTTAGTACCTTATTGTTACAATCAGCAATCACCTGAATGGGAAAATGTTAACCTTTAGGAAAACCACTACTTTGCCCCCACTGTCTCTTCCTTCTGTACTCCTTCCCTGTCCCACCCCATTTTTTCCTTCAACAGTTCCCAATCCCTCCCATCTGCTTAAATTGCCAGCAATGACTACAGTTAATGTCCACATTAACTATACAGCCTTACAACATGTTGACAGCCAATGAGATTAACATGGAACAGGTGGAGTTCAGAGCTCTCAAGAGCTATTGTTTCAGGCTGTCTACAACAATGCATCAGTTTATACTTTTCATATATTTTCGGGCTAAATGCTTTCCTTTAAAAAAAGGAAAGCCAAAAAACCAAAACCCAGATTCTGCAGAACCTGAATGCACTATGTCAGATACATAAATACATCATCCTGGCTAAGAATGTGAACAGTGAGATCTCCATTGCTACAATAGAAAACTTCAGTTTGAAGGGGCAGATCCAACCCAAGAGCAATTTTAGACAAAAAAGTTACACACCAACTGCAGTACTGGATTTGAAGTATCTAGATGCCCTAACTAGTCATAGTTCCCTAACTTCATGAAGGGCCCTTCAAGTAGATCCCAAATGTCAGTAGTTCTCAACCTTCCCAGACTACTGTACCCCTTTCAGGATGCTGATTTGTCTTGCATACTGCAAGTTTCACCTTACTTAACAACTTGCTTACAAAATCAGGCATAAAAATACAAAGAAGTGTCACTGTTACTGAAAAATTGCTTACTGTCTCATTTTTACCATATACTTATAAAATAAATCATAACCCCCAGGTTGAGAAACACTGATATAGTATATAGAGCAACATAAATAAATCATTGTCTGTATGAAGTTTTAGTTGATACTGACTTTGCTAGTGCTTTTCATGTAGCCTTTTGTAAAATTAGGCTAATATTTAGATGAGCTGATGTACCCCCTGCAAGATCTCTGCATACTTCCACTGGTACGTGTACCCCTGGTTGAGAACCACTGTCATATGTCATGTAATACTGTACACAGAGTTGCACATTATAGAAATTATAAACTACAATCCCTGTAATAATTAAGACAGGATTATGCAGTTCAAGCAAGCTAAACTTCACGCACACCAATACTGCCTCTTCCTTCTATGAAATAGTCTTAAAGACAATCCTTCAAAATACAGATGGTGCACCTTTCTATCCCCTTCCGTCTTACCCCTCCTCGACCCAAAAGAATTAGGCAAAGTTTCAGCATTACTCACAGTGGTACATGATGCTGTTCTGGTTCTGCTTTGGTCAGTTCCTCCTCCTCAATGTCAGATTCCCCTCCTGAGCTGCTGTCAGTGACATCCGAATCAAATGCTTGCTCACTGGATCTCAAATTGGCCATCCCACTGGCTGTAAACCTCTCCAGTTCCTCTGAAATAGAGTCACTCTTCAGGAAGCTGCTTAGTCCTTCTGACGTACATGTTTCACTTGCAGCTTTCCTCAAGGCCGCTTCTGCCTTGCGGGTGAGCATCAGCTGGCTCCGATGCCTCAGAGAGTCCAAGTTTGGCAGTTTGCTCAGAGTCTCCTCCAAGAAGCCTCCCAGCTGTTGCTGGATGTGTCTCTCTACCTGCTTGGCCTGCACCACCTGCAGGCGTTTCTGCAGCCTGCGAGCACGGTTCTCAATGTCTGCCTGCCGCCGCAGCAGTGCCTTTGTCCTCAAATCAGAGTCCATGGCACTGAAGAGACCAGCCGACAGAGGAGACTTCTGCTCCTCTGTCTTTCCGCTCCCAAAATCAGAATGTGCATCTACACCAGACGACAATCTAGTCTCTCCACTGCCTTCTTCAATCACCCGCTGCTGCTCTGCAGAATTAAGGGACAATTTGTTTGCAGTGCTATTATTGCTAAATGGAGTTGTGTGCTCAGCATCAAGGCTTCTGTGTGGAAGAGTGCAATTGGTCAAACCCATCTTCAAGTCCCCTGATTCAGAACCCCCTGCAGTGTTAGGGTCAACACCCTGGAGGGTGGCTGAGAGGGGAGCACGCTTCCCACCATTAAGTGAACTGGAGTTTTCATGGTCTGAATTGGTACTTTTAGCCAATTTCTTGGCCAAGCCATTCACAGGTGCTTGTGGAAGAGGTGGCTGACCACTAGTACTCATGTTTTTTAGATTTTCCAAAGAAAACTCCAACACTGGTTGTCTCCCCAACAGATCGTTTGTTTTCAAGAAGGACTGAGATAAGAGAGAATGAGGTTTAAGAACTGTCTGCTTGTTGAAGACTCCTTGCAACTTCAAAGGGTCTTTTGAAGAAACAGATGTTACATCCGAGCAGAGATAAGAGGCCACCAGTGGCTGCAGCTTGCCCAGCTCCTCCTTGGTAGGGTTATTACGGAAATCTACACTGGGATCCTCTGCAGCAATGGCTTTCCTTTTGGTGCCGTTGGCAGTGAGAAGAATGTTGTTGGCGTTGCCGTTGTTCTCGGCACTGCCAGGTGACAAGGTGGAGGACGGGGGAGCCAGTTTGAACCGGATGTGGTGAGCTTCAGCTGCTGCGTCAGTGAGAGCGGGCGCCATCGCAGCCATTCAGTACAGAGAGACGGGAAATCCAGCCCCTCCCAGTGCCGAGGCCAGCTCCACTGCCTCTTACTGCCTCGCCTGAGGACAGCCTAAAAAAGAAAGCAAAGTCACTAAATCAGATAAATAAAAATAAATAAATAAAATGCTGATAAGTCATCTGAGACACAGGCCTAGGCTCACGGTCTGTAATACTGCAATATAACAGAAGCAAGCATGAACTAGTGGACTGAACGCAAAACTAGCGGTCAGAAAAACCAAAGTCCCAGTGCTGGTTCTGAAACACCAATTTGCAATAAGAACTTTTTGGCAAGTCACTTTCGTCCAGTGCCTCAGTTTCCACATCTGTAAAAATGAGACAAGACCAGACTTCAGGAGAAGTTACAAGGCCATGCTTTTGTTTTCTAGAACTTTCATCTCTCTCCCTTTGAGCATTCAGCAGCTCTCCATGTTTGCCTAACTTTGTTCCTATTCAAATCAATAATACAACTATTGATTTCAGTGAGAGCAAAATCAGGCCAACATTGAGCACTTTTTAAAAATAATTCCAGTAGTGGTCAGTATACTTCAGAAATTCCAAGTCATCATCCTAGCACCTAGAGATTCCCCACAACGCTAGGCATTACACACACACACAGATAATCCGGGCCCAAAGAGTTTCCAGTGTAAACAGACTAATATCTCAATTTTACACTTTAAGGCACAAAGGTTAAGTAGCTTGCCCCCAAGTTCACACAGGTAGTCTGTGGCAGAGCTGAGAATTGAATCCACATCTCCCACGTCCCAGTCCAGTGCCTTAACCACAAGGCCATACTACTTCTAAATTCCTAAGAGGTCTGCATGGAGAAAATCACACCCAAAGAGTACTGAAACATCCTCCTCTCACCCCAAACAACTTAGCTGCCTTATATACCCCTCTCACCATACATCAGTATCACAAACCCCCAACAGGTTGTTTGTGCTATGTCTACACTACAGCTTCCACCATGACTTCTACTGATGAGGCTGCATCAGTGGTAAATTGCTGCTTAAGTTGGCTAGCAAAGGTGGACATGGCTTTGGGTGGAATAAGTCTCCACCCACACTGACTCCCAGTGGTTAGAAAAAAGAAGAAAAAAAAAAAAGACACACATTCCTATCTAGCTAAACAACGCCAGTGGCTTTCTTGGAAACCTTGTAAAGTTAGATCCTTTCAGGTTTCATCCACTTGGGAACTAGCTGTGTTCCAAACTCAAAGATTTAAACGAAATACTAACAATAGTTTAGGCTGTCCAAAGTTTTCCCCCGCTACTACAGGATGCATACTGAAACCAGTTGTTTACTTGGTCTCTCCCTTTCCTAAATTCTTGGTGTATGACAGTTTCATCTCTACCCACCTTGATAGAGTATTTCCCCACTTAGCAATAAAAATCACTATCACTGAAACATTCAACTCACAATAGAAAATGAGTTAAGTAAAATGTCAGTCACTCTTTTGTTAATGATCTTGCAGTTTTTCCTAAGACTGAGAGAAGTTTCAGATCAACTAGCCATTTACTTAATCATTAAGATTTGTCAGCACTATTACACATTTTTGAAAGTGCAAGACTATTCTAACAACTTGGAAGAGCTATAAAAGATCAACTTTTACCTTCTATTTGTTTTTATGTTGCAGATAAACGTCACTGCTTTTCTATTGTATTTTATACTTATTAATATTAAGAGCAAAAGTGAAATGTTCAGAGCAATCCTAAATCAAAATATTTGTATCTGATAAACCAATCCCTCAGTTGTACATCAGTTTACATTAAATAATTAATGCTATAATTACAACGGAGGCCACCCATAATGAACAAGGAATAATGATGTTAAAAGTATTTTAAAATCCCCATGTCTGTACCTGTTACTGATTTCATTTTAGATTAATATTAAGGTTTTTTGGCATTTGCTTTCCCTCTGCCCCCATTTATGCTTTTTTAGATTTACTCATCTAGAGCTAAAATTAGTTTTGTTAATAGCCTGTTTCCGATTTGCTTTCTAGTTCTGCTATATAGAAGAAGAAGTATGCTGCAGTGTTTACATTATACAAACTGCTGGGAAGTTGCCCAAGGACACGCAACTGACCAGTGGCAGAGCTGGGACCAGAATCCAGGCTTCCTGAGTTCCAGTCCACTGCTCTATCCACCTAGAATAAAAAAGTCCTTTAGGATTTGTGTATACAGGGCTTAGTATTTGTTTCCTGTGTAGTTTGCTTACCTAGTATGAACGGAGCCTATTTCACCTTTTTTTATAAATGTGCAATACAGTATGTGTTGGCAATGCCTAGCTGTGTTCTTAAACCCATACTAAACCATGCTGAAAAACAGATTTCAATAAACATAATTTCACTCCCTACATACAGGGCCAAATGCTTTCAATGCATTCAATGTAGAGATTACAATTCCAGTTGTAGCAAATACTCCACTTGTAGTAAGGATGGCTGTGGACAGAAAAAGCAGCTTCATTACAGAAGGCTTCTTTCTATTAAATTCCCTACCAAGGCTTTCACTGATGAGACTTGAATATTTTAGATCAGCTGTTTATTCATAAGCACTGCTGTCAAAAGCATTCACTCACACTTCTGCTTTTCAGTTTCCCTAAAAAGTAGGTACACTAATCTAATTGGGCCCATTACTGTAGCATCTGAAAGCCTGATCTTGGTATCAACCTATAACATCTTTCAGAGATAAAGATCTCTGAAAGATGTTACCTCTGATGTTTAGTTTATAGGGGGGGGGGGGGGGGAAGAAAAGAAAAGACGACTGGGTCCTAACCTGGGAATCCAAGGCTCTGTGTACACACAAACTTGCACTAGTTTAAGTTCAATAAAGGTAAATGCCTGCATGGATGCTTATTTGTATTAAGAGTAATCTGACTTTGTACATTTTAAACCTGTTCCTAATTAATTTAATTGAAACCAAAATAAACCTAGTTAACACAGAAATATGAGTGTTCACATATTTAACTAAATCCAATGGGGGGGTGGAGAGAGAAATCACAAATTAAACCAATGCATATCTGTTTAGACAAGCCCTAGGTTTACTTTAGCTTTACAGGAGGAATGGAAAGAAGAGGGATGGAACTTTAAAATTTACAAAATGTTTCCAAATTCTCCTTGTTCATTAAATACTCTTTCCATTCTTTGTTCCACTGATTTAAGAGGCCTCCAATTTCTCTTAAAGGTAATCTGCAAAAGTTTTATTTTAATCCAATTATTCTTTTGCAAAATTTCCAACGAGCAAAAGCAATAGCTAATAGGAGTTATTAGTGATATCTCTGAAACAAAAATTTCAGGCAACATTTCTCTCCTTAAAGATGACCTTCAAGGGAAAAAAAGGGTGGTTCTGCCTTGAGAGGGGCGGAGCTCCAGCCACTGAGTTCTGGAATATCAAACCTCTTCTTCCTTGTTCTTGCTGGCTCATGAGAAAACAGAGGTGAGTGCTTTCAGTCCTCAACTAAAGGGGTGAAAGCACTTACATACAGAGATCTTTGCCCCTAACTTTCTCAGATGTTCACACTCCCTCCTCCTGTGCCCAAAAAAAAAAAAAAAAAAAAGTAAAACACAGTGACTCGAAGTCCCTCTCCTCAAAATGTTCAAGTTATACTCTTGCAGTATTTGCAATGTCAAATCCTAATAGTTCTCAAGCCCTCCAGTGTCTTCCAGGAAAGACTAGATAAGGCCCAAATTAGCCACATTTTAAAAAACAAAAACAAAAAAAACAACCAAGACCTTTATACATTGCGATCTTCTTGTCTCCTTCAGAAGGCCAATTTTTTGGCCTGCACAGGGTACAATTCTTAGTAGTCCAGGTTGCAGCTATCACGGTTTCTCTGCCACTGAGTCACATTACTAGTATTATATAGACAACTGAAAGAACCATTAAGGAACAAATTCATTTTTAAAAACAATCTTCATCCACTTTGTTGTCAGCAGAATATACGGCTTAGATTTTGCAATATATCAAAGCAGTAATTGTTAAGATACAACCGAGTTACTGAACTACTTCTCCCAACACAGAGCAGTATGTATTATCTCAGAGCTCTCAAGTATTCCCTCCACACTTTCTCCCTGGACATTATAGCAGCAGCTCTGCTATAGTTAAGGTTGAACGTCACTTTCAGTTTAAAAGTGGACTATTATGTATTAGCAGGAGTGTTGTAAGCAAGACATGAGAAGTAACTATTCCTCTCTACTCCGTGCTGATTAGGCCTCAACTGGAGTATTGTGTCCAGTTCTGGATGCCACATTTCAGGAACAATGTGAACAAATTGGAGTCAGTCCAGAGAACAACAACAAAAATGATTAAAGGTCTAGAAAACGTGACCTACGAGGGAAGATTGAAAAAACTGGGTTTGTTTAGTCTGGAGAAGAGAAGACTGAGGGGGAGGACATGATAAAAGTTTTCAAGAACGTAAAACATTGTTACAAGGAGGAGGGGGGAAAATTGTTCTCCTTAACTTCTGAGGATAGGACAAGAAGTAATGGGCTTAAATTGCAGCAAGGGAGGTTTAGGTTGGACGTTAGGAAAAACTTCCTATCAGGGTGGTTAAGCACTGGAATAAACTGCCTAGGGAGGTCATAGAATCTCCATCATTAGAGATTTTTAAGAGCAGGTTAGACAAACACCCATCAGGAATGGTCTAGATAATACTTAGTCCTGCCATGAGTGCAGGGGACTGGACTAGATGACCTTTCAAAGTCCCTTCCAGTCCTACGATTCTACACTAAGTACTCTAAAATTCACATGGTGACTCAATATCTTGAAGTTTGCTGTGACTCATGGTGGTGTGGCATAAGTAAGTAGTCCAAGTTCGAGCAGGGGTTCCTGAGTTCCCCTAAAAAGTCAGCTGTTCATAAGACACGGGGAGGTTTCGCATACACCTGGGCTCCAATGTATGGCTCTAATCCTCCCCAAACTGCTATCCCCCTTGACGTTTTTCTAAGTTAGTGCACTGCAGCCACTGACCTTTTGGGGAAGCAATATTGAAAAAGTTTGTAACTCCAGGTTGGCACAACTTGGACTAAAAGAGCAATATGTGCACATGCAGCAAGACTACTGTTGAGGCCCCAGTGGGTATCTGTTGTCACAGAAATTGGGAGGCTCAAAGCAATATGCTGTGGTCATTGAACCTGAGTTGCACTCAAACTCTGTGAATCTGAGCCTTACCCTTTGGCAATTTTCAGAGAGATAATCTGTCCTTGCGTACATACCTTGCTCTCTGCCTGCATTCTGCAGAGGCTCTTTTCGTAAGTTTTGCCCCATGTCTCCACTGCTCCCCAAACAAGGAAAAGGAACCCAGAATACCCCACCTTACCCATGCTGCTACCAGCAGTGGCGAAGGGTCTCCAGCCTCACCTTTTCTCTCAAAGCAGCAGAACTTGGGGGGAAGAAGAGGAGATTAGAGCAGTGCAGGAGAGTGGAGGAGCAAAGGAGGGAGCCACAGCTGTAAAATGGGGAATATAGGGGGACTTCAAGCTCTGCTTTCCCAAACTTCCATATACCTCCCCCACCCCATTTTTGTTCCCCCTTCAAATTATGTCCTTTGTTTCCTGGTTTTCAGAGGTTTGTGCTCAGCGGAGCTCAATGTTCTGGAAGGGCATAAGATACCACGGGGCAACTTTAACTCTGTTAATGAAGTTGGGTTTTTTTGGTTACTGATCTTCTCTAATGACTTGAATCACCACCTCTCTCCAATCCTGCAACTATCTTACAAACAACTCTTCCTATATGATCCACCCCAGCCTCAAATCCTACATAGCTGAAACAAATTCCTCTCTCCCCACCCTTCATCATGTAGACGTGAGTGGTATTTTCTACCAAGACTCATAACCTTGGTAAAGTCTTTGACTCCTCCCTCTCTTTGACTGCTCCCTTTGCTCTCCCCCCTCCCATATATCCAGGATCCCACTAAGGCCTGGTCTACACCAGGACATTAAATTGGTGTAACTACATCACTTAGGGATGTGACAAATCCACACCCAAAGTGATAAAGTTAAACTGACCTAACCCCCCATGTAGACAGTGCTAGGATGATGGAGGAGTATCTATGCCAGGAGTTCTCAAACTGGGGGTCATTACCCCTCAGGGGTCACGAGGTTATTACATGGGGGGGGGGGGTCGCAAGCTGTCAGCCTCCACTACCAAACCATGCTTCACCCTCCAGCATTTATAATACATAGTGTTAAATATTTAACCAAAAAAAAAAAAAAAAAAGGTGTTTTAAATTTATGGGGGGGCGATTGCACTCAGACTTGCTGTGTGAAAGGGATCACCAATACCAAAGTTTGAGAATCACTGATCTATACCAACAGAACCCCTCCCGTTGGCATAGGTAGGTGTCTTCACTAAAAAGTGTGTTTTAAGTGTAGACAAGCCTCCAGTCCTTCCTCTATACATTTCTAAAATCTGCACCTTTCAATTCATCAAGACCCTGATCCACACCTTGGTAACCTGGTATCTAGACTACTGTGACCTCTTCCTACTTGGTTTACTTGATTTTTACTTTACAATCCCTCCCCCATGTATTCAACACTCTGCTGCCAAAGTCATCTTCCTTCCCTGCCATATCCATCATCACACTAGAAGCCCTCAGATGGATTTGCAGCTCCTGTATCAAAATTTTAAACTCAGGGTCTTCACTTGCACCTCTTCCTGCCTGGCCTCATCTTCTGTCCAACCACATGCAAACTCCACTAGCCTTCAGGCTCAGTCTGATGCCTCCTTCCACAAGGTGCCTCCATCTTTTCCCATATTACTCCCTAACTTCTTCACCAGGAAATCTTCCTCTACCCTTCAAAATCCACTTACTTTACTTGGGAATGGGAGTCAGTGTTGGAAAGCCAAGATTTCCCAGTATGCCCAAACAAAAGCCTAAGCCTAGCAATATCTGTTGACTAAGAAGTTTACATGCACAGGAGCACAACACATACATTATAATCAAATAACCTCACATTCATTAGCTACATAAACTCTCTTGCTTCCCCCCCTACCTCACAACTTCTTGGGGGCCCATGTTATGCACAAGCTAACTGTAGGCTTCTCAGAGCAGGAACCAGTCCTATTTGTCTACAGCAGTCCATATTTATGGCAATGTTTAAATATTAATACTGAAGAAAGTAATTCTGAGAGGGGGAAAAAAACCCATTTTGAGAAGTGATATTAAATGTATCCAGGAAAAAAAACAGATGGTTAGATTATAAGCATACATAAGGTTGATTGCAATATTTTGTAAAATATGCGAATAGAAGAGCTATTCAAACCAGTGTCTGCGAGCATACAACCTAAGCCTCAAACTCAAAGGTCTAGAACAGGGGTGGCCGACCTGTGGCTGTGGAGCCACATGCGGCTCCTTGTCTAGGCACTAACTCCGGGGCTAGAGCTACAGGTGCCAACTTTCCAATGTATGGGTGGGGGGGGTGCTCACTGCTCAATACCTGGCTCTGCCACAGGCCTTGTCTCCACTCCACCCCTTCCCACCCCTCCCCTGAGCCTGCCATGCCCTCATTTCTTCCCCCCCAGCCTCCTGCATGCCACGAAATAGCTGATGGGGAGGAAGGGGGAGGCACTGATCGGCGGGGCTGCCGGTGCGTGGGAGGCTCTGGGAGTGGAGCTGGGGGTGCTGCTGACATATTACTGTGGCTCTTTGGAAATGTACACTAGTAAATTCTGGCTCCTTCTCAGGCTCAAGTTGGCCACCCTGGCCTAGAAGTAGGCCTTTAAAAAACTTGTATGCTAGGACTTCTTTCCTAAAAGAAGCCCTCAGTCCTGAACTCTAGATATACTTCCCCCCCCTTTTTTTCCCTGGGGGGAGGGTTCTTTTCTAAAAAGGAGGAAAGAATATCTTGTCATCTTTCAACATTCTTTAATTGGAAAAGAAGATGATTACCAATTTAGAAGCATTTTTCCTACAAGTATAACTCTCAAAAAACTTTAATTAAGAGAACAATGTGACAAAACATAGGATGATGGACTAGTTGTACCATCACACACAACATGGCAAGCAGTTTGCCTATAATAAAATGATACAGTTTTAAAAGTCTCAGATCTCCCAAAGATTTATGACAGTCAAGATATTAAAGGACGTAGATATCTATGCATGAACCAAGACACTTAATATGCATACAACATCCCTTATCCACATTTAAAGGACCAGTGTCTTCTAATGACTGTTGAGATTGAGTGTTTTATAACCTTCCATGAAAGAATTTAATATTAAAGAGTGACTAATAATTGGATTGTGGAGCCTCAAATGATTCGAGACAGTGTACACTCAGTTTACACATAAAAGGAATCAAGCCTGCAAATGAACTCTTGAATCTGAAAGTCAACCTAGCCTCTTTCCTATTCAAGCATAACTAGTAATACTGATATTAAAAAACAGATTATGTTCTTAATGGCACCTATGACAGCTCCGGTCTTCAAATGGCATCATCTGTTATATCTGTCTAACCCCCTCTGTACTCAACAGGGCTTGCACAGGAGTCACTGATGCCACAATTTGGTCTACACAAAGTTAATTACACAGACAAAAAGACGTACAAAAAGGAAAAAGCAAGCTTGACTACCACTTCCCAGAGGAAGTTTGCAGTCTGGCAGTTATGTACAAGAATTAACTTTTACTTGCAAAATGACCTAGTTTAATATGAAGTCTTTGATATGGAATCCCCAACATTATCCTTTTTAAACAAAAGGGATGAGGGAATCACTCTTCAGAGCAAAGATGCATTCAAATGTCAAATGGAAAAGCAAAATGTGAAATGTAAGCAAACGGAATGTTCATAAAAAATGCTTTAAGTATAAACAAAATATCTGAAAACTCAGCTCTTCTTGTATTTACAAAACTGGAAAGATTGGCATTCCCCCTACCATAGAAGACTCCACCACAAACCCATAATGCACAGAGCTTTCCTGTACTTTTAGGTACATCCTGGGCAACTTGCCAAAGAAATACAGTCTTGAACTCAGGTCTTAGATAAGGTAACTAGGTGTTAGTCTCTAAGGTGCCACAAGTACTCCTTTTCTTTTTGCAAATACAGACTAACATGGTTGCTACTCTGAAACAAGGAACAAAAAGTCTATTAATGTTTAAAATATATTCAGATTTGTTGTACACATTCTATTGCTGCAGCTAAAGAAACACCCCCTTTAACTCATGCTCTTTTGAGGAAGTGCTAGGGTCACACACAATGTTAACATTAACTTTCAATATTTTGCCAAAATGTGTCACTGTCATAGAACACTTTACATTTCAAAGCACTGTACAAACATTAACTAACTAAACCTTGACATCCCTGGGAGGGGGTTCCATATTTTCATCATTTTACCAGTGAGGAAACAGTTTAAGTCACTTACCCTAGGTCACATGGAAAATTAGTGGCAGAGAGACTAGAACACACAAGCTCCTAGCCCCATGCTCAATCCACTGAACTATACAACCTCTCTTTGATCATGTAAGTGTCTTATTCTATAATGAATCAATAATCCAGTACACCCATTATCCTAACCATGAGCCAAAAGCTTTAATTTAGCAAACTGCTGCCAGACAATAGGTCTCAGCTTTAATAACTGCTCAGGATCTCACACCAAAGAGAGCAATTCAGGGGGTCATCATCACAGCATCCAACATCACCACGAAGTAAATTCCAGGGCTAGGATGCTGAGCACTTTCTTCTAATAAAAGGAACTTAAGCCAGAGTTACCATGTGGTAACTGGTTTGTCAATTTCTAAGGCAGAGAAATAAAAACAGTTGAACAGAACTTTTCCATTCATATTCATTGCTTCACTATGTCACTGCAGGGCTCAATAAGAGGGCATAAAAATCATGAAGGGAACTCAATAAAGTTTGGTATAACTTAGCATAGTGTTCATAACAGACTTCATGCTACTAGCTTGACTAAAGTCTGGATCAGCTTTCAGTAAAGAAACTGATTTCAATAAAGCTATTTTAAACAAAACACTTTTCACCACCCTCAACACTTCACAGAGCTGGTGGAGAGAGAAAAGTAATTCTGCAGCAACAAGTCTAAACTGAGGAGCTGACAAAGATATGGTCAAACAGGTCTGAACAGACCTGTAATAAGTACCCTTTCCTCTCTCTAGATTTGTTTCAGCTATTCTTTTTCCAATCTGTGCTTTTTCTTGTTCATGTAAAAAAGAAAGATGTTTTCATCCTGGATTCACACAGAGCAGTGCCCAAGCTCCACTCTTTAGACTTAGATCTCCTTGACCATCAGAACTTCTATTTTATTTTCTGCTTTCATTCTTTAACTTAAATTATAGCTTGCCGAGAAGCAAGGTACAAGAAGTTATATTTTCCATCTCTTCTTGGAGTCTGAACAGTTTTGCACTAAGCTACTTGCACTGTCCCCCACCCTAAAGTCTCAGTTTGAATGTACCTTGAAGAGAATATACTCATGGCATAAGACACTAAGCAACTGCATCACCAGGACCCTGATGTGTGGCAACTCTTTGTCCAACTGAGAAGAGACAGGAAGCCTTTGTATAACAAAGCAGTTCAAAATTACATCCTTAACCATACAGCCGAAAAATAGTACAGGAGTCTGGAGAGGATTTTCTTTTCGGGGAGGAGAAGAACTCTAATAAAAGTTTTTGGACATGCATTCCAGATACACAGAGTGCTTTTGAAGACTTTATGACTGGGGAAATGTTATTTATAAAACACAACAAAGGAAATTGTACTTCACAGATCACCTGCCATTCTGATCATCCAAGTGTTGAGAGACTTTTTAATGAGACTACAAACACTATGAACATAAAGAACCATACACAGAAACTCTTACGTATTATTTGTTCGAGCCAGCACATTACCTGATATCCAGAAAAAAAGTTAATTTAACGATAGTTTGTCATCTAAGGCCCAGCTGATGCAACAGACTGTCCCAATCGCTTAGCCACACGGGGTTTGATTTAAAAAAAAAAAAAAAGAAGAAGAAGCGTGGAAGATAAGACAGCACTGAAATACATGATAAGAAAACACTTAATTTGCACACCTTCAATAGAAGTTGGTTCTAAATCTCTTCTGAAAACTTTCTAATAAAAGAGAAAAGAGTGCAAGGCATAATCCCTGCAAAATTGATGTGACTTCCATTATCCACCTGTCTTTAGGATGCATGCATGAAAAATGCCTAAATATATTTTTATTCCTTATTTACCTTATTAAAACATCAAGCCTGATCCTCCCGGGCTTCGCTGGTGAACTACTTGGGGACACAAAGCATATGTTTTGTCAGTTCTCTTAACTGAAAGAATAAGGTGTTGAAACTCCAGAGACATGCTTTGAACAAAGTGTTCATTGGGTGCTGGAATTACGTGTGTTAAGAAAACCAGTTTTAAAACGGTGATTAAAGTCACTTCTCCTTCACAAAAATTGTTCAGCTTTTACTCAATTTTTGCGATATTCTCCAGTCACCGTAATCTTCCAGGGTGGACTTCGCTTGCATTTAGTGTTGAAAAAGTGTTACAGAAACCACAACAATAACAAAGCTCTCACCTTTTTGGCATTCTTTATACGTAATAAAAGAAGCATGAGAGTACATAAGACTGCCATCCTTCCCCCTTTTCCAGGTCACCTTTAACCGCGTTGTGATTAAGTCCACAATATGGACTTAGTTTGCAGCGTAGACAGGGCCTAATATGGATGTACAGTGATCCCACTGAGATGGTACAGTTAAGGAAAAAAATTCCCCCAGCCCCTTCTCCCAAATTAGGCTTTGCCAGTAGTTTACCTTAAGAGGTCCCACAATCAAGTCAAGTCAAAGAGGTCAACATCATTTCATATTTAAGTTAATAAATTTGTGGTTAAAAATCTAAAAGGCATCTCACTACCCATAATACCTTTCCCATGCTGTATGGGAGAGCTTAAGGGGAGAATATACACAAAGGGTAACTGGCATTATACATTCCCTTCTGAAAACAATGGTGGGTTGTATTTTAAAAACTTTTAAAAAGGTAGTTATTCAGAAGAGAAAAAAAAAATCAGATTCCCTTCATAATCTGAATTCAAGAAATTAAAGGGTAAGTGGGTGTGTTTAATTTATACTAGTACATCAACTGGATTCTCCAGGAAAAAAAAAAAACAGTTTATTACTAGTCAAAGAGTGTTATGACTAAAGTACTTTCCCAATTTCACAACACATTTTAACTTCCCTGAGGATGGGCTTTTTACCTTGTCTTATTTTTAGAAATACACATCATAGCACACATCACATGACATGATGTAACTGCTAGCAAGAAAATGGCCTGAACTGTTCAAAATAAAGTGGTCAAACAAAAAAATCCAAACTAACACACAGCAATTCCTCAGGTACCATGGTCAGTTTTATGGAAAATTACAATTCTGTTTGCCACTCAGACTGGTGGCGTATATAGGATCCTATATAAACATACAGGCCAAATTTTAAAACAACAAACTTTATTAGCAGGAGAGACTATGCTCTACAAAAAAAAAAAAAATATTTCCTAATTTTTTGTACAAACATGAATGGGAAAATTTGTTACGGAAGATACAAAGATGTGCCTTTAAAAAGATCCTAAACAAATCTAAC
The DNA here is from genome assembly GCF_965152235.1 of Eretmochelys imbricata. Taxonomy (NCBI): domain Eukaryota; kingdom Metazoa; phylum Chordata; order Testudines; family Cheloniidae; genus Eretmochelys; species Eretmochelys imbricata. The sequence goes on along the minus strand of NC_135598.1, from coordinate 8,084,603 downwards.
GGTAGTCAAATTCTTTGTAACCGAGCACCAGAAATGCTCTAACCTTCTTATCATAAACAGACATGCAAGAACAGAATAGTCTTTAAAAATGTGAACACACTTATATGCTACTACTTAGAGGAAAAAAAAAAAACATTTTTACCAATCCAAAATTAAAATAACCACACACACACACCAAACTTTCAACTGGTTTGGCTGATCAAACCCATGTCAGAACATAGACTGCTGCAGGTCCCAAATGGGTAGAAGGGAAGGCCTGTACACAAAGCTTTTACAAATAAATCAATTACTGCATTTAAAACCATGAGAAGGTGACAGACATTTACACACATGCCCCACTACTACTTTTCATACTTAACGTTGCACTTAGCCCTAAATGTTATTGTGAAGGGGCAAGCTCCTCACGCAAAATTATGCAAGGTGAAGATTATGCAACTTTCTTCTGTTTAAGATCAAAAGGGGGAAACAAAACAAAACAAAAACCGGAATTTTAAAGTAAACACCCATATCACCCTTTGGTCTCTTCCAAAAGGGATAGCTTTGGATTGGCTTCTTTGTTTTTGAGAAAACAGACTGCAGACTAAGGCTAGGATAGAACATTACATACCATACAAGCAGCAACACACCACAATGACTGCCAGCCACGTGACCGAGATGGCAACACACACGGGCGGGGAGTGTGAATGGAACTGGGGGCGGCAATGCAGGACTCGACACTGGAACTTTTGGGTCCGCCGCATTCCAAAAACCGGCCTAGAAACCTTCCATACGCGATCGTTCAAGTTTATAAACAAGCCACAAAAAGCTCCAGCCCTGGCGCAAGATTTCAATTTAAAGTGGCGCCATCAACCCAACCTCCTCCCCAGCGCCCCCACCACCTCCACGCAATGGATCCGCAGTACTTTGCTGGCCACACGCACTCGGGGAGGGAGTCGAAACACACAGAGACATTAGCACAAGGAGAGCTACCTACAGGGGGAGATTTAACAGGCAGGGCTCAGCCCGAGCAGACCAAAATACAGCCACTTCCCCCAGGAAGGCACCAAGCCCCGCAGCGAAAACAAAGTCAGGCCCCTGCTCTCCCCCACCCTGCCTCCCCCACATGCTCCGCTCCTCTCCTCTCCCCCTGACTGCGAGATCCGCTACCGTGACCCCGAGTACTTTACCCGACACACGCTCCCAGGAGCCCCGGGCCCGGCCGTGCCTGGCACCGGGCGGGCGGGCCGCCAGCAGGCGGGCAGAGAAGTTCGGGCTGAGGCCGGGGCTGGCAGAAACCCACATCAGACACGTTCGGAGGCGGCGGCGCCGGGCACCGAGGCAGCCGCGGTCGCAGATGGTGAAGGTGGAAGCGAGCCCCCCTTTCTCCCCCTCCCCTCCCATGCACGCGGCGGGAGCAGCGCAGAGGGAGCAGGAGCCATTTAAAGTTGCCTGGCTCCGCGGGGCCGGCGGTAGTTGCAGTAACAAAGGGGCAGCGGGAGGGAGGGAGCGCGGGAGGGAGGGAGAAAGGGCAGCGGGCGGAGGGGCGAGGGAGCGGGGCGGCAGCGGCACCTACCACGTGATGGAGCCGAGAGCACAGTCCGGGCGGATTCAGCCCCGCACAAAATGGGCGCAGTTTGCAAACAAGCGCCGACCGAGGGGAGAAGCGGAGCCGCAGCCGGCACAGGCACCGCCAGCCCCGGCGCCAGCCCCGGCTCCCCCCCCGGCTCGGGCCCGCTCGGTCTTCCCCGGCGGCGGGGGACGGGGCTCTTCTCTTTCTCCCCTCCTGGGTGCAGAGCGGCGGCGGCGGCGGCGGCTGCAGCCCGGGCTGGGGCGGGGGGAGAAGCTGCCCCCCCACCCCCGGCTCGGGGAGCGCCCTAGAGCCGCCGGCTGCGGGTCCCCGCCGGTCCGCGGGCGCTGGGCCGGGCGCTCGGCGTCGCTCTCCGCCCGCGGGGCGGCGGCGGAGCGAGCGCGGCGGTGCTTCCCCCCCGCTCCGGGTGAGAGCGGCGGCGGCGCTGCTCGGAAAATGGCGGCCAGGCTCCTTCTCTGCCCTCCCCCTCCCTTTAATCGGAGAATGCACCGGGCGGGGGAAGGGAGGGGAGGCGCAGCGCCCCCGCCGGCCGCCCAGCGCACTGCGCCCGCGCCGCCCGCCCGCAGCCAGGGGGCCCCGCAGAGCCGCCGGCCGGAGGGCGCGGGCAGCGCGCTCCCGAGCGAAGCGGCCGGCGGCCGCCGCGCGCAGCACTGCGGCGCCGGCCACGCATCAGCCATGCCGGGCGGGGAGCAGCGGCTCCGGCCCGTGGGGCGGTACTGGCGGGGCTCAAGCGGCTCCCCGGCCCGTGCACCGAGGAGCGAACCCGGGGAGTGTTTGCGGATCACAGTACTGGGCCCGGGCCCTGGGTGGCCCCTCTCGCCGGCGCCGGCCCCGGCCCCGGCCCGCGGAGCCCGGCCCTGTACGGCCCGGCCTGGCCCCGGGCCCGCAGAGCCCAGCTGCCTATTGTCCTGCTGGTGCAGTCAGGCGCCACTGACGCCGCAGCGCCAGCAGCTGCTCCCCTGTAGCGCACCCGCTGGCCGCCAGAGGGCGGGCCTCCAACAGGGTTTTGTTATTTTACTCCGCATGCGCCGCATGCCCGCCCTGTTCAGAACAGCAGCCCTAAGCAGGGGCGGGTCTGCAGGTGACGCAGAGCGTGCTGGGAAGTGTAGTCCTCTCGTAACCCCATGCTCTCTTAAGGCATCCGTTCTTTGCAAGCTCAGCTAGAACAGTCCCAGGGTAGCCCACCCTGTAGGTATACACACACACTCCCAGAGACACACAGCATGCACTGTTGGCACCAGGGACTCTAACGACTCAGTCAAGCATTCACCAAAAGTATGCACCAACAAGAGTGAGATTTTTAAAGACTCTTAATCCAGCCCAAAAGAAATCCTTCCTCCAAAGGAAGACTGTGGCAAGGCCAATATGGTACTACTGTAAATACAATGTTGAGATACTGCTTGGAACAAGAAACTGAACTTGCAGTTTTCAGCTAAGTTCGGGGTCACAGCCTTAATGTTTTAAGAAAAGGAGGACTTGTGGCACCTTAGAGACTAACAAATTTATTAGAGCATAAGCTTTCATGAGCAAAGTGAGCTGTAGCTCACCAAAGCTTATGCTCAAATAAGTTTATTAGTCTCTAAGGTGCCACAAGTTCTCCTTTTCTTTTTGCGGATACAGACTAACACGGCTGCTACTCTGAAACCTGTCTTAATGTTTTAAAACACCCTAAACAAATCTTCTAGTATGACCACCTGTCTCTGCAGGGATGAACTCCAGGCATCGCAACATCATGCTGCTATGCTGGTGCATCAGCATGTACATAACCTTATCAAAATATTCGGACATGGCAACATGTGCCCTGTGACTAAATCATTAAGCATTGTAGAACAGAAGTCATTAAAAAAAAAGCCACCACAGAAGACCTGCAGTGTGTAACAATTGTTTCCTATAGTAATACAGAAGCTCAAAAATAGTGCATCTTATAAATGTTGCTGAGGTGTCTTAGTTCAATACTGTGTTTTCTGTTGGTATAAAAGTGAGCTAAGCAATTTCAAGCAAAGGCTGCTGTGCTGTACAGATGCTAATTCAAATACACATCAGTTGAACCTTAATCACATCAAAATATAGCTACTAAATGATCAGTTTTTATCTTGATTGAAAGTAAACACGTACGATAGGAAACAACACTATACAACTACCTTAAAAATTGCACAGCAGGCAAAAATGCAGCTACTGCAATAAAACCCTTCTTACTTCGTTCTGCAAAAATAAGTGCAGCAGTCCTGAAAGGCATATTAGAGATTTATTTTTTTTTGGTGAGATATTATTCAAAGCTTATTTAAACAGTTTCCTATTTAAGGGAAGGGAGGGAGATTTCTATAGAACAGAATTTGTACAATATCACTTTGTCACATCAGTGTGTGTGTGTATATTAGTGGGAGTGAGGGTGATACATTTAAAAAAATAGAAAAGGGCATAATATTAAACTTAGAAGAAAGGCAATAGTTAACAAAAACAGGAAAACTACATTTTCAAAAGGCATGGTTAAAAAATAGAAAAGGGAACAAAAGCTAAAATTAGTAAATATTAAAGAAGTTTATTTTAAAAACAACCTCACTAGAGGGTCAGCTGGGGAGAGTGTTATATAGTTTAAATGACATGTTTCTTAAATACCTTATTTATCACCCAGAATATTTTCTTTATGCGTTGTTTCCTCCCCCACACACACCTTTTGTCTGCTCTGTCTTTATAAAAAGTCTATATGCTTCAGGGCAGAGACTCTGGCTTCCTATATTTTTGTACAGCATCTACCACGTCTGATATTTTAATAAAATATTAGGTTCAGAAACTGGCAAATCCTTTGGGCCTTATTACTTTAATCAGATCCACACAGGTGCACACTTCTGCCAGCATGGAGTCCCAATGACTTCATTGAGGCTTCACGTAGGTGCAAGGGTCCATGTGGCTCTGATTGAAGGAATGAGGCCTTTGTGTTTAACTCCTTAAATATGATCCAAGGGGGGGAAAAATGGATTTTCCCTCCCATCCCCATCCTTTTACAGGTTATGTCCAAGGAAAGCCTTTTTTATTTTTAAATCCCTGCTTGTTTTTACATGATATTCAGGTCTTGTCCCTATAGTGTCTTCCAGGAAAAAATAGGTAGACAACTGATAAGCTAGTTGTACTATCACAATTATTAAGGAAATGAAAGCTGAGTGTCAGAGGAAATTATTTTTAGTCACTGTTTAAAACTTGGGGGAGGAGGGAGGAGTAGGAGGAGCTGAGCTTGTTTGGTTTTGATACCACTTATTTAGTTTAAATGCATGCCAAACAGTCGGAATTAAGTTCTTTTAAAGATTCAGTACCTCGACCTTTCAATTAAGGAAAGGAAAAGCTCCTCGGGTCTTTGAATTTCCAAGAGATCTCCAGCAGAAACAGGAAAAACAAAGACTTGATATTCCTGAAATCACTATCTGGTGTTCTTTTCATTTCTTAAACACTACAATAATAAAAACATAAAATACAATAATCTCTTTTTGGGGGGAAGCAGGAATGGGGGAAGAATAGGTAACTTTTAAAGAATGGCTAGTTTCCTCTGTTTCAGATGAACTGCTGGGGAGGGGAAGGGGTTGGCTGTGTAAAAAGCCTCAGGTTGCTAGGAAACAGGACCGTGATTCTTGGGATGAGCCAATTTTAACCCATCTCTGCTGTCGCTGGAGCCCCCATTCCATCCATGAGCCTGAAGCATCCTGCCACTATTCTTTGTTGGGTCCCATATTGTGCTTCAGGCCAGGAAGTGGCATATATAAGCATCTGAAGCAAGGGGTGGGATCAACCTTTGAAGCGAAGGCTATCAGCGGAGTTAAGTGAGAAGCAGGTATCTACCCTTTGTGGAGTACTTCTTTCAGTATTTAAAAAGTGAGACTAGGGTTCACATAAGAGACATGGAAGGGGGGGTGAGTCAGAAGCTAAGTTTAACTCTGCTTAGAACTTTCAGAATGAATCTGTTCCAGATAAGGATTCTAAGGGCCAACTCCTGTATTTACATCTTTCACACTTTTATGATGAGCTAATCTAGAAGGATCAGACTCTTAGGGGTCCCATTCTCAATTACCCTCCTAGATTATTTGGTCTTCTGTGGGGAAACCCTCTTCTGCTCCTGCTGCAAATGAAATACACACTGCTAGAGCAGTATAGAGGGGCCTTAATGCAAAATGAGAACCAGGTCCTATGTGTTGTATACCTATACTGCAAAATCCACTACCATATGCGTCACTACAACAGCCTCTTGCACTGCACAGATAAGGTACCCTGCTAGTATGCAACTAAACCCTGATACTGAAAACATTTATATACATGCTTAACTTTAATGTGGATCTACAGCCCCTGACTTCAATGGGACTTCTCACATGCTTAACTTTCAACATTAAGTAATCAGAGGATCGGGATCCTAGTGCATATTTACATTTGCAGTGAACCCTGTATCATAATTACCATACCACTAGCTGAGTAGCAGATGGAACTCCAGAACCCGTCAAGAGACAGCAAGTTATACAGAATTAGCTGTATAATCACACTCTTAAGTTATACTCTGGACTCTACCACTGATTCACTGCACTATCCTACTTTACCTCTCTGCATCTCAGTTTCCCCATCTGTAAGTTGATTATACTTAGCTACCTCACAAGGACATTTGGGAGCGAATGACTATATAGTGCTTGACATGTTCAAAGCACTGTACAAGTGCTAATTATCAGTGATGAGTCTTAAATGAGCAGATGGGTCACTAGTGAGCAATCAGAAGCACCCTTTTTCTGAGGCCTGGTCTACACACAGATTTTGTACTGGTAAAACTATTTCAGTTATAGGTGTGATTTTTTTTTTTTAAATATCAAATAGTTATACTAGTGTAACCCCTACCATAGATGCAGTATAAAAAAAAAAAAAAGGAACCTTAACATGGGGTTAGTTGTTGAGGACACAGAAAATTACGAGAGAGAAATCAGTGGGAGAATCTACTCAACACTTTAGCTGTCTATACACAAATGCAAGGAGAATGAGGAACAAACAGGAAAACCTGGAAGTATTAGTACATAAGATAAATTATGACTTAATTGGCATCACAGAAGCTTGATGTGTCTCATGACTGGAATATTGGTATAGAGGCACTCAGCTTCTTCAGGAAGGAAAGGCAGGGTAAGAGGGAGGAGGTGTTGCATTATATATCAAGAATATATATACTTGTTCTGAGGTCCAAAAGAAAGTCAGAGGGAGATCAATTGAGAATCTGAGTAAAGAGAAATGGAGCAAAAAAATAGGGGTGATGTCATGGGAGGGGACTACTAAAGGCCACTAAAATCAGGAAAAGGAGGTGGATGAGGCATTTGTAGAACAAACTACAGAAATATCTAAAAACACACAACAGGGTAGTAATGCGGGGGGGGGACTTTAACCATCCAGACATCTGTTGGAAAAGTAATATGTCAAAACATAAAATTTCCAGTAAGTTCTTGGAATGGACCGGGGACAGCTTTTTGTTCCAGGAAGTGGAGAAAGGAACCAGGGAGACAGCCATTTGAGACTTGAATGTGACCAATGGGGAGGAATTGGAAGATGGAAGGCAATTTGGGTGAAAGTGATCATGAAATGATATATTTCATGATTCTAAGGAAAGGAAGGAGTGAGAACAGCAGAACAAGGATAATAGATTTAAAAAAAAGCAGACTTTAATACAATCAGGGAGCAGGTAGATAAGGTCCCATGGGAAGAAAAATCTAAGGAGATAATATTAAAGGCACAACTGCAAACTACCTCGATGCAAAGGAAAGATACAAAGAATAATAGTAAGAAGCCAATACGGCTCCATCAGGGGCTCTTTAGGACTTGAAAATCAAAAGTGAATCGTAGCAAAAGTGGAAACATGGACATATTGTTAAGGAAGAGTACAAAAAATAGCACAAACATTCAGGGACAAAAATCAGAAAAGCTATGGCACAATATGAGTTATAACTAGCAAAACACAAAAGGCAATAAGAAGTTCTTCAAATACATTAGGAGCAGGACAAAGGAAAGTATAGGTCCTCTACTTAGCTGGGAAGAAGAGCTAATAACTGGTGATATCCATAAAGCGGAGGTGTTTCATGTCTATTTTGCTTCAGTCTTCACTAAAAGGATTAAAGGTGACCAGATGCTTGACATAATTAATACTAACAAGGGGGAAGGAATGTAAACCAAAATAGGGAAAGAACAGGTTAAAGAATATTTAGACAAGTTAGATGTATTCAAGTCTGCAGGGCCTGCTGAAAGTCACCCTACAGTACTTAACGAACCAGCAAAAACAACCTCAGAACCATTAGCAATTATCTTTGACAACTCCTGGAGGACAGGTGAAGTCCCAAAATACTGGGGAAGGGGAATTTTTAGTCTTGAGAAAAGAAGACTAAAATGGGACCTGCTAACAGTCTGCAAATATGTTAAGGGCTGTTAGAGGAAAGTGGATCAATTGTTCTCCAGGTCCATTGATGGTAGATGAAGTAGTAACAGGCTTAATCTCCAGCAATGGAGATTTAGTTTAGATATTAGGAAAAACTTTTAACTATAAGTTAAGATTGGAATAGGCTTCCAAGGGAGGTTGTAGAATTCCCATCATTGGAGGTTTTAAAAAATGAGTAGGACAAACATCTGTAATGGGTTGGTCTAGGTTTACCTGACCTTACACAGTGCTGGACTCCATTACTTCTCAAGGTCCCTTCCAGCCCTACATTTATGTGATTTTATAACCAGTATAAAAGGTTCCTTATAACATTATAGCTTATTCCTGTACAGCAGGGGTGAGGAACCTTTTTTCTAGCAGGGGCCATTGACCCACATCAAAAAAAAAAATCAGTCAGGGGCCACACACAGCCCCACGGGGAGTGGGGTGCAGAGGCTTGGAGCTTCCCCTTGCAGAAGAGTGAGCTGGTGCTCGCGGCTCCAGCCCTGCGGGGGGGCTTGGGGCTTCCCTAGGCTCTGGGGTGGGGCCAGAAATGGGTTCAGGGTGTGGGAGGGGCTTGAGGTGCAGGAGTGGGCTCAGGGCTGAGGACTGGGGTGCGGCTCTGACTAGGGGTGCGGAAGGAGGTTCAGGGTGTGGGCTCTGGGTGGGAGATTGGGTGTGGAAGGGGGCTCAGGGCTGGGACAGAGGGTTGGGGTGCATGTGGGGGTGCGGGTCAGGGAGGCAGTTCCCTCACCATCCCTCCACCTAGGGGCTGCAGGGACATGGTGGCGAGCCAGCGCTCACAGCTCCAGCCCCGCGGGAGGGCGCTGAGGCTCGGGGCGTCCAGCCTGCAGCGCAGAGACTTGCCACGGGCCAGATTAAAAGAAGCAGCGGCCAGATCCAGCGTGTGGGCCAGAGGTTCCTCACCCCTGCTGTACAGGAATAAATGATACCAATATAAGCACTTTTTATACTGGTTAACTGCACCCACACTAAGGGATTGTACCACTTTAACGACACGACAGTACTAATACTCTGCTAACACACTGGTTGCGGTAAAGCAGTACAACCTTCATGTTTTGACAAGGCCTGAATGTACTGCTTCCAGGTAGCAAGGGCAAGACGCTGGTGATTTTCTTTTTTAAATGAGTCCCACTCTGGGTCTGCCCATCAATGCTGTTAGTTATGGAAGTCATAGATTACATATCTTCCTAATTTTTTCAGGACAACATTTTGCTATCTGATCCAATTGCCAGCCCCAGTGCAGGGACTGAAGATCCACTGCTTCTTCTAGTGGCCAAGGTAAGGCCCCGACTCAGCAAAGTGGGAAAGTCAGTGATCTTACTTACCTTATCTGGCTGAGAGCTCCATAGTCTTGGTCCTGCTCCTGTGAAGGTACTGTCTCCTGTGGTCGTAAGTCCCCCCTTTTGTTTGACAGTTTCATTGTTCCAGTGGAACATATCTATCATTAGAGGTCATTGAGGAAGAGACAGCCGCTCAGGTAGCTAGGACCAGATCCATGCATGACCTTGAAAATCAGTCCAGTGTCCTTGAACTGTACTCTGTATTTAAACAATGGGAAGCCAGTACAAAGAACAGCTATCAGGGTGATGTGTCCTCAGCAGTGTTGGATCAGGCACATACCTGGACTATGCAAGAGCTATACTGGCTTCCTAAGGGTAATATGAAAAAATTGTTTGTGGGATAGGGTCAGATGATGAAGACCTAGGTAGTAGCAGTGTTCGCACTGAGCTCTGGATCTATTTCCCACTGGTCCAAAAAAACTGCCCTTTAGAACGGCAGGGTACTGAACCAAGATAGGATTTTACAATGGCAGAAGCATCCCTGGCCACTTTATATATTAAAAAAAACAAAAACCACCACACACACACACACAATATCTTGGATTTAGATCAGCACAAAAGCAGAGAAGGCAGAAGTCTCCTACCAATGATAATGGTTCCAGTAGCAGTATGTGTTCAGACATAAGCACCACGGAAACAGAAAGACATCTTGACAGACGGAATCATTGAATAAACAGGGAAAATTTCTCATAGCAATGAGGAGAAAAACCATGACGGTTTCCAATCCTTTCTACATTCTGTCTTGGAAGAGTTTTTTGCTAAACTGAAAGACCTAACTGAGAATCAAGATTTCTAGTTCCATGCCTCCAGACAGCCCATGTCTAAATCATGCCCCTTCTTGCTGCACATCTCACCATCTTTCCTCTGTCCACACAGCTAAAACACTTGCTCAGGCCCTCTTCTCCCATAAAGTACTGTAACTTTGGTCTTGACATATTTTACCACACCATCACCTCTCCATTATATCCATCCAAAATGCTGCTGCAAAAACCATTTGAATTCAGACCTCGATCCCCTTTGCACCCTCCACCACACAAGCTACTTGTCTTTTCTTTTAAAGCACTTCACAGCTTAGCTTCACCTTCCCCATCATCTCATATATGCTATTGGACAGTTGACCCCTGCCCTCATTCAACCAACAATACCAGCCTACATAGCTCATGAGTCCACTTTTAGCTCAAACATCTTCATGTTTTCTCCAATGCCTTCCCTTAAGTACAGGAAGAGCTCCCTGTAAAAATCTGCAGAGCCACTATATTATCCTCCTTTGAATCTCTTAAAACCCTCCCCTGCTCTGATGCTTACAAAACACTCAACAATGGTTAGGCAACTGGTATGCTGACTGCTGCTTATTACACTAATTATAATTGACAATTACCTTATGTTCCCCACATTAGATTGTTGCCTTCACCTATTCTCATTGTACTTAGATTGTAAATTCATAGGGACAAAGATAGTCTTGTTATATGCATGTACAGTACATAAAGTAATAGAGTCCCCAATTCTGCCTGGGGCCTCTAGGTGCTATTGCAATGCAAGTTATGCTACTATAGGAAACTCAGGTATATGGAGAGACTCCTAACCTTGGAAAGAAAACTAGAAGTTTGAGAAACAAGCAGAAGTTAGTAAGAACAGGGGTCACAGAAGAAAACTGAATTACAGACCTCCCTGGAAACACTCCACTTTCTAATTCAACTTTATTTTTTGCATACTGGCTTCCAGGTTTATTAAATATTCCAACAACAACAAAAAGACATGTTCAAAATAAAAGGGCACACTATACTCTCTGAGCCCTAAACACAGAACTGTGAGACCTTTGTCTGGTTCCACAACTATAAATAAAGAAACTGGAGCTAAAACAGATCCATCACACAATGGCAAGATCATTGATTTCAAATATTTTTCTATAACATTACAACAGGCTCTCCTTGGGCCGCTCAGATTATTGGATAAGTTTTGAGTTGCTTAATAGAGTCAAGGAGGAAGAATAAATTCCTCATGCAAAAAGCTACATAGTCCAATTAAAAAGTAATACTTTTAGTTAAAAAAAGCAAACAGTTACTAAGTTGCTTAATTTGATGCTCAAGTTTATAATTAAAAAAAATCCATTGCTTGTTCCTATATTCAAGGAAAGTCTACAATTTAAAAAATTTGGGAACTTAACTTTTTTTTTTTTATTATCAAAACATGAGGGGAATGATTTTAACTTCTGTCCCTAGAAACTCTGTGGTATAAAGTACCTAAAATTGAAAATAATCAACTATGAGCCATAGTAGTGTGTCTTTTTGTAAGGGGGGGCGGGAAAATGATAATGAAGGATATTTCACCATGATAGAATAAATTAACTTTGCCACAGAATTTAAGCATTCTATCCGCAGAATATGGTCCCATTGTGCCATGAAGTACACGGGTTCTTGATTATAGTAAGCAGGTCAATGGTCTATCTTGTCTAAAAGTCTGTCTGATAGTGGGAAATTTTGCATGTTTCAGAGGAAGGCATAAGCCTCTTTCCAATACTGCACCCATCTGTGGAATATGGATAAGTACATCTTCCTACAGGGGAAGGTACAGGTAGATACAGGAAGTACTATCTATTCATACTCCACAAACTATTGACAACGCTGAAATTATCAGACCAACTGGAACACACAGCGTTGACTTTTATGGCATAGTGTAAGGCTAATGGACACAGTTCACCACTGTCTTGGCCTTGCACCTTGTGTCATAATATACATTGATGCTAAATGGCTGTACAATGCTACCAAATCAAATGGTAGGATTTTACATTAGTTTTGCACAAATGCGACTGCACACAAGGTGAAGGACAATATAGACCAGTGGTTATCAAACTGCGGGTTGCGGCCCAGTACTGGGTTGCGGAATGTAAGGCATTCGGTCGCAGTGGCTCTGGTCAGCACTGCCGACCAGGCCGTTAAAAGTCCCGTTGGCGGTGCTGCCCGGCTAAGGCAGCCTAGTCCCTACCAGTTCTGACACTGAGCTGCACCCGGAAGTGGCCAGCAGCAGGTCAGGCTCCTAGGTGAGGGGGCCACGGGGCTCTGCCTGCTGCCCCCGCCCCGAGCACCAGCTCCGCACTCCCACTGGCTTCCTGCCAGCGGGCTGGCCAATGGGAGCTGCGCAGGATGACGGTGCCTGTGGGTGAGAACCATGCGGAGCTGCTTGCATGCCTCCACCTAGGAGCGAGACCTGCTGCTGGCAGCTTCCGGGGTGCAGCACAGTCCCAGGACAGGCAGGAAGCCTGCCTTAGCACCCCCGCTGCGCCGCTGACCAGGAACTGCCCAAGGTAAGCCCACGCCACAATCCCCTGCCCCAGTCCTGAGCCCCTCCCCACAACCCAGAGCCCGTTCCTATACCCCAAACCCCTCATCCCCAGCCCCATCCCAGAGCCTGCACTCCCAGCCAGAGCCCTAATGCCCTCCAACACCCCAATCCCCTGCCACAGCCCCCTCCCACACCCTGAACCCCTCATTCCCAGCCCTACCCTGCAGCCCTCACCCTCCACACCCCAACCCTCTGCCCCAGACCTGAGTCCCTCCCAAACCCCTCTGCCCCAGCTCCGTTGGTTCACAAAACAACAATTTTCTTCAACTGGATCACCAGAAAAAAATGTTTGAAAACCACTGGTATAGACTCAGTCCCCATCAATTTACTCAGGCATTTGCCTAAGCAGCATGATGATGGAATCAGTTACAGGAATGTTTCTTAAGAAGCTTAAACTGATGCTGGTCAACAGGTTGATTTTATATTGAGGGCTATACTTGGTCCCCAAGATTGATACAAGTCTTAAAGGAATAAAATAAAATTTATAAATAAAACTAACATGTTTCATCTTAGCAAAACTGGCATAGCTCAAGCTGTAACTTTATTGCTTTAATTGCTAATTATGAGGAGTTATTTCACTTTTGTGTGATGAAGGGGAAAACACATGGAGGGAAATGTGATTCTGCACCAAATGTAAACCTATTGCCACCTGGAACACCAGAAAGGTGAAGGCTAGCAGTGTTATGGGAGTGATGCTTTCAGTTCTTAAGGGTGGATCTACACTAGGAACTTTTGTATCCTTTCTTTAGAACCAGTAAAAAGAAAAGGAGTACTTGTGGCACCTTAGAGACTAACCCATGAAGTGAGCTGTAGCTCACGAAAGCTGATGCTCAAATAAATTGGTTAGTCTCTAAGGTGCCACAAGTACTCCTTTTCTTTTTGCGAATACAGACTAACACGGCTGTTACTTTAGAACCAGTGCAGCTCCACTGATGTTGACAATGGTGGAAGTATTAGCGTAGACATCAGGCAGGCATTTTAACCATGATGTTCCCTAATCCTGTTCTGCAGAGTAAAATGATACCATGGTAAACGTATCTGCATCCATTCTACACAAGTGCTTCCACTCCTGGTAGCAACAGTGGAGCTGCACATGTGCTAGAAAACAGTATAAAGGTTTAGAAGCATTAGCTAGTTGTTAACAGGAATGGGGGTATATTTCATCTGTTAAAAGACAGTACCTGGAATAGCCAGCCCTAAAGGAAAAAGAGTAGCTGAAAGTCTTCCAATACTTCTTTATCCTGACCAAAAGGAGACCACAGCCCCTGCCTCAGGCTCATGGCAACATTTTTTTTAATTGATTGGACTTCCTACAAATATGGTCTTTTGCTTTTTCTCATCTTCTGAGGCAACAGAAAATCTGGGAATTTCAAGACACTGACAGCTTTCAGTGGTTGATAATAAAGATTCATAGGTTAAAAGTCTTCTCTGTTTTACTAGCAACCTCTTAGATTAACAACAATAGTTGTAAAAGTCTGTTACTTTTCACAATTGACGCTGTTGGTTTACTTTTTGCAGGTCACTCGGATTAGACAATAAAACTAGACTGGCCAATTTCACTGCTTTTTATCAGTTTCCACTTCTTAGTCTTCTGCCCTAGAAGAACACTATTAACCTGTGTTTCTCACACACACACACACACACACACACGACGTTCAAGTTCTGTGTGACTAAACCTCCCTCCTGCTGGCATGTGCGTGCATGAGCTATAAGAAATCTCATATAAGGAGCTACACTAAACTTGGCGGCTGTGCTTAAGGATGACCTCATCTTCTGCACTCACATTTGCATTATATGCAATGATTTTGCATTAGTCTGTGATATCCCAATACAAGTTTAGGGAAACCTATCATTTATTGAGGGAATAAAGCAATAATGACAAGACATGAAAGCTTTATCAGACACCAACTAGCTGAAAACTAGAACTATTAGCCAGCACCAGCACAAAAGATGAGTGGGTGCAGGGACACCGCTACCCCCAGTAAAGTGCAGGGATATCCCCTTGGTGAAGCCCAGCCCCACTCCAAAAAAAAATGCTGGGAATGTGCTGAAAGTCCTAACAAGATGCTGTGCCTCTATCCTTCTTGAAGAGCTATATTTCTCTCATTATCAGATGCTTACTAGCCAGAGGATGTGAACCACTTGCTTCAAACACATCCTCTCACCCAGACCTTTCGGACTACTGGAAGGCAGAAGAAATTAATTCTCTCCCTCTTACACCTACCCCAGACCCTCCTGATTCTAGTGAAGGGAGGTTGCTTTCATTACTCTACCCTTTCCATAGCCTCCATTTTTTGGTTCTCTCTCAGCCACCAAGAACAGCTCAGGTTACTTAACTCTGGCGCTATTTAACAACTTTTCCAAGCTGCAGCATGAAACCGACATGGTTTGTCCCTTTCACTGAGGCCTACTGGGCCCTGAATATCAGCAATTAAACTGACCAGAATCTTCTCATATTACATCACGCTCAAGACATGAGGCTGACTACATTTAATTTTATAAGGTGTCCCAGGATATCTGTATATAGGCATCAAAGTGCATTATATACCTATGGCAAACTCTTACCTAGTTAATCCATTAATTAATAATTGGCAATTTTAAAATTGGGTAGTCTTTTTCCAATATATTTTTCAAACACATCTAGGCCTGCTTTTCATAGGTGCTGGTCACCTATAGCTCCCATCCACAGAAGTTACAGGAACAGAGCACCTTTGGGGGGGAAAAAAATCACACTGCTAAAATGTAGCGGCAACCTCCAAAACTTGTAGCAGAGAAGTATTTTCAATAGTATTAGGGTTTTATGTTGTTGATGTTGTAAATACATACACAGCATAGGTTAGGGTCTATACTTTTATGCTGACCAGCTGCTGATCAATCACTAGTGTAGACTTAGCTAATATATCCATTCATATGGATATTTAGACATTTTACTGTAACATGTTGTAAATTCCACCCTATGCAATCCCACTGAAGGCAGGGTCATTCATTTGCCCTGTATAGTTTCGGGGGGGGGGGGGGGAGGGGGAGGAGGAGAGGGAAGGAAAGTTGGCTTTCATGACAAATAAGAAAAATGCTTAGTATGGAGAAGGATTGTGACCCTTTCTCCTTTTATGACTGTTGTCCTTTTTGATTTTTATTAAATGCATACAGCTTGGCCAAAGACAGCTGTAATCCTGACATTATAATAATCACTACTACTAATAGAATGCTTTACTTCTTCAAAGCGGTGTACGAATATCAACTAATCCTCACAACCCCCTTTTCAGGCACATCAGTATTATCCTCATTTTACAGATGGAGAAAACAAGGCACAGAGAGGTGAAGTGACTTATCCATGCCAAACAGTGACTCAGCAGAAGACTAAAGATTAGAATTTTAGATTTCCTGGGTCAATGCTGAGTACATTAGATCATGCTGACAGGCATATGCAAAACTCTGTGGGAATTACAAGCACGTATAACAATACCAGGATTCGTGTCAGCAAAGAGAATGTGACAGCCACATACAAGCATTTGAGGGGCGTACACAACAAGGAAAGACATTATTTTCGGGAGAATCAACTAGGAACCTAGGACCAGTGGGATAAATCTAAAGAGGGGGGAAAAAAGGCCAAATATCAGGAAACATTTCCTAACGGTGAAATCAGTCAGACTGAAGCAGTGGAAGCTCAATTTAATGAGTCAATTAAAACTAGGATGAACAAAGCATTAGACAGAATACCTTAAGGATCAATCCTTCACTAAGTGGAGTAATGGAGGCTGCATTAGAATAAACTAGATGGGACTCAGCAGATGTGCTCCATTCCCCTTCAGTCTTTATTATTTCTAAAATGTTTCGAATGTCCCAGCAATATTCTGCCTTATGTATAAAGTGTTCACTTCATCAAGCCCTATCAAGTGTTTACAAAAGACAAAACCCCAAAGACTTCGTAGTAGCAGGTTATAACTTCATATGGTCGGAGAGGCGTTGACAATATGGAGACACTGTCAATTCTAATGCATTTGGAAATCTCCAGATAGATTTTCTGTCCTGCTTATCAGGTTTTCAGACTGAGCTGATTTACACTCTGGAAAATAATTTCTACTAATTCTGTAAAATTATTAAAAATATTAAGGAAGTTATTGCAAGGATATTTAGGTCCCACATTTTCAGCAGGGACTACCCAACTACTAATTTACAACATACAGTGACCTCCCAAATACGCTATGTCAGAAGGCCTTAGTTCATAGTATCAAAAGCTGATATAGCATTTCTGGTACCATGCTGAGTGATCCTGAAATACTTAACTAAAATTATAGTTATTAATAAAAAAATTTTCAAAGATTAAATTCACACTTAAAAAAATACATACACACACTCACAAGAAGCTAAAACAAAATAAAACACCAGAAGTTATTGCATTTTTCCAATTTTAGACAAATGATTTTCTTCCTCAAAAAGAGATCAAATCTAGATATGGAAAGTGAACTTTTGTTTGAGCTATATTCCTGGATCTCCATTTTCTGGTTAGATATGTCTCATGGAAGTGACAGAGGGGTCCTGGTTTTTAAACCCTTCCTGAGAATAAACGGCACCATCAGAATTCTAAACAAAGACTTCAGATACCATGGTGCTTTTCACAGTTCAGGCATTTCTGTATTGAGCAGAACTCTTAAGACAATGTACCAATATAAAAATGAAGAGATGGCAGGTCCTACCTTGCAGGACATCTTGATAGAATCCATAGTGTCTGGAACAGTTCAGAAAAGACTCAGGTTTGAGTTGTGAGGGACTCTTAATCTTTCCAGATCCAACCAAGTTCTAGTAGTTCTGCAAATCTTTCTTATTTGAAGAAGTGGAAATCTGGTATCTGTAACAAAAAAAAAAAAATTAATTAGGGGAAAGAAATATAGCCCACAAACAACTTGCCTTAAGGGGAAAAAAGAGAAAAGACAAAAAAAAATCAGGATTTAGGGAGAAATAGATTTATCACCACCACCTTACCCCAGAAAGACAGAATACAGAGCAAACACACAAAGCAAACTGTGTAAAGAATTATTCTGGGAAAACTGGACACAACTCCGTAAACTTCTGGAGGACAAAACAGTTGGAAAGCACAAACAAAAATCTGCACACTATATAGATTAATGATTCAGGTAAAGAGATCAAAGTAATGTAAAAATGGATTGGTATTTAGGCACCTAACTCCCTTAGGCTCTTATGAAAATCCCATTTTAGGAAATTCCCTCCATGTTAATTTACACCTTAATCACTTAATTTCATATTACATTTAGTAACGTCTGCCACCCTAATTTATTTTTCAGGATAAGGACTTTTGCGGTGAGGGAGGGGAATAGTTTACAACAAAAAAAGTCATTTGGTTATTTCTGATGTGGTTTTGTTTGTTTGTTTTAAATCGTTCTAGAAACCCACCTTGAGAGTCTGGAATTTGCCATTTTTAAAAATGTTTGGGTAAAATGGAGGATTGGAAAAATGGGGGGGAGGTTTTCTAAAAATAGTTTCTACCCCATTTCCTAAAATTGAATATCTAAAGTCTTTACAGCCTCTATGCCATGTTTCCTGCTGTGACGCTTTGCCATGTTCGTGCCAGAGCCTCCTTCTCGCCTTCTTTTGCTCCTGTAAATTCCTTAGGGATCGTTGGGATTTTGCACGTCTGTGGTCATTTTGTTTCCTTAACACAAGTAAACAAACAAAACCTAAACGCCCGATGAGACGCCCCAACGGATGAACCGCCTGGAAACTCAAATGCACGGTTCAACCTCGCTGCAGCTCGGGAGTTATAAACTGTCCTTGCGCCAGGCACTTGAAACCCTCTTCAAACACGACGCTACCCCAGAGCCTGTCTAAACCCCCCAGCCCCCTCCTGTGTATCCGACCTGCAAGGTGGCGACCCGGTGGGACCTGCGCTGGCGGCTGGCCCAGGTTAGATCTCATTCCCGGCCCACCTAGGGATGCCCCCCGCCCGACACCCCATCCCTGCTCTAGCGCCTCCCAGCATTTGGCCTGCTCGTTTAGCCATCACCATTGTTGCAAATGCAACAAAATATCCCTTCGTTTCGTGTGGGACGGAGCCGCTGCAGCTCTCGCCCCTGACACCGGCGTCTAATGTCTAGCGTCGACGTGAGGGCTCTCTCCCACCCTGTATTCCCCCACCCCCAAAACTCACTTTCTGGCTGTGCAATCATCATTCCTCCTCCTTCCCCCTCCCCCCGCCTTGGCCTGGTGAATTAGCTCTCAGCGATCACTCCTCTCTGCGGAGCGGCAGGAATCAGACTCGATCAGAGAAAGTTCTGGCCCTCCCCCCCCCAGCCCCCCCAGCCCAACTGGCTCCTCGCACGAAGTTGCGGGACTGGGGCTCCCAGCACTACTTGGCCTGTTGTCTATGGCAGCACCAGAGGGGGTGATCGGTCCCTCTGCCAGCCGCACGCTCCCTCTCTCCGGGCAACGTGCACTTGCAATGCCACAGACCCCCCCCCGCCTGGCACCGCAGCCTCGCTGCCGGCCCTGCCACTGACCCCCGGCCCATCGCTTCACGGCTCCCTTTTTCCCCCTTCCCCGATTGCACCAGCTCCAGCTTCGGCTCCCACATCCCAGCACCTACCTGCACAGCTCAACCAGCCTTGAAGTGGGGATCTTCCGCCCTCCTCCCTTCTCATTGGCCGCGGGGAGGGCATGTGCCGGTGTGGTTGGACGAGGGGGTGTCAGTCAGAAGCAGAGGGAGGGGCGGCAGGGGTGATTGATGCTGGTGTCTCGGCTTGTCCCTGCCTCTGCTTGTGTTTCCCGGAGATGTTGGAAGGAGGGGGAGGGCTGCATGGGGCAGCCAGGCAGGGCCCATCACCTGGATCAGGCCCCCCCTCCCCCAGCTCACTCACCCTCATGCTTGAATGAGATAAGGGGCAAACTGCACAGCTGACCATCACCCCACAGTCCTGTGAACAAAGATACTGTGTGAAATGGGGAGGGGGAGTAAATGCCCCTGTCATGCAGAAGGAGAGCAAGAAAGGGGGGATCCTGTTGTTCTCAGCATGGTCGGCTTCTGAGGGTACAGGAACCACATTTGCCTCAGAGTCAGAGATCTCTGAAGACAAAATGCATCTGATACTTTGGAGCTGAGATTGGGTTTGATAAACACAAGTATATGCCATCACACCACTTCAGGGCCCGAAGGGGAAAGGAAAATCTGGGGAGCGCCTGTAATGTTGCAGCGCACAGCTCTGAGCTGGGGAACACAGAGAAGAGGGAGATGGAAAAGCAGGAGGATTCCTGCAGTTAGGGTGACCATGTGTCCCTGAATATTTTTCGGCATCTGTCCCTGTTGGTTTTACAAGAAAAACAAAAGTGTTTTTTCCTGTTGTTGGCACATAACCTATTAGCAATTCCCCCGAAGACTGTCCCCCTGAAGAAACTACTAGCTGAGCCAGGGCAATTGTTATTAGGCTAAATGCAAAAGCCCCACAAGGATTGTCCACTACCATATCTGTCACACATTGGAAGCCCTGACACAATACTTTCCAATGATCCCCCACATCCACACAAACCAAGAGTAAGCGAAACCTGGGTGGTGATGTGACACTATGCACCAGGTTGCAATGCCCAGAGAAGAGCTGCTGCTGTAGGATGGGTGTGGGGTGGGCTTGCTTGCTTTCCAGGAACCCACTCCCCCAACCACCACCACCCAGACCTCCCTTCCTCAAACAACCTCCACTGCCAGGGCACAAGGTGTAGCTGCGGGTGGTCAGTCCCTCCTCAGCAGTTTAGTATAGTGCACCCATTTAATTGGAGGCGCCATCTGCCCCTGGTTTTTAACGTTAAAATCCTAGTGCAGACAAGGCAATTTGCACTTTTAACTCATGAGCCTGATAGGCTCTTCCCTAGGTATTACCTTGATCTGCTGACCTGTTAAAACTACAAGTTGCCTTATCAACATTAGGATGCTAACACATATGAGAACACACATATTGTTTCCTAGCAAAGGCAAGCCCTTTATGTTGTTTTTCCAGTTATACTGTAAATTTCTTCATTCTCAATGGAGGAAGTGTGGTTACTGCTGCTGCAGCAGTTTATTCAATAATAACATTTCAGATAAAGGGCAAGAATCCATGTCCAGGAGACCCAGGATAGGAAAAGCTGTTTTTTTAGTGCATGTAAAGTGTCTCTCTCACATTTTCTATCCAGAGATTTTTCAGCTGGGGCATAAGTAGCATACAGCTGATAAACTTGTAGTTTTCAAGAGGTCTTTACATCTCCAGTTGCTCCCCCCCTCGCCCCCCCATCCTCCCAGGATCAGAAGACAAAGGCGGCCAACCATTTTTAAGTATGAGACCCTTTCTGAAATGTAAGACTAAAAATGCTAAATTGTTAAGTAATCCGATTTATTTTAGTCACTTCACAGTGCAATCTTTTGTTCTGTTTATGTTTAATATTCTTTGTACATAAATGGCCAGATTATTATAAAATGCATTGCAGTAGGGAGAATCCTACCCAGGGCCTGAGAGTGATTAAATAATATTACTTGCTACTCTACATTTTCAAGGCACCGTTCAAGCATTAGGTAGTTAAGCCTCACAACCCTGCCATGAGATAGGTATAAATATCCCCATTTGGGAAAACTGAAGCAAAGAGAGGATACGTAATTTATCCAAGGTCGGTCAATGCTAGAGCCAGTATTAGAGCTCAGTTCCTGGTTTCTAGCCCCATTCTCTATCCACTCAATCACATCTAGAAGAGTAATGTTTGTAATCTTTAAAATTGAGGAAAGGTGAGCTATGCCATAAGCTCCACAGGAAACAAGTTCCAAGTCCTTGGGACAGCAACAGAGAAGGTTTGGGCATCCACTGATCCCCTTGCAATGATGGAACTCCAAAAATCAAGATAGTGTCACCCACCAGCTGAGTCTGACAGAATCTAATATAGCCAGAGGCTTTGAAAAGTGACTAGCTGAACAAACCAAAATGCAACTGATGTGCAAAAAGCCTGAGATTTTTCTTTTGTGTAAAGTCCAAGATGACAATCATGCTGTACAGGATGATATTCCTAAACTTAATAGGGAAACTAGAGAAAGGATACTTGTGCATCAAACATCACTGATGTGGAATTCCCGTTCTGTTCTTACTTAGAATTGGATCCTAATTTTTTAAAATATGTCTTTAATTTTGTAGGTTACTTGGTAAAGCAGACACCCGGACTACAGGGAATTTATGTTCCGTCCTCTCCATAAACCATTCTGGAGGAATTCTAGGATAGAATGATGCTAGAATGGTAACAGATCTGAGAAGTGTTTATATGTTTTAAGAACAGTGGGTTTGTTTAATTAATCAAAGAAGCTGTGTTATTAAACTTCTTAATGGATTATTATAGAAGTGTAGCAATCATGTAACAAAGTAGCTTTTACCTTCTGGATATCATCTTTAAAAAGCGTGACTAAATTCAGGCTGTATGGATTTGTATGTAGAATTGGATCCTGTGCAGAGTAGAGATTCTTCCTTGAGTAGAGATTATTCTTTGCCACAGTGAGTAAAAGTTGTTTTCTTGTGGAGACATGAGGATCGGATGCCCCCCACCTTGTTGAGGTAGGCCAGGACTGTTCTATTGTGAATCATAATAAGGAAGTGCTGATTTTAATCCACAGTACCAGGGCTTTGCAGATTGCTCTGAATTCTGTTAGATTGGTGCTGTTCTGCCTCTCTAAGGAGATCAAAATCCCTGGACCATTTGAGGTGTAGGGTGAAATCCTGGACCCACTTAAATCAATGCCAAAACTCCCACTGACCTCAGTGAGATGGATTTCACCCATAGCATGGACACCCGCAACCTATCGAATTCACCCATGGAACTCTGTGATTGCTGTTTTTCCTGGTCATCAGCCTTCCAGGGTGGGAGTCACATATCATCAGAACATCACATTGCACACTATAGTCTAGCAAAGAAGCAGATTGCATCTATGAAAGCAGCCTAAAAGAAGATGTTTGTTAAGAAACAACTTTTTTTAAGAAGTGCTCCAAGTGTGTTGATTTTTAATACTGTAGGAAAGGATGTCTGACAAGGTGTCCATCCATGCTAGCATGGATTTGGCAAAACCCTTGAGGCCCTTAATGCAGAAGATCTGAATCTCACCCACGTAGGCAAGCCCCATGGAGAAACAGACTAAAGGCTAGAATCCATACAATTATTCTCCTGACCCTGTTCTGAGAGGAAGAAGGTATGGAAGGAGAAGCAGGATGATAATGAATTAAGCCTGCCCTTTTGTTTTGGTTTTTATTATTACTTTCTTCCTGTAAGTTCAATAAAGAGTTTCTACACTTTCTCCTAGTTTTGTTCTTGACTACCAGGGTCTTAAAACATGAGAAATTTTAATCTGAGGAAATATTTTAATCTGAAAGGGAAATGTGGGACTCCTCACTACGTATGGCACCTGTCTGTGTATATTTTTGAGGAAAATTGACCTGGCTTTAGCCTTCTTTTTCCTTTGTCCTGGTGTTACATGGATTTCTGTGGCTTCCCCTCTTTTGTGATATTAGAAGTATGAGCAGGGGATTTTGAACCTTGTAAGGAGCTAGTGAACATGGGTAAAGATGTCTGGGCCATAAAAGCTAGCCCCAAATGAGAACAGTCTGTAACATCAAAAGAGAAGGCAGCTGGGAAATGAGACAGCCTAGGCAGCACCATAGTGGAAGTTCTTTTCTCCCAAACAAAATAGTATCCATCCCAAGGGATCCTGAAAACCCTATTGCCTGATTGATGGATTAGGAAACTGAACAGAATGGGAACCATACCCCAAAATGTCTGGCTGCTTGAAAGGAGTCAGAGGCTGGAGCAAGAGTGACATTACACTTGCTATCTGTATCAGGGCTACTCTGAAAGTCTCCAATCCCATTTCTAGCAGAGAGTGAGGGCTGAAGAGGCTGAAGTGGCCTGCAGCTGGTAGTGCTGAGGTACTGTACTCCTGGTGTTTTCTTGGGGAGACTGGAGGAAGCACTGAATTGGGCCAGACCAGGCCAGATTGTGGGAGTCTGCTCTGCTCCCACTGAGGAGCAGGAAGAGGACAGTGCCCGGGGTGCATTCAGCAGCTGTGGAAGCTGAGGCAGCCCTAGGAAGTAGCTTGGTTGCAGTTAGCATCAGTATGGAATAATAGAAATGAAGGGCTTGAAGGGACCTTGAGAAGTAATAAAGTCCAGCCCCCTGTGCTGAGGTAGGACCAAGTAGATCTAGACCACCTCTGGCAGGTGTTTGTCCAACCTGTTCTTAAAAACCTCCAATGATGGGGACTCTACAACTTCTCTGGGATAGTTTCCTATTCCAGAGCTTAACTACCCTTATAGTTAGAAAGCTTTTCCTAATATTTAACCTAGATCTCCCTGGCTGCAGATTAAGCCCAGCGCTGTCTTTAGGCATACGCAGCATATGCAGCTGTGTAGGGCACCCGAAAATTTGGGGCACACCTGGGTCTTAGTGTCCACCCACCCGCTTCTTCCTATCCTTGTTCTCACCTTTCCTGCAGGCTCCCACCACACCTGACTGCTGCAGCCTGGTAAGTCTTCCTCCAGAGGGGATCTAGTACTTAAAAGTGAAAAAGCCTTCCAGCTTGCCAGACATTAGCACAACACTGAAACTGTTAAAGAGCCATTCAATGGTAATGAAGCCATTTAATAGGCATTTACCAACCCTCAGGTATATACTGTCAGTTTCTGAACTTACCAGCAAAAATAGTTGTGCATTACTGTAATATTTACTCAGAACATGTTAACAGTTACATGTTACATTTACTACAGGACCTTAGTTTAAAATCTGCTTTAAAAATATTTCATTAGTGTGTTGCTGAAGATTATAAAATCACATCTCTAAAAAATCTTTGCATAGATTTTTAGATGCACAATCTGAGTATTCATCTTTAGCCTTAAATGCTTGGATCTTCGACGTATAATTTTTTAAATAAATCCTTCAAAAGACCACCCTTATCTAAAATACACATGCGAGCCGTCGGGCATAGGGGCACCAGTTTAATAATACTGCATAGGGCCCCATAAATCCTAAGGATGGCCCTGATTAAGCCCATCTGTTTTTGACCTATCTTCAGTGAACATGGAGAACAATTTATCACTGTCCTCTTTATAACATCCCATAACATATTTGCAAACTGTTATCTGGTCCCCCTCAGTCTTCTTTTCTCAGGACTAAGCATGCCCATTCCTCCTAGGCAGATTCTCTAAACCGTTAGGATTGTTAATAATCTCTGAGGTGACCACAGTTAATGACTAAAATGTCCATTAGGAGTGGTGTGGGCACAGATTTCTAGGCTCCAGGAAGAGGCTTGGAGGCATTGGCAGTGACTTTTTACTGGGTGCTGTTGATTTCCTAGTTCCTTACCCTGAGTGCAAACCAAGTGGCGAAGCCCAGAGGTACCATTATACCACCCAGGGACTCCCTCTACTCTGGATGCCCTGCCTTTATGGCCCTGTGTACTGGGTTGTAACAACAGGCACTTGGGCCCGAGCTTTTTGATGCCAAATTGAATAAGAAGCATCAAACAGGATATAGAAGAATTTTCAGAGGTCATTTTTTTCAGAAAAGGGATTAAAAAGCTTCAAATCCCCAGTTAATTTTTTGGGGGGTGATGGACTCCAAAATAAAAAAAATTATTGGCTACTGAATAATTTGGGGGAATTTTCATCCTTATTGGTTTAAAAATACTACAGAAAATGTATGAATCGAATTTGGTACCAAAACATTATTCATTTTATATTGGGGACTTGATGCTTTTAAATTCCTTTTCTGAAAAAAATTACCTCAAAATTCTTGTCAATGCCTGATGGATTTTGGAGGGCCTCCCCCTACCCACCATAAATAAATAGATAAATAAAAGTCAGGCTTTGACAGGAATTTTCCAAGGTGTATTTTTGCAGATTAAGGATTAAAAAGCACAAACTCCTCTAAACCCACAAACTCTTTGGTATCAAATTCAATTTGGAGCCTCCAATAGCCCTTAAAAGGGATCTCCTGAGGTAATTAAAAAAAAAAAAGAGAACAAGATGAAAAGGCACACTCCTAGGAGGCTTCCTTAAGAATGATCTTTTTGATAGGGAGAGTGGGCTTCAAAATATTAATGAGGCTGCAAAACCTCAAACAGCCTTTAAAAGCACATTTCGGAGGTAAAGTGTCTTTAGAGGAAGGGTCACAAGGCAGAGGAGGAGGCTTTGTCCATGTAAGCCGTGCTGGAGGCAGAACAAAACAGGCCGACCATCTGCAGAGCCCAGCCCAGACCAGCGACTCACAGGTTTCATCTTCAGACCCATTGTTTCAAATATGCGCACCTCAGTTTAGCAGGCATTTTCTTTAACACAGGCTCTGTGCTACACAGGCACTGCCCCAGGTGAGGGGAATCCTCAGCCACCCAGCTCTGCCAACTTTGCAAAGCAACAACAGCCAGGATCTGGGCCCTGCGAGTGCAACTTCTGTTCACAGCAGCTAGAAACAGAATTTATAGGGGTGGGGAAATGGAGTCATTTTTATATGTAAAAAAAGACAGTTGAGGCAGCACTTCAGCCCTCCCCCAGCCAGGGCAATGAGATAACTCAGAGCCCCCTTAGCTTTCAGGGGGGTGGCGATCCTCAGTCCATTTCTCTGTCTCTCTCCTTGCTCCCTCCC
Source organism: Eretmochelys imbricata (assembly GCF_965152235.1). Classification (NCBI taxonomy): domain Eukaryota; kingdom Metazoa; phylum Chordata; order Testudines; family Cheloniidae; genus Eretmochelys; species Eretmochelys imbricata. Next base: position 8,058,277 of record NC_135598.1, on the reverse strand, counting down.
TTTCCCTCTCTTCGCCTCATGCTCTTGTCTGCCACAGGGCTCTTCTCACAGACTTTACCCAATGGCCCATTCGCCTCCCTGGCTGCTCACCTTCTATCTCCTCCTTTGCAAGGGCAGGAGAGCATCCTGCTGCTGTCACTGCCCCCATCTGCTTACCAGCAGCTGTGGGACATTCTGAAAGCTTGAACCATCTTGGGCCTTCTGTTCCTGGCCAGCACGGGTTGGAGCCATCTTAGTCCTTCTGCTCCCAATGGCCATGGAACCTTCTGGTCCCAACGGCCACGGCACCTTCTCCGCCCATCTGCTCCCAACGGCCACGGAACCTGCTGGTCCCAACGGCCACAGAACCTGCTGGTCCCAACGGCCACGGCACCTTCTCCACCCGTCTGCTCCCAACGGCCATGGAACCTGCTGGTCCCAACGGCCACAGAACCTGCTGGTCCCAACGGCCACGGCACCTTCTCCGCCCGACTGCTCCCAACGGCCACGGAACCTGCTGGTCCCAACGGCCACAGAACCTGCTGGTCCCAACGGCCACGGCACCTTCTCCGCCCGACTGCTCCCAACGGCCACGGCACCTTCTCCGCCCGTCTGCTCCCAACGGCCACGGAACCTGCTGGTCCCAACGGCCACAGAACCTGCTGGTCCCAACGGCCACGGCACCTTCTCCGCCCGACTGCTCCCAACGGCCACGGAACCTGCTGGTCCCAACGGCCACAGAACCTTCTCCACCCATTTGCTCCCAACGGCCACGGCACCTTCTCCGCCCGTCTGCTCCCAACGGCCACGGAACCTTCTGGTCCCAACTGCCACGGAATCTTCTGACCCTAACGTTCCATCCCTTCCAACGCCTCCTGGCTGCTTGGAGAGCCAGAGAAAGGAACAGGTTCTCAGTCCCTATGTAACTCGTCCCGTTCTCCCTCATGGAACATAACTGTGGACTCTCACAGCTAGCATCTAAACTTTGCCATCCCGCTATTATATTTGTATCGCTTTCCTTTCTACGTTATTTGATACACACATGCATGCTCAAGTGAAGAAGCCAGCTCTGCAGGCTGGAGAAGCCCCATACAATTTTTGGGCACCTATGACAGTGTAGCTGTAGCCTCAGATGTCAGGAAGATTATTCTCCAGAGTTCCTGCAGTTTACCAAGTGTTATCTCTACTTGGATTGTCTCCATCACTGAGTATATATTATGATTTTTGTAATCCAGTGACATTCCCCCCTCCCTCCAGTCCTAAAGGGCTATGGACTGTCAAAGGGATGCCAATTCTCAATGGGAATAGAATGAAGGTGCTGCAGTGTACACAGTACTATTGTGTACTGTCTCTTTGAGAAAAGGACGACTTAGAGACTAACCAATTTATCTGAGCATAAGCTTTCGTGAGCTACAGCTGTGACGATGTGACGCAGCAGGGAGGGGGGAGTGTTGACCTGGGAATGTGCCCTGGGGATGGGAGACCTGAGAGCCTGTCACCTGAGCCAGGAGGGGGAGGGGGAGGTAACACCTCTGCCCAGGAACGTGAAGACAGGCTGCAGAAGGGAACCTGCTGGGGGAGTTTTAGTTTCAGTTTGGGGCTGGGTGGAGGAACACAGGGAACCCCAGGGCTGGGGTCTAAGCTCCCTGCTCCCCCAGAAGGACTTGACTGAGGGGTCCTGGGTGTACCCACAAGCTCTGTTTTGGACTGTGTTCCTGTTGTCCAATAAACCTTCTGTTTTACTGGCTGGCTGAGAGTCTCAGTGAATCCCAGAAAGAGGGGTGCAGGGCCTGGACTCCCCCACACTCTGTGACAACAGCTCACTTCATCGGATGCATTCCGTATTTCTGTAGCTCACGAAAGCTTATGCTCAAATAAATTGGTTAGTCTCTAAGGTGCTACAAGTCGTCCTCTTCTTTTTGCGGATACAGACTAACACGGCTGCTGCTCTGAAACCCGTCTCTTTAAGATTAGTCCTGTGTAATCACCAGGCCTCCCAATGCAAGAGTCTGCTGGTGCAGCAGACACACCTGGGGTCTGCATGCTCAGAGGCTGTAGGAGCCTTCTTGTCATTGTTACCTAATGGTGTGGTTTTACCTTTATATCCCTGGTCTCACTCAGATCCTGAAGTATAGGAACTGCAGTATACTCACAAGGAAGATGGTCTCAGCTGCCTGCCCAGGTTAGAAAGCACAGCCCCAACATAGCCACCTGCCTCCTGTCATTGTGCATATTGTTCATTATCCACCAAGTGTCTACAGTGACCTGTTCCTGCCAGCTACATGACAGGAGACTTGAGGTAACCTATTTGGATATTCACAGCCAACAAACTGACTCTCACCCCCCAGTTACATAGACTATTACCAGCAGGACAGTGGGTGGGAGGAGGTATTGTTCCATATTCTCTGTGTATATATAAAGTCTGCTGCAGTTTCCACGGTATGCATCTGATGAAGTGAGCTGTAGCTCACGAAAGCTCATGCTCAAATAAATTGGTTAGTCTCTAAGGTGCCACAAGGACTCCTTTTCTTTTTGCGAATACAGACTAACACGGCTGTTACTCTGAAATAGACTATGACTGTTACCCTCTAAAGCCCGGGCCCCCTAGGTGTTTTCCTGCTCAGAGTGGCGAAGCAATGTGACACACGCACACTCCCACTCCCCCAGAAGCTGGCTGCCAGGGTGACCACCTGATCACCCCCCACAAAGCCAGCCCTGGCAGAAGCCACATACCGCACCTCTCAACAGCACTGTCTCAGACAAGAATTAACTCAATGGGGAGGAAAATATACAAGAAGGATATATTTAGAACTACTTACATTGTAAACTCTTTCGGGCAGGGACTGTCTTTTTGTTTTGTGTTTGTACAGCACCTACCACAGTGGGGTGCTGATCCATGAGTAAGGCTCCTAGGCGCTAGAGTGATACAAATAAATCATGGAGACGGGTAGGTAAGAGAGTGACCCAGAGCTTGCAACTTTCTGGGTGAATTCTTCTTTCTCACTTTTTCGTTGGCTCATTTGGTTCCTGTCTTCATCTCATACTCCCATCCTTAACTGGAGTTCTTCTGACACATTTCACATCACTTCCCATTAGCCTTCCCTCTCTGCCTCGCTCTCTCCTCATGTTCTGCGGCACAAGCCTCAGTCCCTCTCCCACCACCCAGCCTAACTGCCAGGGGACGTTCCAGAATCATCTGGTCTCAACTGGCACCTGACATTCCAGTTCCAACTTCCCATCCTGTCTAGTGCTTTGGTAAGACAGCCTGGTTCAGGGCACCAGACCAGGAGACGTGGGGTCTATTCCCAGACCTGCCACTGACCTGCTGGATGACCACAGCCAAGTCACTTCACCTCTCTTGTGCCTGTTTTCTCTCCCCCTCTTTGTCTGGTCTACTTTGCCTGTGAGCTCTTCAGGGGAGAGATGGTCTCTCACTAGCGGTTTGCATAGTACTGATCACAAAGGGGTCTCAATCTAATTTAGAACATCTAGGAGCTACCATAATACAAACAAATAGTTTGAACAGCACAGAGGAAAGACTCAGACACCCTGTGTAACATTATCCCTTAAGGCTTAAAGCAACTCTCACTTGGAGTGGATTCACTTCAGCAAAATTACTGCAGATGAGACGACAATGCAGTATCAGAAATTATGCTCAGGAACAAGAAATCAAGAGGTAGAACCAGGTACAATCTCTTTGTAAAAGGCTGTACAGATTACTGGTCATTTGATGATATTTGTAATCTCATGGATATCAAACAACACATACACCAAAGTCCCAAATTGCACAGTATTTCTGTGGTTGGTTTAAGAGTTAGAATGTTAATTATTCTGTTTTAATAATCCAATTTTATGAATCTTTTACTTTCTTCATAAGTTTCCAGTGGAAACTCTTAACTCACTTTACACACAATGAATAAAATCTTGATAATCAGCCCTAGAGAACATGCAAATAGCTGTCATCCTCCATGTTAGAGCTGAGGAAACTAAGGCACACAAATTGTGACTTGCCCAAAGTTACACAGCAAGTAACCCAGGGCTAGAATGAACAGCTCCCCACACACTTCTTTTCCCTACTATAGCACAGTCAGGAATGATAAATTGAGATGGCGGAAGGCATTCACATGCATGAGCCTTGAGGTTCAAGTATATGTTAGGAAAGAAATAGAGAGATTAGAGACAAGAGAAACAAATTAAAGGAGGGTATTTATTTATTCAGGGGGAGGACAAGTGTGTGCAGTTATAATTCTGAGGGTCCAATCCTACTTTCATTGCAGATATGGTACAGGATCATGGCTTCGAAACGTAGACCAATACAAACACTAAAAAAAGCCCCTTCTGTTTTTATTTTGTAATCCTTTTCATTGCATGGCTGTGTCTTGAAGCGAATCCCATGACTTACATTACATACCTGTAGTGGTTTCAGAGTAGCAGCCGTGTTAGTCTGTATTCGCAAATAGAACAGGAGGACTTGTGGCACCTTAGAGACTAACAAATTTATTTGAGCATAAGCTTTCGTGAGCTACAGCCCACTTCATCGGATGCATGCAGTGGAAAATACAGTGGGGAGATTTATATACACAGAGAACATGGAACAGTGGGTGTTACCATACACACTGTAACAAGAGTAATCAGGTAAGGTGAGCTATTACCAGCAGGAAAACATCTTTACCTCTGACTGTAAACTATGGCAACTATTGTTATTGGTGTAGGGTAGTACCTAACAGCCCCAGCCATGGACCAGGATCCTACTGTGCTGGGTGATGTACATACACAGAACAAAGAGATAGTCCCTGCCCCAAAATACTTATAGGCTCTTTCTTTTAAAGGCTCACTAGGCATGGTTTGGCAGAGTGGGCAGAGAAATGCAAGGTCTCTGTGAAGTAGCTGGATGCAGCTACTGAAAGGCAGAAGTGACGTTGTGGCAAGACCCTAGTAAGTGGGATAGTGAACAGAGCCTGGCTGTGGTCAGTAATATCAGCTGGGAACTTCGCTTGGTATACAAGGAAACATTTTATGCAGTATAGCTGCAGTCAGGTCAGTCCCAGGATAGTCAAGAGCTCTCTGTGCCACTCAAAAGCGTGCGTCTCTCTCACATCAACAGAAGTTATCTTTTATTGGACTATTACCTCACCCACCTTGTCCCAAGGAAAGTGTTAGTTTTGTTTTACAGCTGATTTTTCTTATACGATGATGTCTAATTTTAAGCTCCATTTTAGTTCAGACTTGCTAACAGAACAGAGCAGAAAATGGAGCCAACAGCCAAGGTAGCAGCAGTGATAAAGCTCCTTTGTTTCAATATAAAATCCTCCAATTAAGATGTCTCAACTACCTTTCCAGTAAAGCTATGTTAAAATAAGGGGCTTGATTCTTTTCTACTGAATTTGTGTTTGAGGCACACAAAGGGTATAATAGTCCTCAGCCACATTTGAGCGGTGGCTGATGTGAAGAGAAAATCCACAGAGTAGCGGGGAAGGTTGATATTGTGCGTTTCATAAACAATTTTTGTTTTTTTAAAAAGGTCGTGGGCAACGCATGTTAGGTTCCCAAGTTTGTTATGTTTTTGCTGAAAAGGGTATTTTAATATAAATAGTATTTTTAAAGTTTCGTAGGTATCCGTGAAAACCATTGAAATATTATTCCAGGCAGCAAACACCAAAATATTTGAAAAAAAAAAAAGGAAGTGAAGTTAATCACTCTAGTTTTGTTGTTCAAGATGAGATACAAGTAAGATAACCATTTATGTAAGCTAAAAACCCTATTCAAGTTAGTCTTTTACTAGACAGTCATTATCAACAGAAGTAAGGAAAAAGTAAGTGTTTCCAGTGTTCCTTTAAATTCTGAAATTTGACAAAGTTGCAAATTAAAATCCCACTAAAGGAAATTAGAAGGGGAAAAATACTATCACACTGAAATTAAAAAAATCGGTGCACCTGTGGAATTCTCTGCCAGAGGAGAGAGTCCAAGAGCTAAGTGGGATTTTAAAAAAGGATTAGACATTGACATGGATAAAGAGAACATCCTATTACATTAGATAGGACATAAAAAATTAGGCAAATATATCCGCCATTATCTACCTGGGGTTAGAAACAAAACTTCTCAGATAGGAACATAATTGTTCATTATGGTATATTTTTGCACCTTCCTTTGCAGCATTTGTTACTGGCCACTTTTGGTGTACATACCGGTTAGATCCAGTATGCAAATTCTTAGGTTATTACAAGTGAATATGGAAAGCAAAATCTTGCTTTTTTTGCTAAAAAAGTTCAATACTGGTGTTCATTTCATTTCAGCTAGGACTTTTTCCCAGTGCTGCCCAATATGTAGTCTGCTTCAGATCCAAATACTCCTTTGGAAACAAAATCCTTGCTTGTATTATAGGGTTGGTATCTACAATGCAGTATTTAAACATATTTTGTCTGCAAACACTAAACAATACTTTTACAGGTTTGCATAGTCGTGTGCCAAAGTCAATATGTAATAGTGTCCGTGGGAGCAGAGTACAGAATTTGTTCCATGTCAACCACAGACAGGTGTAGCGTATCAGGTGGGAAAACAAAGGAGAGGAAGGCTTTTCATTTCTGGCTGTATTTTGCATCAGAACGGAGGTAAAATAAAACCTCCTATACAATTTAAAGTTGCCTCAAATTAAAGGAACACAACCAATTAAAAAAAAAAGAGGACTTGTCTGAAAGTGTTACACATTCTGTTATAACACACCTCAGGTTACCAAAATGGAAAGATGAGAAATATTTCAGGATTTACTTTGTGCATTTGACAGCTCTTAGGGTAGTCACTTCCCCCTTCTCCGTGTGGATCTTTCGCACGGTTTCAAAGCTCAGCATCAGTGAATGGATGGTTTCAGGGGATTATTTGGTATTTTGGTCTGGGCTACCTTTTCTCCTATATAGATATATTTCTCCTCTTTCCTCACACCAAATGATTGCTACATTAATATTGTGGCTAGAGAAGAAGCCATTGTCAAGGCTTCACCCCACTATTGCTACCCTTTAACTAGTCACCAGAGAATATACAAGCACTGTAAGCAGCACACCCTGGTGTGTCAAGAGCCAAAGGTCTCTCTTGATCTTCTCTCCTGTCATGAAGGCACCTAGTAGTGTCCATTACCCGATGGATCTGATAAGTATAGATTGTATAAATCTCAGTAAACAAGTACATTCACCCTTATGGAAGTTCCACTGCCAAAAACAAAAACACAAAGACACCACCACCACCTAACTCTTCAGACAGGTCAAGGACTGAATGGACAAGATGATCAACATCCCCCAGTTGATCCTTCTGGGACAGAGCTGAGGAACGTGCATTCATTTGTGCAGAACTCACAATGCTGCTGGCTGTGTCGTACTGGTTTTGTGCTTAAAGAGGCTGTCACAGAGTGCCAAATTCATCAAGAAGAAAAACAACTCAGTTTCCTTTATTCCAGCCTAGTAGGTCAACCAGCAGCACACAAAAGCAGCCATAGTTAGGCCCCAACCCTGAAAAAACTTCACTTGTGAGAAATCCCACTGAACTCAATAAGGAGAGTGTGCTTATAGGACTGGGTCCTCAGTGAACAACTCATCCACTTCTGGAGGAGCGGAGGGATCCATACATCAAGCACCTGATTATAAAACTGCTTTTAAAAGTAGTTTATTTGGATTTCCACATCCTTTAATGAATTGCAAATATATTAACAGAAAAGACTTTTTTCTAAGACTGTACAATTTCTGAAATAAAAGTCAGGAAAAGCAAAAAAAGGAAAAAAGACAAAAATTACATTGTTTCAATGCAAATAGTACACACCACACCCACGCTTTGCATTTTTTCATATTTTTGTATTAATAAATGACAGTCCCCTAATTCAACACATTTGCTCTAGTTTGGGTGTCAGAGCGCCTTCACATTTCACCTCCCTCGCCCCTCAAAGAGCAGATAAGTAGATTGATTAAAATACTGGTTCTCATGTGTTTGTTTTTTTAAAGAAGGTAAAATAGCAGCATGGTTTAAATGTAACTTGCAAATCTTGAGAAAAATAAAATGTAGGTGATGACGTACATCTAAAGCAAGGGACAATTTAATATTTTGAGCACTAATGTTCAGTTTAGAATTTGCATCCTTTTAAAATCTTATCTGAGATAAGAGCCCTTTGCCGGGTATTTAAAAAATGAATTCCAATATAACAGTTTACAACTTTTAAAGAGCAAAATTGTTAAAAAAATTAAACTGCTATAAAGGAAACTCAAGGTATTTTTTCCCATATGGGGGGATTGGCTATTTGCCATCTCTGGCCCCCAAATAAACAAGCAGCATTTGTTTTGGGAAAATCCCCAAATTAGCACATGCTCTTTGAAAACAGACAAGGAATAAAACTAAACCAAATTTGGGGCCTAAAACCTTGTCAGCAAGACCTAAGGTCTAAAACCTAAGGTCGGTCTAAAACAGAATTTTCCAGCTCTCAAGCAGATGGGGCCTGGGAAGAGAGAGATTCCTGCTTTTTGTTTAGAGAATGTAAACGTCAAGTACCCAAAGGTAGCCAATTATACTGTCTAGCCAATATTCACACAGACTGTAGCTCCAGACTCTACAATGTGTTGTTTCTTTGTAACTCACTCTTGTGGAAACCCTATTATGGAGGTGCGAATCTTGGAGTGCTGCAGCTGCTTTAAGACTGGGAGGGAAAAGAAAGAAGCCATGCAGATACAGGTAACTTAATGGATATTACATGTGAACAGCAGGTGAGGATACTTTACTCTAGTACAATTCCATTGGGGAATTTCAACCTTGGTGTTTTCCTTTTAAGGGATGGTTTATCATGCAAGAGCCTATCTGAAATACTTCTCTAGCACCAAAGAAATCTTGCATCTAGTGCACTCTTTACTCAGCTGAAACACTTGCATGATTTAGAATGAGATTTAGTCCACTTTCAGAAACAAACAGATTTACAGTATTGACAAAAGCACAAAGCTTCATCCAATATCACCTCCCATAGTTTAGAGATTTTCACTATGACTGGAATTCAGCCTAATTTTCCCTGCTTGTCTACCCACTTCAGAATAATGGAAAATGATATTTTTTGTGCAGCTGTTGTGAATTTTTTTTCCTTACGGTAAAAAATGCTTCTCACAACCAAACAGTAGGCGTGATAGGACATGTTTGTACCTAATCTAGGACAAGGACACTAAAAAAAAAATATATATTAAAAAAAAATTAAAGTTCTACTAATGGTAACTAAAGGTCTTCTAAAAACAATATACATTAAAACGAAAGGAACAGAACAAATTTTAAGACTGATCACAACAAATATGTTGCTGTGAAATTTGAATCATTCCCAATTTATTGTGCATAATTTGCTCTTTAAAAAACTGTTATGATATCATACACTTTCTTTACGGTTACTGCATAAAGGGCACCAATCTTTGTTGCAGAGCACTACAGAGAAAGATAATTTTGGATTCTTTAATATAGCCTCACTTTCTTCTCACAGAAACAGCCTCCAGGGCGCTCAATTCCTACAGATATAGAGTGAGAATTTTCTCCAAGAATCTTAAAGAATGGCTTAAAAAAAATAAGATAATTGCACATTTTTGCATCCTGCTCAGACAACACTTTACAAAATAGTTTTAAAAGGATACTGTCTTAGACAAATATTTGATACATCTTACTGTAAGGTTCTGATTGGGTTAAGGCTTACACTGTCTTCCTGGCTTCTTTATCTACTTAGAAACAAGTTGTCACTGTGGCTTATATTACTTTTATCCTTTCAACATTACAATTTTATCTACATGTCTCTTTATTTTGCTCTTATAATAAACTTTTTATTCTCTGAACATTAGAACCGAATCCAAGGGGCACCTGAAGAAGAGTCAACACGTTAATGACTTGTTTTGCTGAAGTACTAAGTAGACAATAATTGACATTTTGGAAATTAGATGAATAAATTAACTCTTGGCTGGAATATTAAAGCGTTCTGTAATAGTGGCTATGCTGCAATGTGCTCCTCTGGCTAAGAACAAGTTTACACTAAGTAGGGACCCCGGATATAGTCTATATTTTGACACACACCCTGAATCCTGAGCATGTGCATTGTATTTTGTTCACTGGAGACACTGTAGCTTTAAGTTCATTTACATTCCCTGGCATTTAAGTTACACTATAATATGCAAAAGTTTTTAACCTGTCCCATCCTGCACTTAACGCTGTCTTTGAAGAACTTGGAAATGGAAGTTCAGCACTCTGCTTACCAAGAAAGAATCAAACTAAGACACATTTCTGGAGAAAGTACTAAGGAAGCAGTTTCTTGTTCTATTCCCACATCTCTCGGCTCACTTATAGCAAACCACAAGTCTTTCTTCCATGATAGCTTTCCAACAAAGGAGGAGTTGGAAAAAAATATTGTTTTCCTCCTCTAAGAGTCATTTCATAAAGGTGTAAGAGCCACTCGTCAGTCTCAGAAGCAGCTGAACATCGCACTGCCATTAATTCGGTGTATGTTTAAAATCTGATGAGTGGTGCACTCATGGTGTCGGTGGAGAATAATGACAATGCTGGCTCAGTGATGTGAAGACCCAGTACATGAAGGAAGGGGAGAACACAACAGTACCAATCACACATCCAAGCTCAGATACTGGCTTTTGGAGGTTAAAATTCATCACTTTCAACTGCATGGAGTTGCGTGTCATCTGCATCTGTCATGCTGCTCTCTTGGGATTCATCTGTGCCAACTTTAAAACACAAACAAGGGATTAGGCTCTTTGGTAGAAGACATGCACATTTTACACAAGCAAGTCCACCATATTAGAAAACAGTGGCAACAAGGCTCTATCATAGCCTATAAATATAGAGGGTTCCCCCCTCCACAGTAACCTTTTCCCACACTGCCCCCCATCCCTGGATTGTCTTTTCTAATCCCGTATGCCATGCAACCTCTCTGCTCTTCAAAACCCAGTTCTTTTCACTCTCTCCTCCAGTGACCCATGCCAGCCTAACGAGATCTAAATAAAAGAGCTGAGAAGGGAATCAACATGACATACATCTTGCAAAAACAAGCACCTGCATTATTTTAAAGCCTCCTTAACCACCTCCTGTCAGTGAGCTAGGAGGGAGACTGAGTAAGATCTCCTCCCATTATAAAGTGAACACAGAAGGCCAGACTGATATACCTACCAGTCACCTGCCCTGCCCCATAGAAATTGATAGCTTGGATCAATCTTGTTATCCCAAAACCGTAAAGTTTAAGGACTATTTAGTATTTACAGTGGTAAAGTGTTCAGAGGTAGTGAAATTAAAACAGGATGGAAACAGGTTTTACTGCCATACTCTGACCCCCCATGCTGCAAGTGACAGAGTGAAGTTTACAGCAAAAGAATGGAGGCTAGTAAAAGATTCAGAAATGCCAGTTTATACAGACATTTAAAAAAGTGTAAATCAGTCTATTTGCAGATACCTACTCTGACCTCATTCAGCTTGTACACAGGCACAGTCCAAAGCACGGTAAGGAAATGCATCTAACCCGCCCCCCCATATTCACGGTGATCAGCAAAGCAAAATGAACGTTCATCTGGTGAGAAGCAGCTCTCAGCAAGTTCTGTCCTTGTTAAAACTTGCAGTAAAGCAAGATAAATAGCTCAAGGAGATGGTCACTTTCTAAGCAGGTTGATTGTGCCTACCTGTATTGCTTAAAGGTAATTTTAGATAGCACAGTTTAGACTATAAAAGTACCTTCACCTTTATCTGAATTTCCAAATTTTTTGATGCTGAGGAAAATAGTAGTCCTTCAGAATACCCAGAAGTAACACATGGTCCCTTTTTGAAAGCTTACTTTAAGGACCTTGCCAAGACTGGGACTTAAAGGTGTGTTAGAATGTGTTAGCCAACATGTTTTAAAAGGTCAACACTGCCTCATCTACAACTGGCTTAACACATGCTAAAATGGTCACTTGGCAATTTAGACCTTTGAGGTATCTTTTCCAATCTGTCTGCACAGTCAGGAGGATTGCACTGGTTTACATTTGGAAGACTTTAAGTAATGTCTGGTGAATTCAAGCTTCTATTTTTTTTTGTTTTAAAAATACCAAAAATTTAAAAAGGATCCTAGTACAAAATTTCTGTGGTGCTTATTTCCAGAATCTGCAGTCACCTCTCAAAAGATTAAGTGCTCTGTCTCCATCTGCTGGGCGTAGACGAACTATATACTAGAGTGTTTAGATTAGTTTGGACAGAAGAACTAACAAACATTTACCATTTCAGGAAATAAAAAGCATGTTAAAAAACAAGATGCTATGGTTTTACTGGAAGGTGTCACTGATATCAATGGGATACACACCAGCAATACATCTGATAAAGTTTTCAGCACAATTTTACAATGGACTAGAACAATTTTAAGTTCTGTAGTAACATTTTTGCCTAATGAAGAAAACAAAATGGTTCTTTTGCAACAGTCTATCCATCCATTTTCTAGTTCATGTCAAGCTCATCAATATTTATGACCATCATATTTCTGGATAAAAAATTAGATGAGAAAGATTTAGGCCATTCCCTCTGGTGTATTTTTTCAGTGCTTTATTCTGCCTAGTTTCAAACAACAGGGCTTCCACAACTTTCCTTGAGAGAGAATTCCAAGGTCTAACAGATCTCACTGTTAGGGGTATTTTCCCTTGATATCGAACCCAAGTTTTCCTTTGCTTAAGTTATCTCATTACACTTATGCTGCTCTGAGCCCTTGAGCAAACAATTTCATTATTTCCTTGCTCATTACACCCTTCAGATACTTGAAGGATTAGATGCCCCTTTACTGGAAGGTTCAGATTGCAGGGTGTATAATTATCTTATAAAAAGTATTAACAGTATTTATATAAATTATATAACAATAGTTTATTAGGTCCTGCAAAGATTAGTCCTTGTACTAGGATCAAATACCTAAACTCTCTGAAGAAATCTAACAATCTTTCACTAAGAGTTTATTACAAGTAGACCCAGCTAGATCAGCAGTAAGAGAATTGTTGGGAGTCGCCACTTGCTGGGCAAATAGGTAAGCAGTTATAGTCTGGGCTTCTGTTTTACTGAGGAACAAAAAATCTTTCTACTAGGAAACCAATTAATTTGGATTTTGAGCTGGAAATACAAACCTGACTCATATGGATAACATTCGCTGATCTGCTCTTCTTGAGTTATCGGTTCCTCATCATCTGGAAGGTAACGTTTATCAATGGCCTCTTTGATCTGGTTGTTGGCTCCTTTAGGATCTAAATCCATTGCCCACGAGAAATTCATAAGGGCCAGATGAGTTTGACCCAATTTTTTATAAACCTAAAAATAAAAACATTAACACTACATTTTCCATTAAGTTGCTACTCGATATCATTTTATCCAACAGTGGCTTGTAGCCAATAGTTATTTTTAAGTGGTATTCATAATTCCTACTGTAATGTGAAAGACTGCTGGATGAATGGGACGTTAGCATGCATTGTAAGCAGTCATCCGGGAAGGAACTGAATGTCTCAAAGAACTCCTCTGATACAGAGCCTGTCATGCCTCTTGGTGACTGGACAGAATCCATTCCAGACTGGTAATGACCAAAAGACACCGTCATTTAATGGCTATTTGGTGCTCTACATGAAATGAATTTGTCTCAGTCCACTTCCTAGTTCTCACACCAGAAGTGGTCCTCTTAAGGGTCTGCAGAACAGGGCTGAGGCACATTGGTGGGTGGCCTTGCTGCTGCCCATGCTGTATATTCTTCATCAAGGGACGACTTCTGTTACCAGAGCTATCAGCCAGTCATCTTTCACAAGCATCACTTTCTTTTAATTTAAAATAGGTTTGTCCTAGGAACACAAAAAAGTGAATCCCCTTGCCCCAAGCCCTTTAGGTAGCAATCCCTTTATGCTATTGCCATCATTACACCTTTCAGAAGGAAGGTTTCATGCTTTAGTCTATCTGCAGTTAGATCATATGGCATGGAGGGCACGATCTAGCTCTGAACCACAGGAACTGGAAATCTCTGCAGGACAAAACTAACAGCAAGTGTAAAAGAAAGCTGCAGCCATTTAGCTCAGTTCAACATTCTGAATATTAATACGCTGTGAAATGTGACGACACAAGTTTTCATTTAATTAGAAATGTACTAAAAAGGAGATGGAAACGGACTTCTCTCAAACATCCGAGGCCCAGTTAGGGAACACTACACAAGGTCCAAAATGAGCAACACAAATGCACTGGGTGGGAAGTTGCGTGGGGTGGATTTTGTTAGTAGTGTTACTGTGTGGCTCAGTGGTTTAAGCATTAGATTTGAAAACCCCTAGACTCCCAATATCCAGAGGTTCAAATCTCAATAAGGCTGATTCAGCTCTTCATTCTTCCAAAATAACCTGGTTCCATGTAGTTGTTGTATAGGGATCTTTAGATGAAACAGAAGTCCTGCCTGCCCTGTGTAGGTGTTTTACACCCTATACTATTTTGCAGATGTTTCTTGTTCAGCATTTCTGATATAACAGACTAGCAGAATGTGATTACAAGACGTCTGTAGAAATGCATGTCTAAGATGACAGCATCATGGGTTCTATCCCCAGATGAGGTAGGATTCTATCCAGCACACCATTTCTGCACCATTATTGTATTGACCAAAGTCTTTGTACTTTTAGAGTCACATTTTTGGGGGAAGGTGCAGCAAGTATGCACAGAAAATCATGCATCTGTTTTCATACAGGCATTTTTGTATGAACCTGTTCCATAGTCCTTAGAACACACTATCCTTCAGTGATGCAGTTATGGTGGGGATAAAGGATGCTGGTGGCATGGTGAAATCAGGCTTCAGGCTTCCACAACAGAAGTAATTCTTTCAGAAATAGAGCTCTACCAGGAGAGCACCCATTTTGATCAAAAACTAATCTCAAATGCAGTTGCCAGTTTATATGTGGTGAGGCATACATGGCACTGTGGGAATTTTTAGAACACTGTCCAAAATGGAAGCAGCTTCATGATAGATAGAAAACTAACACTTAGGCTTGTTTCTCTGCAACAACGAAAATCACAGGTACTTATGATCACAGCTATATTTCATAGAACTATGTTCAGTTTTTACCTTTCCTATTAAGAAGTAAACAAGAGACTCTTTGGGAACAATCTGTTTCAGTTCTTCAAGTTCTTGTAAAGCAGACTAAAAGAGGGGGAAAAAATGTTAAATGGTTTTCCCAGTAAGTTTGAGCCAGTTTGAGCATCACTCCATTTTTATTACATCATAATAAACGGGTTAATTAAAAAACAAACAAACAGTTCATGGCTTTTTTGGAATCCATTTTGTAAACCATATAGAAACCTCAGATGGCTACTTTCCTCTGTGAATAACCATTGCACAATCAAATGTAAGTGTAATATTCTAGCAAATGCAGGCTGAATAAGAGTAATGTTTTAAAATGTAAATGTTTTTTTCTTCCAATTTAATATGGTTTTAAATCTCTGGAGAGATTGTTTTGGGTGTCTTTAGTTAGTTTCCTACTTGGTAGACAAATTTCAGATTTTCCATTTTTAAACTAAGAAGTTGCACACTTAAAATGTTAAATCTGTGCTGAAAAAAGGTAACTCCAGGGCTTCATTTACATCCTTACCATGAGAACACAAATGCAAACACCAAATTAATAGGCAAATAGCCCAGACTATATTTGCAACCAACACCCGCCTCCAATATACTGAGCTTCCACAAACAAGAAAGATAAATGCTTTGACTAGGCTACTCTCTGCCATTAGGTTTTACAGTTTGAAGTCAATGAGATTTGTGCTCCTCATCACTTTGGGTGCTTGATAGAAATTCCCCCCTTAGATGTCTAAATATTGGCTTTTAGGCTCGCTTTTTAAATTATGACCTGCTTATATATGAGAGTTCACAATAACGTTGTTAATGTATTCAAAGTTCTGTAACTTTTCACTGTTAACATTGAAGCAGCTTTGTTTTGAAGTGACAAAGTTTTCATGTTACCAAGAAAAAAGCTTAAATAAAAATACAGTTTTAGCTTCTGATCCTGCAAACACTTATGCACACGTTTAACTTTACTCACATGAATAATCTATTAACTTCAAAGGGACTACTCATGTGCTTACAGTTATATATTGAGTTAAGTGTTTGCAGGATTATGCCTTAACCCTCAGTATATTGTTTATTAAAATTCAAATGTAATCAAAAAACTGAGAAGACACCCTACCAGTAGAATTTAAAGTCAAGTAGAATTTATAATTTAGTTCCTTATAAATTTTTACATTGCAAGGTATAACTAACTTTTACAAACACTCAGTCTGATTTAAATCAATGATTTTTTTTTTTTTTTAAAGTCAAGGGATTTATATCATAATCTTTTAAAAATTGCTACACACTGGGCAAACGATACCTTGTAATGGTAAAGTGACAGCAAAGACAAAAAGATAATAAATAAATAAAGATCAGGCAATTCAAGGAAGCGCAAAATCCCTGACACCTGAATAGCAGATCACTGATATGGTCTCTACTGGGATAAGTGCGGAGAGTCTTGGTGTTCTATTGAAGAATATGGGTTAACTGATGCTACTGTCAGATTGCGACCGCATGAAAGTGCAGTTGGTGAGCTCAGACAGTGCAATGTGCTAAATGTCATGGCATTTCGGTTAAAAACATTAAACATTAAAGAAGTTAAGGGTCTGATCTTTTTAAATCCAGAGATTATTTAAATGCATGTTGCCGCTTGTGCAGCTAAACTTCCTTCTTGTAAAATCTAAGGCTGAACAAGGCTGGGCACTGTCAGCAATTGTATATGTACTTCCATAGGAAAGAAGTGTTTTTGGAACACTTCTTTATCTTTTCTGCATCAGACTACATTTGCTATTTTATCCTCATGGGACATCTTCCTCCAATTCTGGTTGCATTTCTCCCCTTCATCTTATTTAAGAATTTACACCAGGACTTTGTGTTAAAATCCTTAATTTTAGAGAGTGTTTTAAATTATCCTATATTTAGGAACTTCAAAATGGAGGTTCTCACTATCAATGTAATTTCCTCTTGTGTATATATTACAATAAGGTCTCATTATGAACCAGACTGTGGTCCTGTTTCCTCAGCTAAGCAAGACAGGAAGGGGGCATAAGGACCCACCAGCTAGACGTAGGCCATGTCTACACTACCACTTTTGTCGGTATAATTTATGTCACTCAGGGATGTGAAAAACACACCCTCATGAGCAACATAAGCTACACCAACAGAAGTCCTGGTGTGAACAGTGCTATGTCAGTGGGAGGGCTTCTCCTGCCAACATAACTACTGCCACTCATGGAGGTGGTTTTATTATGTCGATGGGAGAGCTCTCTCCCGTCGGCATAGAGTGGCTACATAAACGATATTACAGCAGCGCAGCTGCATCGGTACAGCTGTGCTGCAGTGAGTTCGCTAGTGTAGACCTGGCCTAAGTAGCGGCATGGGAAGGAGAGCACCAAACCCATTCTCACAGGTGTAGTAAGTACCTATATAACAGTGCAAGACAGTAGAAAACCAGGCCTAGACTGTCTAGCTTTCTCTCCTTAGCTAGATAATAAGGCCTTTGAAATATAAGTTTGCTTACTACTTTGGTTGCTTGTGGGACAGTTTTATTGCACTTTTCCTGCGTAACTCCCTTTGTACAAACTCATCAATACCACTAAATTTCAGAAAAGGTTGTAAATAAGGTTCTCTCCATATCATTTGCAAATTCAAATCATCAACAGATTTTACACATCTTGGGCCTCAAGAGGCAGACAATTTTTAAGCCAACCATTACAAAAATATCTACTGCACTGCCTGCTCCCCGCAGTAGAGATGCCTCTGGCTCAACTTTAGTCCCTTTGCCAGATAAAGGGATGTCCCAAATTCTCTGCTCACATCACCAGGCCTGATGCTACCAATGCTACTTTTTGATCCTCCAACAGTTCTTTACATGAGCATGAGTTACATTGTGAATTATTTTTATTTTTTTTGTACTGCCTAGTCTACTGCTGTGAGTGCTTCTGGCTAGGTTCCTGGAACAAAGATATTCAACACTCTCTCTCCAGTTCAAGTCAAGAAGATCAATAAGCAGGTACTCTGCTGGTTAAGAGCTTGGGGAACATTAGTGTCTGGATGCTCGGACTCATGCTCAGGGCAGAGAGGGGGGAGGTAATATTCTCCAGAAGAACTATGCAAGCAGTTCTACAGTTTGGTCTTGTGAGGGCGTTCAACTGTAATTTCACATTTAAAGTTATTGTGCCTATCAGTCTACAGGTGTTTTAAGACCATGTGTGGGAAACTAAATTAGTCAGAGATCACCTACAAAAGACCAACCTCAACCCCTAAATTGAAAGCAGCATCCCTAACCCCTGCAGGATTTGAACACACCCCACAGAAAGATTATCCCTCAAAAAACACCTGTTATTAGGAGGTCTGTCCTTTATATAGTGCTGAAGTGGTTACCAAATACAGATTTGGTTAACTGGAGTCAAGTAGCCCTCCTGATACCAGAAGGCTTCCTTTCAAATAAAGGAGCTATTTGCATTAGTGCCAGGATGACTACAACTGCTGCAGTATTACACTGGGAAAAGAGGCAGGTCTTTCAAATAGCCATAGCCAGCATGAAAGATATATTCTTGGAGCCAAGCATAACTTCCATTATGAAGTAATAAGAATCAAGATTTGATTAACTTTTAATTCATCATCATTCAGACAGCTGCAGACCCTACGGAATAGAAAGAGACTTCAGTTTCTAGCATCCATGTCTTACCTTATATTTTTCATTTGCAAATAATACAGAGGCTCGATGAAATTTGCATAGTGGGTTCTTCGGATCAATGTTAATGGCTTTGTTTAGAGTATCCAAAGCCTTTTCAGATTTTTTCAGTGCATGCTGGACCTACAACAGAACAGAGATGACGTTAATAGATTTCCTTTTTCAAAGAAAGAGGGGAAGGCAGGATCTGACCTGCCAGACTACGAAAAAATACATTTGACAAAATCCAGTGCCTTTAAAATGCAATATTCAAATACAGTAACTCCTCACTTAAAGTCGTCCCGGTTAACATTGTTACGTTGCTGTGCTTGTTTAAAGTCGTTTGGCAGCTGCCTGCTTTGTCCATTGCTTGCAGGAAGAGCATCCCGTTGCAGCTAGCTGGTGGGGGCTTGGAACCAGGGTGGACTGGCAGCCTCCCTATCAGCTCCCCGCTCCCCTAAGTTCCCTGTGCAGCAGCTGCCCAGCAGGCTATCTGTACAGTTGTCCCTCCCCCCACTGCCATGTGCTGCTCCTGCCCTCTGCCTTGGAGCTGCTCTCCAGAGCCTCCTGCTTGCTTTGGAGGAGGGGAGGGGAAGAGAAAAGGAGAGGTGGGCTAATGTCAGGGTGTCCCCCTCCCCCTGCACCCCGTTTACCCCATCTCCATAGAGCAGGGGGGACACACGACAGGGCTCAGGGAGCTTCCTGGCAGCAGCTGCTGCGGTCTCAGCTTGCTGATTAACAAGGCAGTGTACTTAAGAGTGCGTCGGTGTATTTAAAGGGGAAATGTGCATCTCTCTCTCTCTGTCTCCCATGCTGTCTCCCCTCCCTCCATTCCTGCTGACTTGTAGAGTGAGGCTACATTAACAACGAGTTAACCCTTGAGGGCTCAGCCAATTGCTAGTTCATCATTTAGCAGTAAGGCATTCCCTGGGAAATATCCCACCCTCTGACTCCACCCCCTCAACCAAGCTTTACAATCAGCATCGCTGTGTACAGTATTCAATTGTTTAAAACTTATACTGTGTGTGTGTGCGTGTGTGTGCGCGCACACAGTGTCTTTTGTCTGGCAAAAAAAAAAAAAAATCCCCTGGAACCTAACCTCCCCCTATTTACATTAATTCTTACGGGGAAATTGGATTCGCTTAACATCATTTCGCTTAAAGTCGCATTTTTCAGGAACATAACAACGTTAAGTGAGGAGTTACTGTAGAGAGGCTCATTCTGGAGTCAGATAAGATTGCACAATTCACCTCTCACTATTAGGCTTTTTACTCCTAGCTCTCACACTCTAGCAGAACGGTAAGTTGGCCCTCACCACCGAACTAGTTCAATGCCCCTGCCCTAGAACATAAAGTCAATGAACACCCATCAACATAGCAGAATCGGGGGCAGGAAAAGCTTAACCAAGGGCTATAATATACTTTGTTGCCATACTGCAAGTGAGAAAATGGTCAGCAGATGACCACATAACCAACCGCCATGATACTGGTCTGCCCCACATCACTCAAACAATCATTAAATGTATAAAAAAACAGCTTTCTACA
Organism: Eretmochelys imbricata; assembly: GCF_965152235.1. Lineage (NCBI taxonomy): Eukaryota > Metazoa > Chordata > Testudines > Cheloniidae > Eretmochelys > Eretmochelys imbricata. Next base: position 8,038,023 of record NC_135598.1, on the reverse strand, counting down.
TTAGAACAGAGCATTTGCTCTAGTTGTACAAATCCTTCACAGGCAGAGGGACAGACCTGAAACAATGGCTCAGTCTTGTCAGGCCTCTATACCAGTTTAACGACAGGAAGATCTTAGAATCATAGACTTTAAGGTCAGAAGGGACCTTATTATGATTGTCTAGTCTGATCTCCTGCACAACGCAGGCCACAGAATCTCACCCACCCACTCCTGTAACAAACCCCTAACCCATGTCTGAGCTATTTAAGTCCTCAAATCGTGGTCTAAAGACTTCAAGGTGCAGAGAATCCTCCAGCAAGTGACCCGTATCAGCTGTGCTGACTGCTTCCTATTTAACTTTGCTAGTAGTTGGCACAAGCTGCTTAGAAATCCCTACTCTTAGAATTAAGGGTCATCACATATATAGATGATTAGGAGGTGGGGACCAAGGATGCACCAAGGCCCAAAATAGAACTTCATTAAAGGTACAGTGGGGGAGCCTCAAGTGCCAGTTCCAGGGTTTGTACTGGCAGTTGAGGACCACTGAGCTAGTTACCAGTTATGTTTTTTCTCTGTGAATACTCAGTTCCTTTAAAACTTTCTCATATGAGGACTGATTTTCAGATCCCTACTCTACTTGGGCATGTGCCCACACTGTGAAAGTACAAAAACTGCTCAAGTGTGAACCCAAATGCTATCACCTACATGAGCCCAACTGTCCAGTTTTGAGGGTGTAAATTTTAAACACTTATGGATGCACAGATGATAGCATTGTTCCAGGACAAATACAGGTGTTTATAGCTGCAAAAAAACAGAAACGTGTGCAAAATTGCATTCACACACACAAGTGGAAGAAGGGCAGGGCCTTTGCTAAAAGTCTGGTCCATAATATGCTTTTTCTATTGTGAGCACACACAATAAAAAGCCGATTAAACAGAACAAAGGATAGAATTACCAGTAAATGCAATCTACTTACTACTCCAATGTGACAGAGTAAGACTGAGCTCTGAGGATTGATATCGAGTGCTTTCTGGAAATGCATTTCTGCTAGGCTGAATTTCTCCTGTTTGTAATAAATCATTCCCAACCCATACCTGCAAGGACAAAACAAGTTTGTCAGATAATAATAAAGGTTGGTTTGTGATAAATCAAACTTTAAGTGTAGACTGGCAGAAGAAAATGGTCTTTGGCACATTAATTTGACAGATTAGATCAATGGAAACAAACAATGAAGTTCCTGGGACTCAGATATAGCCATATAAGCCTTTCCACTACAGCAGTTTGGGTAAACGTACACTGTAACCATAGCAGCATCCAACACATTGTTTCAAATTTTGGCATCTGAGTCATGTAAATCTTCTGCTAAATAAGCCCTGGTCTACACTAGGAGTTGACGTCGAATTTTGCAGCGTTAAATCGATTTAACCCTGCACCCGTCCACACTACGAAGCCCTTCTTTTTGACTTAAAGGGCTCTTAAAATCGATTTCCTTACTTGACCACCGACAAGGGGATTAGCACTGAAATCGGCCTTGCTGGGTCGAATTTGGGGTACTGTGGACACAATTAGACGGTATTGGCCTCCGGGAGCTAGTGCTCCATTGTGACCGCTTTGGACAGCGCCATCAACTCAGATGCACTGGCCACGTAGACAGGAAAAGGCCTTCAAACTTTTGAATTTCAATTTCCTGTTTGGCCAGCATGGCAAGCTGCAGATGACCATGCAAAGCTCATCAGCAGAGGTGACCATGATGGAGTCCCAGAATCGCAAAAGAGCTCCAGCATGGACTGAACTGGAGGTATGGGATCTGATCGCTGTATGGGGAGAGGAATCCGTGCTATCACAACTATGTTCCAGTTTTCGAAATGCCAAAAACTTTGTCAAATTCTCCCAGGGCCTGAAGGACAGAGGCCATAACAGGGACCTGAAGCAGTGCCGTGTGAAACTTAAGGAGCTGAGGCAAGCCTACCAGAAAACCAGAGAAGCGAACGGCCGCTCCGGGTCAGAGCCCAAAACATGCCGCTTCTATGATGAACTGCATGCCATTTTAGGGGGTTCAGCCACCACTACCCCAGCCGTGTTGTTTGACTCCTTCAATGGAGATGGAGGCAACATGGAAGCAGGTTTTGGGGACGAGGATGATGATGATGATGATGAGGTTGTAGATAGCTCAGAGCAAGCAAGTGGAGAAACCGGTTTTCCCGACAGCCAGGAATGGTTTCTCACCTTGGACCTGGAGCCAGTACCCCCCGAACCCACCCAAGGCTGCCTCCTGGACGGGCCAGGCGGAGAAGGGACCTCTGGTGAGTGTACCTTTTAAAATACTATACATGGTTTAAAAGCAAGCATGTTTAATGATTAATTTGCCCTGGCATTCGTGGCTCTCCTGGATATACTCCCAAAGCCTTTGCAAAAGGTTTCTGGGGAGGGCAGCCTTATTCCATCCACCATGGTAGGACACTTTATCACTCCAGGCCAGTAGCATGTACTCGGGAATCATTGTACAACAAAGCATTGCAGTGTATGTTTGCTGGCGTTCACACAACATCCATTCTTTATCTCTGTGTTATCCTCAGGAGAGTGAGATATCATTCATGGTCACCTAGTTGAAATAGGGTGCTTTTCTTAAGGGGACATTCAGAGGTGCCCGTTCCTGCTGGGCTGTTTGCCTGTGGCTGAACAGAAATGTTCCCCGCTGTTAGCCATGGGGAGGAGTTAGCAACGTGGTGGGGGGAGGCAAAATGCGACCTTGGAATGAAAGCACGTGCTATGTATGTAATGTTAACAGCAAGGTTTACCGTGAAAGAGCGTACCCATCGTTCTATAAAATGTGTCTTTTTAAATACCACTGTCACTTTTTTTTTTCCTCCACCAGCTGCATGTGTTTCAAGGATCACAGGATCTTCTCCTTCCCAGAGGCTAGCGAAGATTAGAAGGCGAAAAAAACGCACTCGTGATGAAATGTTCTCTGAGCTCATGCTGTCCTCCCACACTGACAGAGCACAGACGAATGCGTGGAGGCAGACAATGTCAAAGTGCAGGAAAGCACAAAAGACCGGGAGGAGAGGTGGCGGGCTGAAGAGAGGGCTGAAGCTGAAAGGTGGCAGCAGCGTGATGACAGGAGGCAGGATTCAATGCTGAAGCTGCTGGAGGATCAAACTAATATGCTCCAGCGTATGGTTGAGCTGCAGGAAAGGCAGCAGGAGCACAGACCCCCGCTACAGCCCCTGTGTAACCAACCGCCCTCCTCCCCTAGTTCCATAGCCTCCTCACCCAGATGCCCAAGAACATGGTGGGGAGGCCTCCAGCCACCTAGCCACTCCACCCCAGAGGACTGCCCAAGCAACAGAAGGCTGGCATTCAGTAAGTTTTAAAGTTTTAAACTTTTAAAGTGCTGTGTGGCCTTGTCCTTCCCTCCTCCACCACCCCTCCTGGGCTACCTTGGTAGTTATCCTCCGATTTGTGTGATGAATTAATAAAGAATGATGAATTAATAAAGAGCAATGACTTTACTGCCTCTGCAAGCGGTGACTGAAGGAAGGAGGGGAGGGTGGTTAGCTTACAGGGAAGTAGAGTGAACCAAGGAGCAGGGGGTTTCCTCTAAGAGAAACCAACAGAACTTTCACACTGTAGCCTGGCCAGTCATGAAACTGGTTTTCAAAGCTTCTCTGATGCGCACCGCGCCCTCCTGTGCCCTTCTAACCATCCTGGTGTCTGGCTGTGCGTAACCAGCAGCCAGGTGATTTGCCTCAACCTCCCACCCCGCCATAAACGTCTCCCCCTTACTCTCACAGATGTTGTGGAGCGCACAGCAAGCAGTAATAACAGTGGGAATATTGGTTTCACTGAGGTCTAACCGAGTCAGTAAACTGCGCCAGCGCGCTTTTAAACGTCCAAATGCACATTCTACCACCATTCTGCACTTGCTCAGCCTGTAGTTGAACAGCTCCTGACTTCTGTCCAGGGTGCCTGTGTATGGCTTCATGAGCCATGGCATTAAGGGGTAGGCTGGGTCCCCAAGGATAACTGTAGGCATTTCAACATCCCCAACGGGTATTTTCTGGTCTGGGAATAAAGTCCCTTCCTGCAGCTTTTGAAACAGACTAGAGTTCCTGAAGATGCGAGCATCATGTACCTTTCCCGGCCATCCCACGTTGATGTTGGTGAAATGTCCCTTGTGATCCACCAGTGCTTGCAGCACTATTGAAAAAGTACCCCTTGCGGTTTATGTACTCGCCGGCTTGGTGCTCCGCTGCAAAGATAAGGATATGGGTTCCGTCTATGGCCCCACCACAGTTAGGGAATCCCATTGCAGCAAAGCCATCCACTATGACCTGCACACTTCTCAGGGTCACTACCCTTGATATCAGCAGATCTTTGATTGCGTTGGCTACTTGTATCACAGCAGCCCCCACAGTAGATTTTCCCCACTGCAAATTGATTCCCGACTGACCGGTAGCTGTCTGGCGTTACAAGCTTCCACAGGGCTATTGCCACTCGCTTCTCAACTGTGAGGGCTGCTCTCATCTTGGTATTCTTGCGCCTCAGGGCAGGGGAAAGCAAGTCAAAGTTCCATAAAAGTGCCCTTACGCATGCGAAAGTTTTGCAGCCACTGGGAAGCCACTGCAGACACTATGCCGTCCCACCAGTCTGTGCTTGTTTCCCAGGCCCAGAATCGGCGTTCCACCGCATAAGCCTGCCCCATTAGCACCATGATGCCCACATTGCCACCATGATGCCCACATTGCCAGGGTCCGTGCTTTGAGAGAAGTCTGTGTCCATGTCCTCATCACTCTCGTCACCGTGCTGACGTCGCCTACTTGCCTGGTTTCGCTATGCCAGGTTCTGGTGCTGCGTATACTGCTGGATAATGCATGTGGTGTTTAATGTGCTCCAAATTGCCAAAGTGATCTGAGCGGGCTCCATGCTTGCAGTGGTATGGCGTCTGCACAGAAAAAAGGCGCAGAACGATTGTCTGCCGTTGCCCTGACAGAGGGAGGGGCGACTGACGACATGGCTTACAGGGTTGGCTTACAGGGAATTAAAATCAACAAAGGGGGTGGCTTTGCGAGAAACTGAATGGCCTCCTCAAGGATAGAGCTCAAAACTGGGTTTAGCAGGCTGTTGATTTCACAGAGGGAGGGAGGAGAAAATGAATACAACACAAATCTGGTCTATTTCTTGTTTTGAGCCACTTCATCTATCTTTATACATCTTGCTGGCAGCAGACTGTGCAGTATGACTGCTAGCCATTGTCATCTCCTGGGTGCTCGGCAGAAGACGGTGCAGTATGACTACTGGCCATTGTCTTCTGCTAGCTGCAGATTAAAAGACAGTGCACTGCCGGTAGGACTCAATTGCCATGAGACGAAACTTAAAAGGAAAATGACCTGGCTGAGTCACTCCCATGTTTGCCCAGGCGCCCCTTACCTCATCAAGGTTGGTTAAAAGAGCACCCAGGACTATGTCGACTACGGCTACCAGTCATACTGCACTGACTGCTGCCAAAAGGCAATAAACTGTCAGAGGTATTGCTGTGTAGCAATGCAGTACCACGTCTGCCAGCACCCAGGAGACATACGGTGACGGTGAGCTGAGCGGGCTCCATGCTTGCCGTGGTATGGCGTCTGCACAGGTAACTTAAGAAAAGAGGCGCTAAACTATTGTCTCCCCTTGCTTTCATGGCGGAAGGGAGGGAAGGGGGACCTGACGATATGTATCCAGAACCACCCACAACAATGTTTTAGCCCCATCAGGCACTGGGATTTCTACCCAGAATTCAAATGGGCGGCGGAGACTGCGGGAACTGTGGGATAGCTATCCCCAGTGCAACGCTCTGGAAGTCGACGGTTGCCTCGGTACTGTGGACACACTCCGCCGACTACATGCACTTAGAGCATTTGTGTGGGGGGACTCACAATCGACTGTATAAAAACACTTTCTACAAAACCAACTTCTATAAATTCGACCTAATTTCGTAGTGTAGACATACCCTAAAATAGGCCAGATTCACTGTTTGTGTAAGTGGGAGCAACTCCATGGACTTCAATAGACAGTTTATGCCAGTCATACCTTTAATGTCCCAGGCACTAGTGACTACGTTACTCAGAGAGTAACCCCTTCATTCACAAACTAGCTACAACATCTACTAATTCACAATTGGGTTTTGGCACCAGTTCACCCTGCCCAGCTGGAAGATGAATAACTGTAGCTGAAGCACTTTAAACTGATTAGACAAGGAAATTTAATCTGAAGCTAAAGTGTATACAGAGCTAACAAGAGAGAAGCAATAACTATGCACTCAAGAGTGGAATCTTTTGGCCAGCAGTATCCACTGGCTTGCACCTGAAGTTTACTCCATGTTGGTTAACTAGCCATCCTCCAAGCTGTGAGGTGCAGTGAAGCTGGCCTTGGAGGCAATATTAATGGAGGCTATACAGGGAGAGCTTCATCACATCTGGGTACTGAAACTGCCTGGGCCAAGCGGATGCCATTAGTATCACAGACGCAGTTTCTTGGCTGAATTCTCTAAACACCCTCAAAGTCAGAGGGATTGGTGAGCAAGCACACATCAGTCCAGTAGACCATGGAATAAGGAACACATCCGATTGTTGTATCATATGTTCCTGGGTGGGGGTGACAAGTGACTCAGGAGTATGGCACCTATAACAATATTTGAACCCTGACAAGACAACTTGGTACCTCCTATCTACTTTCTATGATGTTGGAGGTATGCTGTCTGTCACCATAGCTGTGCCAGTTCTAACAGATCTTCATTAACTGGTTATGTTACTCTCTCCTGTAAAAAAGTACATAAGATGTCTAATAATTTGTGAGTTTTTTGTGTATGATCTCCATCATAACCTAATGTTTCAGCTAGCCGTTCTTCTAAGGAGATCCTGAAAGGTCTTATATGGATGTGATGGCACAGCTAGACCTATAGCTGTATCAGGTGAGAGTGAAGAAATGGCAGCTGGAGTTAGGTTGGCAGAGTGATGTTGCTCCTCAAAGGCCTGCAGTTGCAGTAATGGAGCAGGAGGGACCTGAGGACACTGACAGGGTTGAACTCTAGTAGACTCTACAGGGGAATGTGATCTGACCCTGGAGTAGGTAGAGGAGGTGAGCTTTCTAATGTGTTGAGGACTCCAAAGAGCCCAGTAAGGCTAGGAGTGAGGTCCCTGGGCAAAACTGTGTAAGCAGCCTGGGGAGTCCCCAAGAAGAATGTCCCCCCCATTAACCTGTGCCTACATTGATGTCCATGTGCCCTAGAAGCCTTGTCAGAGGTATGGTAGACTGAAGAGTAATTAGGAGAATCCTCCCTATTCTGGTCTAAAGGTTGATGGGGAGAAGAAATACTCATTCTCTAGAGGTGGAGTAGACCAAGCAGGAGTCCTTAGAATTTCTTTAGAGACATCTCTTGCCAGTGCCATATATACACACTCAGTGCTGAGAGTTTAGCAGAGCTCAATACCAATGTAAGCATTCTAATGGCTAAGGAAAAACAGAAGAGACTCAGGACATTTGGACACTGTCAAATCTCTTGGTACCATGAAGCTCAGTGCAGAGTGAGTTGGTACCTCTGACATTAAATTAAATACCCTCAGTGCCAGGGCTGTGCCTATGAGATTGGTACCGACAAAGCCAACAGCAATACCACGGTTGGTGCCAGGAGACCTGAAGGTCGTACCAGTGTGGGCAACTGCAAGGGGTTGGTTAGTAGCTGGTACCGCTGGAGTCTGTTGGAGTGCCCAGAGGGACAAACACAGGCCTTGTGCTACCCTTAACCTCACTCAGCACTGAATACCTACGCCTTTCTCTTAGGAGATCCCTTGGATGGTGACCTATTCTAACACTTTTTCAAAGAGTGGTGAGGAGCCCTACCCCTCTCTGATGAAGGCCCGAGAGCAAGAACTGCTGCAGCAGGAAGGGACAGACATCTCACGAAGTCCAAGGCTTAAAAATTGGCGATTTCTGTTCTACCATGAAAACTGAGTACTGGGCAATAGGGAAGAAGAAAAAAAAAAAATCTAAAAATCTAAAAGCACTACCTGTAAAGAAACTTAACATACACTGAACTATCAAAACTATTCTAGAAGTTAACTATGCAAGTGTACAAGAGCACAGGACACTGCGTGCAGTTCTGTCTCAGCCATGGGAAGTCAGAAGGAATTGAGAGGAGGGTTGGGTCTCCTTCACCCTTTTATGTCTTCGAAAAGGGGAGGTACCAGGGCATTTAGGGGACAGATTCAGGCATGGGCCAAAGGACACCTCTATTCAAAAGATTCCAATCTCTGGTGCATGTATATCAAGAGTGGAATACATATAGATAAGCACTCAAAGAATTGCTAATTCATTGACTGTTAATTTGGCTTCTCCAAGATCCTCTATGCTAGCCCAGATAGTATGCTTTTCCTACAAAAAGTTGCAGACAGGAAACATATGAAACTTTTGTGACAAAATTCTGCCTATATTGGGGGCTAGCTATGATCAGACTTCCAGCGATTTAAAAAAAAAAAAAAAACCACACTGACAACTGGATGATGCAGGATACAAGGCAGCTGGAGAGGAGAAGGAGAGAGATGGAAAATGACAAAAAAACAAAAAGCTCTTCACTAAGAATGTATTCTGCTTTAAAATCAGATAATCCTGACAAAGGCAAGAATTAGGGGAAGGAGATCAACAAAAAAAACAACCAGCCAACCAAACCAAACCAGTAAAGTTGCTTCTCCTTCCATGGAACAAGAAATCAATGGGAATATGGTAAGTAGGTCAGGCGACCTCCTTCTGTAAGGGTAGTCTCACCAAAAACTTTGTTTTTTCCTGTCCCCCATCTGCTACTAGGAGGATTTATAGTCACTGCCTTGGCTGGCATACAGCAGCAGTGAAGAAATGGAGCAGTGCCAGGGAACAAAAATGTTTGACCAAGTGGAAGTGGGACAATGCATCACATGTGACGCCATGAGAACACAAGGCAATGCAGTACATGCATTTTTTTAAACAAAGACTAATTACTATCCAGCAACAATGATGGCAATACCTGTTGTCAGATCTCTCCTTGTAACAGATAGAGTCACTCTTTTATGTGACAGGTTTCAGAGTAGCAGCCGTGTTAGTCTGTATTCGCAACAAGAAAAGGAACACATTTATTTGAGCATAGGCTTTCGTGAATGCATCCGGTGAAGTGAGCTGTAGCTCACAAAAGCTTATGCTCAAATAAAGGTGTTAGTCTCTAAGGTGCCACAAGTCCTCCTTTTCTTTTATGCGATGAGTGGCAGAAATAAAGAATTATCTAAGTTGTTATAACAGAGTGCCTACACTGGCAACATGTAAAGGCAGTCAGCAATAAAATACGCTTCTTCCCTTGGTGCTTTCATTAATAAAAAAAAATCCTGAAAACTTACCATGCATTATAATGTCTAGGATTGACTCGGATTGCATTTCGAAAACAGGCTAATGCTTTGTCTAGTTCTTCTGTTAACACAAATTCATGCCCCAGCAGAGTGTAGGCATACGCATAGTTTGGATCAACTTGAATGGCTCTCTGGAAAAACTTGATTGCAATGTCATGCTCCCGTTGCAAGCTGAAACAGTTTCCTGCGGCACACCACGCCTAGTAAAAAGCAACATTGCAAAGTCACTATCAAATCCCCTTTTTACAACATGAGGGTGATAAATAATTGATTTCAACTGGTGTTCTTCTACTGAGCTGTGTTTTTAGAGTATTGGCATGCTTCATCCCAGCAATGAGACATGCCAGCCACTGCTAGGATGAAACCCATAATGGTTTATCTACAGCATTATGCATACATGTATATAATAGCTTTCATCCATGGATTTCCATGGATTTCAAAGCACTTTTATAAGAATATTAGTTAAGTCTCATTCCTTGGAGGTAGAGAGGATTGGATGCATTTTATACATAGTGAAAACTGGGATACAGAGGTCAAGAGCCCAAGGAGACACAGCAAGTCAGCAGCAGTTAAATACTACAAGGATTACACGATATGGAGCGTATAAGCAGTCAGCTATTCAGCTCTAGCACTAGCAACAGCAGCGGGCTGGAGGCAGCTACAGTCAAGATTCAGCACCCCTTCACTCTCTCCAGCAGAGCAATGGGAACCCCACCCAGGGACACCAAATTCCAGTAGGAACCCCCACTCCCCATCCCATACAGCAGCCTGCATCACGACTTGAGGGATCAGAGCTTAAGACTCCCCAGCAGCAACATCACCACCTCCTGTTATTGGAGGCTGTATTTCTCTCTGATCTCCAGACTCCTCTAGCTGCCGTGAATGGACATTTTACTTGACATTTACTATTCTCCACTTGAAGAATTGCTTGCTGGCAACGAACATGTTTTCTGTTCTTGTTTTCCTCCTTTCTTCTTCCCAGGCCTCTCCTGTGCACCTCTCCTGTCCTGCTACCCTCCATAACCTTCCACCTTTCTCCCCAGTCTTCTAACACACTAAAAGAACACATGAAAAGGTTCTTACCTTTTCTGAACTCTAATAAATGTAAAGAACAAAAAATTATAAATTCAAATAAAAGAACATGAATAATACATAAAGTGTGCATGTTTATAGGTTACAGGTCTCATTAAAATGTGCAGGACATTTTGCACATAACAGCCTTGCACTACCATGTGTCCATACAGTCACAACTGCTCCCTCTATTGACAGCCTATTGTTTGATTCATCGACAAATTTAAGACTGTAATGCGTTACATGTTTAGAGGATACCCAGCAAATTTTAGGTGGTCAGTTAATTAAATATTATTGCAGGAAAAAGGGTGTTACAGAAAGACATTAAAATAGTAGCAGAGCAAGCAACAAAATCCCTGCAATCCTGGATACCTCTTTTCTACCTAATAGAGAGCTCTCCCTCCCATGCATCAGGGTGAATAAATGATAGGGGAATCTTTCTGGATGAAAGGCGCTATGCAAATGAAAGTCATAACTGATGGGTTAACGGATTTCAGCCTGTTCCATGCAGGCGGACATGCCTTTTTTACAATGGTTACAGGCACCATCCTCGATCCACCAGGTAATCCAGTAGCCTTTATGAGAGACAGTTCTGTTACACAAATATACCCGAATTAGACTAAACTAGCGTTTACTGAGTTTGTTCTGACTCATTAATCATCTTTAACCTTGATAAGAAAGTAACTGTAGGCAGCAACATACTGCACCACACTATTTTATACCTCTGGTGAATTTTTATCCATGTCTGTTAAATCTTTTGATAGGACTGAAAGTGCAACATCCTTCTGAAGATGCCATAGCGTTGTAGAGTAAATCTCCATGCCTTCAACTCTGTAGTTTTCAATCCTTCTTACTTCAGAGAATATCCTCTCAGCCTAAAAACAAAAGAATTTGAATGAAATCCTCGAGAAGAGCACTAAGAGGAATAGTAGGAAGTTCCAGAGATATATAAAAGCAATGGGGATGCTTAGTCTACCACCACCTATAAACACAAAAACCAACATGCAAAGCTTCAAATCTTGTGGCATTTCTAGCTTCTTATCCCAATGAAAGGAGAAACATAGTATGTTTACTTGAGACAAGCAGAAATCTGTAACAGCCCCCTGTAACAGTCTGACTCAGATTACGATACTCTTTCCATCCTAGTGCATGAAGAGAAGATAAAGGAGTAACATTGGTAAAATGAGATCAAGACATTATGAATTTCTATTATCAAAGATTTATATTGCATAGGTGGATGGTCTTAACCACATTACCTAGCCATCCAAACACAGCACACTTCAAGGACTGCCTTTATATGGATACTGGAGCATCTTAATGGCTGAAGGCCTTTCCAGCCTCAACCCACCTTGCTGTTGCAGGTGTTCGTTTACTAAGTAAATGAAAGAGAACAGCCCGAGAAAGGTTCCCTACAATGCATAAGAGCGTGTCCATGCCAGAAGTAGCGAGGTTGGTTCACTAGGAAGTAAGGTACCATATGGGACTACTTTTTTCTATAAGAAGTGTTCAAAGGAAATACAGCCTCTTTACTCAAAAATTCATTCTTGATTTTATGTTACTATGGCCAACTCAAGTTCCTTTCACAGATTTCAGATAATAGTACTCAGATCAGCAACAAGGGCAAAAATTATGAAAGAAAAAGCTTTACGAAACTGCTGGGATCCATGGCACGGTCTTTCATGAAATATTAAAAGTGTCTGTACATTCCAAGTGTGTGGACATGATCAGGATGCAAACAAGGTCCAGGAGCAACTGTTTTTCTTTAAAAGAAAAGGAGTACTTGTAGCACCTTAGAGACTAACAAATTTATTTGTGCATGAGCTTTTGTGAGCTACAGCTCCGATGAAGTGAGCTGTAGCTCACGAAAGCTTATGCACAAATACATTTGTTAGTCTAAGGTGCCACAAGTCCTCCTTTTCTTTTTGCGAATACAGACTAACACAGCTGCTATCTGAAACCTGTTTTTCTTTAAAACGACATCTTACATAGTGCATAGTTTATAAAACAAAAACTTAACTTCATAAATCTACTGCATTCACCTCTTATAAATCCATTAACAGGTAAGGATTAGGAAATTGGAAATGAAAAGGGATATTGGGCTTTTGAAACAAGAACTCAATTAACTGAAGTGCTAAGTTACATCCCTATTACATGTAAACGTCTATCACATGAGGGAATCAACAGGATTTATTGTAGCTGTTTAAAAATTACAACTGCAATTTCAGAGAATGGAGACCATCCACAATAGAATTCTAACAGATTTGCCGTTTCCACACGTTTGGAAAAACAAACTTTCAAGAGGTCAGTTACCATCATAACTTAAAGAATCTTATGGTAATAACTTATATTGTACATATTTTACATATATGTACGTGCACTTTTCATTGGGAAGGACTCCTTTGGGCTTCACAAACTATAGATGCAGCACAGCTGAAATACTGTCACCTCCAGGTTGGAGGGCAACGGTCAACCAGTGGCAGGGACACAACTGTGGTGAGATGGGGAGATTTTGGCCAAAGACACTGGAGCAAACCCAAAAAAAAGTGTCATAGGATCTTCAGTGTCTATGCTGACTAGAAAGAATGCTGGTTTGTCACATCTCATAAGACCGACCCACAACACAATAAATAGCATAGAACTCAATTTCACCACCTCAAAGTGGAAGGGCTGAAGTGATCCAGATTAATCTGAAACTGCTTGAGGGTAGGTATTTCAAACCTGATGCTTACACAGCTATGCTATCCCAACTGCAGACTCTCCTCGGGTTTTACAGGAAGCCAGCAAAATCTGTGCAAAGCTATACAAAACAAAAATTTAAAATAAAAGCAGGTATCCGCTCTATGCCTACCTGCATATATTCTGCAAGCTCAAAGTAAGCTCTCCCAATTTGGCACAGTACCCAGCCAGTATTGTAGTGGTGAGAAGGTAAATGGCTTAATATGTTTATCGCTTCTTTACAGTTGTACGAACACAAGGCTAAATAACCTTTCCCCATGTCACGAAGAAGGCTCATCAATCCTTCTAGGAGAAAAATACAATAAATAAAAGAGACAAGAACTAAAGAATTACTTGCCTGGAACTGCTGTTCTCTGAAACTATGCATTATGGCAGACACCCTTCTAAAGTCCCTGTTCTTATGAGAACCATGCAGGGACTCCAAGCACAGAATTATATACTCCTCCTGGTTTTGCGCACCAGCTCCTGCAGTGAAATCTAGGTAACACCATCTGCCATCTCCTTTCAAGCCAAAGGTAGGATACACCTACCTACAAAGTGGTTGCATAGTTAAGGATGAGCTGAGTTTTACACTTAAAGTGGTTGAATCTGTGCTTTATGTATGAAGAATATGGCATATCCTCCCTAAAACTACAGCACTTACTCTGAGCACAAAATGAATTTTCTGACAATATACAAGGAAATCAGTTAACTAGTTTTAAGTTAAGAATTAAAAATGGGTCCTTTAAGAAATTTGGCACCCTAGATCTGATCATTTTTTTGTATTAAATGATTTTTAGAACATGGACTTGAGTGTCTAAGTCTCTCTTATCGTTTAAGCTTGTTGAGTCTCATGCACTGAATACATTTTGAAGAATATTTTTAAAGGGATTAATAGCCATATTTTGCCATTTTCTTCATAACTGTTATCCAGATGCTGTTGAAAATGGAGAAATTTAAAGTTTTGATCAGAGAATTCCATGAAAAACTGCTTTTTTTTTCAAAGTGGCCATCACCTCCTGGTCTCAATGTGACTGAAGCAGAGTTCCCTTTAGAAAAGCCAGTGACCCTCTGTGAAGCCAGGCTGCTGGGCCCACCCTCTTCCAGGAAGTCATAAACAAGAACAGCAAAAGTGGCCATTTAAATGTTTGTTTTTTTAAAAGCTACTTGTTGCACAAGATCTGTTTGACAGGGTGGGCAGGGGAATGTAGAGGTGAGAAACTGATGGAAACTAGCCAATACATCTCGGCTGCTTTGTGCTGGTCCTGAATGGCATAAAGTAGCCACAATGTACTTGTAGATCTGCCTCATAATAGTTAAAATTAAAGAGATTTTTTTTAAAAAAAAAAAGATTTTAAAAGGTTGATACTACAGTAACTTTGTATTTCTCTGGACTATTGCTTGCAATTAAGCTTATCCACTTGTTATCAATAGTATAATTTAATATTTTTAATTTAAATGAAATTTGATGGTTACATATTTATGAAATGGCAGTTTTAGTTACTCAGAGGCTAAAAGGCACTACAATGAAGAGAATGAACACACTTTACAGTGACCAGTGGTTTCCATTAAACCTTAAAATACAATTGGAAAACATTTGGCTCTATTACATTCTGAGAGCTTTCAGACAAACCTGCTGCTGCTTTCTGTAGTGTGAAAGCCTGGATCTGTGGTGCGACAGTGGAGATTTTCCCTTCTGAAATGATGGACGAGTCCAGTTTGGTGATTTCCAGACTATCGTTTATGTTTGTCTGAGTTATTCCTCCCTTATTTGTTTTACTTTTTGTCTTTCTATTTGGAATTTTAGGTGGGAACTTCATTTTCAACTTTTTACTGTTCTCCTATATGGAAAAAGAAAGTCTCAAACCACGGTTTATCTACAGGCAGATGGATTCCAAATCAAAGACTACAGACATGCTTGTTTTCTGTTTTACTAAAGTAATGGTGTCTAACAGATGTACACATACACAAAATAACCAAGTTAACAATGATACAAGGTCTTAAACATAGTCATGAAATATATACATTAACTTCAGCCATAATGTTGCAATAAGGTTATTGGTTTGGTTTTACACTGCATCTTTATAAAGTAGCTTGAACGAAAGCAGTAAACTGACTTTGACCAAAAGGACTTCCAAACAAAGTCATTTATCAAATATATGTATCTGGACTATACAGAGTCTCTTTACCAAGTGTATTGATGATATTGCACCTCTCATCCAGAGATCTAATTTCATTTTCATCAATCAGGAAAGTAGGCCATCCCTATTTTTTCAAAGGCTGTGCATGGGAGGCCAGGGGAGGGGAAGAAGGGATATTCAAGTATTCTCTCTCACTCTGGAACTTACTATTGAAAGCAAAGGTTCAGCAAAAATAAGGATGCAAGAAATATAGAGAAAAAGAAAAGAAAAAGAAAAGCATTAGCTTTATTTTCTTCTTGGTTTCACTGCAAGGTCTCCTCACCCTGATTCGGCTTCCCAGTCTAGTGGCTCAGAGATTATCTGAAGAGGGAAAGGTCATCCCCAAGGATATACTACTGACAGGTCACAAGATACTTCCTTTGATTCACTTAACATTTTGGTACTTCACTTTTCCTATACATTTCAATTCCCAACTAAAGCTCTCAGCACCATTGACTATTATGGTGATTTTATATCATCAACTACTAGTAGGACCTCTATCTAAACCTCTACCTCTTTCCCTGCAGATAAGCTACCAGATTGTTCTCACACAACAGCACTTTTCCCAAAGGTGCTGGGAGCAGTATGAAACCAGCTAGGAACACTGGTTTCTGGTTAGTTTCTTGCTGCTGCAGAAGCATTACCACACACCGCAGAAGCTGTTGAGCTGCGTAATTACTTTGGTGAATTCTCTCACTTTGAGGAGGAACACACAGCATCATAACTGAATTTTTGCAATCCCAGACTGAAATTTAACCCACCTGAAATATGTTCTGTAGAGTGGTGGTTCTCAAAGCCGGTCCGCTCCTTATTCAGGGAAAGCCCCTGGCGGGGCGGGGCGGGCCGGTTTGTTTTTACCTGCTGCGTCCAAAGGTTCGGCTGATCATGGCTCCCACTGGCCGCGGTTCGCAGCTCCAGACCAATGGGGGCTGTGGGAAGGGAAGCCAACACGTCCCTCGGCCCGCGCCGTTTTCTGCGGCCACCATTGGCCTGGAGCGGTGAACCACGGCCAGTGGGAGCCGCGATCGGCCAAACCTTCGGACGCAGCAGGTAAACAAACCAGCCCGGCTCACCAGGGGCTTTCCCTGAACAAGCGGTGGACCGGCTTTGAGAACCACTGCTGAAGATGACTTATAAAGTTTGTCAGTCACTAATTTGAGCCCAGCAACACTCCAGGATGAGTGTTCACTTGATACAAACACTTAGGTGTTAAGACTTTTGAAAGCATCACACAGATATGCATGCTAACTGAAAAATTCAAATCATGTACTATAAAGTTCATGTTGTGCAGCCAAATGTATTTCACAAAGTCTACACATTATAAGGCCAATTCTTCAGCTGCTCCACACATTACTCAGTGGGAGCTTTGTATTGAGTGGCTGAATAATCACGTTATTAGTTATCATAAGCAGAAAGATAAGAAAATGGATAAATTATTTAGGGTATACATCCTACGTTACCTTTGTTGTAGAGCTATCACTAGTAAATAGGCGAGAACTTCTTCGAGGCAGTGCATTAGGTGGAGCAGCAATGGTTGGGCTCAATACCTGAGGTGTTGTACTATAAATAAACAGCTTATTAGAAGTAAAATGCTTAAAAAAAATAAATAAAAAATATATATTAAATTAGCAGATGCCTTGTACACTGGGGTGAAGGTGCCTCCATCTCCCTGGGGCAGATTTACGTGCTGCTATATAACCCAAATTTTGATTTTAATCACTCCCTCCCCTCCGTTTGTGATCACTGCAGCAGTTTATGTGGTATTTCCTTACCCAGTAAGTTTCTATGCTAAGTAAAATCAAGCTATCCTCTCCTAGATAGAAGTAAGTCCTACAGATGCAATGAGAGCTGAAAGTTTTGGATCTAAGAAAGGGGAAACCTAAACTGGCAGCCAAGAATAAATTAGCTGGCTGTCTCTTACCATACATCAGTCTGGGGACCCTTCTGCCACATAATTTTGGTATGAAGGGCTTGTTTTCTTAACTTCATGCTCATGTGAGTCAAGACTGAATAAACTTTTGGGACACATTCTGCTTAATGCAAATGCAAGTTAAGCATATGCACACAAGGAAGAGAATACACATTTTACATTGGGCAGTTTTCTGAACTGTTAAAGTGATGCATTTTAAACAAGTTGTTTATCAACATTTATTACTGAAATAAATATTGAGAAATCTACACCTAAGTTAGAAAGTTGAAATCATTCTCTCAAATGGCATAAGGCATAGTTTGGCCTCTGTGTAAGTGAGGTACTCTTGCCACGAGAGCTCTGAGGTACAGTGCAAAATGCAATTAAAAATCTCCCTTGTAGAGAGAATTGCCATGTCAGGATCTTCATTCTGAATTGCAATTAGGCCATTCCACCAGGAACTAGTTGAACAATTGCAGAAACCTACTAGTTTAGCAAAAATACTGGTTACTATCCTAAGATTTTGTTTAAATAAGACCCACTTCACATTATCTCTTTCTTCATCCAAACACGAATGATGCTTCATACCATAGGCCAGATTCACTTTGTGCTTATGTCATAAGGACACAAGAAGCAAAACCAGGTGTAAAAGAGGCTACTGAGCTATGTAATTTTTTAATACCTTGTCTGTGGGCCAGAACTCTGTGTTTGTGCAACAAGGACTGGAGTGACTTCCCGGCTATTTCCACTCTGTGAGAAGACAGACTTTGTTCCCGCTTGGCTTATTCTGGTGACAGACTGCATAACACAAAATTTCTACAGGTTTGTTATTATGTCACTAAATGCACTGACTACATCATGGCAGAAAACAACTAATTTATATCTATTTAATAATTACAGTGAGTGGAGGGGAAGGACCAGCAGAATTCTTTTATTAAACAAGAGTGAATATTCAACATTAGAGAATCAGCCAGCAAAGAAACTGCTCTTCCCACCTGCTGGAGAGAGACAACTGAGCTCAGCAAGGCAGCAAGCCCTTTATATACAGGGGTGATATCACCAAAAAGATGTCCAGTCTCCATCTGCTGGCAGGAAGAAGCCCCAGGAATCGGGCCAGGACATGCAAAGTGAAAATATGTATTTTATTTATTTATAAAGTCTCCCCCACTGGATTAAGACAGACTGCTTGAAGTGCTGTCAAACGCACAAAGTAAACAAACTGGGAAAGGGAAATTTCATCTTTCAGTAATTACTTTATGAGTAGCATTCAAAGGCCCCAATCAGCATCGGAACCTCATTGCGTTAGGCACTGCGCAAACAGCTTCCAATAACCTTAAGTGCTTGTTTATCACTATGTTTAGTACAGAATTAGTATTTCAATTCACATAGCATACTGTTTGCCAATAAGATTTTGCACATTTACTGCATATGCATTTGGGGCAGTTATGATGTTCACCTCGATTAACCAGAAATTGGTACCTGCAATATGATAAACTTGTTTCATTAACTTAGCATAACTGTGCATTCAGAGTGGCCTTTGTTCATACTTTTTCTAGATCTAAGGGACTGAGCATTTACTCTCTTTTTTTTTTTTTAAGTTAAAATGGGAAACAAAAGCATATTTAAGAGGAACATCAGTAATTCTACCCAAAATAAGCCTTTCAGATCCACTGAAGCCATTATAAATGGAAAAATAATTCCCACATTATCACATATTTCCAAGTTGTTTGCTGCCTGAAACTGGGATGAGACAGTTGGCTATATTAATTTCTGATGATTTTATTAATAAAGGATCTATCCTACTCTTCCCCTTTAACTAGTTCAATACTGGATGACACACTGCGCACCCAGCAAGTGTGCTTGTCCCTTCAGGCAGGATGTACTTAGATCCATCCTAATGTTTCATTTATTTATTTACATGTTCCTTAGGAAACTCCTGCTACAAGGCACGCAGTCACAGCTACTGAGTTCGCAAATAGTTAAGGGTAATTTGAGGAGCAGAAATGAAACTGGTAAGCAATATTTAGATTTTATAGAACATGCACCAGAATGCTAAGCCGTTTGTTAGAACTATGCTTATCAATGGTTTGTTTAAATAGCAATATTAAATGCAACTCAAAAGCAGTGTGTCCACACGGATTAATGAAATACACCAATGGACTGATGAAATATTATATAGCAAAAGCAAGGGGAAACTAGTCAACTAATAGGGCTTTATCTCCTTAATATTTTAACCTACCACGTGGCTCGAGATGTATAAAGGTTGTTTCACTAGAAAGATATAGTGAACCCAGATCATTTACTACAAAGAAAAAAATCTTAACTCCTGTATTTAAAAATTACAGCACTAACCCCTTTACTTAAAACCACACCTGAACAGCCAATAAGCATTGAAAAAAAGTATTTAAAGAGATGTTACATTCATAAACCTCTAAACACAGCAACAACAAAGTGGAAAATGGCATTTGGGAGAATACACATACATAGATATACCCAAATACAATGATGGTTGCCTTTCAATTCTGTTGTGGAAAGCTGGTTAGAAGCCTAGAAATTGATTCTGAGATACATAGGATGGGAATCAGTGAGGCAAGCAGGTTTCCAGAGAACTGCGGTAGCACACAGCAGAAGGTCCCACTCCAACAGAGCGGAGATGGGAATGTAAAACTCAGGGCAGAATGAGCAAGTGAGTTAGTTGGGGGAGAGCATAATGCAAAACAGAGCATAACCGATGGAGGACACTGAAGAAGAGTGTGATTTAGCAGTGATGAAATGCCAGTGGAGGTTTTTCAGGTAAAAGGTAATGCAACTGTGTTTGTACATATTGGTGAAAGTGTGAGTCCAGTGTTCTGAACAAAGTGAAGAGACATCAGGAGGCCGTAGAGGGAGACTTGGTAGCTACACCATTTAAAAGTGACAAATCCATAAACAAGTGATTCAGCAGAGTGAGTGCTGAGTTAGTGGGAGATGATCTAGCTGGTAGTTGGACTTGTAGGTCAGGTTTCCAGTTCAAGGACTCTCAAATTTTGACTGACTAATGGAAATAAAACACAGCAAGCTAAGCACCAACACTGAATTTGCCCAGACCACTGACTGATAAAGCAAGTTTTACCTGGAGGAATTGGATACCTTATTTGAGACCTCCTTTCAGCATCTTTAAAATACATTCCTTTATAAATGACTTTGAAAAGAGCAGCTATTAAGAATTGCACCAAGAATGCCATAAAATATATATAATTTACTAAAAATATATGTCCAGAGACCTGCAAATCTGCAGATAACCGCAGACCATGTTTGCAGATCAGATGCAGATACAAATTCTATATTCTCAAGAAAGAAAAGGTGCCCTTAGCAAGTGGGTTAAGTCATTAGATTGTCTCTAACGCAAGGGTTCTTAAACTTTCTACATCGTAGACCATATCTTAGAGAATCATCTTGGACAACCTGCCTCCCATTCATGATTCCTATAACATCTCTGTGGCAACTAAAGCAAATGCTTACAGGGAAAAATGTTTAAAATAGAAACAATAGTTAGCACCATGCTACCAGCCAGCTCTCTGTGGACCACCAGCAAGTATTCTGGGCTGATTCATGAACCAAGCTGAGAACTGCCATTCTCATGCTTCCTTATGTGTGGTAATTTCAATTCACATGCTTCCTGTTAGAATTTTTTTAAAAATTCTATTTAAAGCAACCCCTAAAAAGTAATATAATAAAAGACGATATACAAGTGAACACATGGAGAACTTGATTGAGTGTTTAAGCTCAGCCCTGCACATAGGACAACGCAAAGCTACAATCACCTCAGAGTCAGAATTGTTCCCATGCTCCTCTCTTGCTGTAGGTGATTACAAGATCCATTTTACGGCACGTATTACTGCTCCCTTGTCCCTGGCCAGCTCTGCTAGATTGCCTATGTGAGAGAGCAGAACTATAGCTCTGTCCCCTTTGCAGGCTCTTGTTCTCAAAAGGGATGGGGATGGCTAGGAAGTATGAGGCACCCTGCAACCATACTGTGTGGATGTGTAAAGCTAAAGCAAGATGCTTGTCCTTACTACCTACTGCAGCCTTACAGCGTGGTACAAGGAATACTGACATTTTTTAAAAGGCTCAAAGTAAAAAATTAAGATCACGTGGGACAAGCTTTTAGGATCTCAGCCCTCATTTGCACCAATAAATAATAGCTTTAACCTTGATACGAAATAGCCACTCAAGCTATAGTTACTGCAAACCGTCCTCTGCAAAGTGCTGATATTTTACAATTTAGTTAATATATAAGGCCATGTTCAATTCGCTTTAAAAACAGATAGCGGTGTTCCTGTTTTGTTTAATTAACAAACACAATTATATCTTGTTTATTAAAATTCCTTTTTGTAGCATTAACAATATTTTTGTATTATTACAAAAAAGGTCTCAACATTCACCAGTAATTCATCCAAATCCACTGTAGAGTGTTCTAATGACGGTTCGCCTCCATTAGAAAGACAGGAACCCCAAACAAAAGCATTATCAGTAGATCTGGGCAGGAAATAGTTTTCTGATTCTGCAAAAACTTTCATGGTATCATAAATTTTGCATCCTGATTTAGGATGGGAAAGTCAAAATCTCAAAAATTTTCATGAGCCAAAAATCTGAAAAAAATTACAGTTAGGGTCAAAGTGTTTCATTTTGATGTTTATAATTATTTATTTGGTATTATAATTAGCTTAAATTTTGAAGAAGAAGAAGAAAAAAGTCATTTTGAACTGGAAGACCGGAATTTGTTTTGAAACCTTTTCTATATAAACCCACAGTATGCCCGCAGCTTGAATACTGCACAAAATTCTGCTTGCCTCAAAAAAGATAGATTAGAATTAGAAAAGGTACAGAGGAGGGCAACACAAAACGATTAGTAGTATGGAACAGCTTCCATATGAGGAGAGATCAAAAAGACTGGGACTGTTCATCCTAGAAAAAGAGAGAACTAAGGGGGAATATAACAGAGGTCTATAAAATCATGAATGGTGTTGAGAAAGTGAATAAGGAAATGTTATTTACCCCTTCACATAACACAAGAAGCAGGGGTCACCCAATGAAATTAATAGGCAGCAGGCTTAAAAACAAACATAAGGAAGTACTTTAAACAAGGCACAGTCAATTGTGGAACTCATTGCCACGGGATGTTGAAGGCCAAAACTATAACGGGGTCCAAAAAAGAATTCGATAAGCTCATGGAGGATAGGGCCATCAATTGCTTTTAGCCAAGATGGTAAGGGATGCAATCCCATGCTCTGGGTGTCCCTAAATCTCTGATTGCCAGAAGCTGGGACACGATAACAGGTAGTAAAACCACTCAATAAATGTCCTGTTCTGTTCATTCCCTCTAAAGCACCTGGCACTGGCAACTGTCAGACAGGATATTGGGCTAGACAGACACTGGTCTGACCCAGTATGGCCATTTTTATGTTAGCTGAAAAGTTAACCAAAACCTGACATTTTTCATTCTCACTGAAGTCACTGAAAACATTTCCACGAATTAGAAGGATGTTATAATTGGTTGGCTGAGGGAGAAAGTGTAATTTCAAATGCAAAAAAGTCTGCAAGGGGAAAAAAAATACCCAACTTATCAGAGCAACTGAGCTAATCTGCAATGGTTATATGCTTGCACTAGAGTTTAATTTTACATTCCTTTGTATTTAAGCTCAGACAGAACAGCAAACACATTCTTGAATGCAAGATACCTTCTTTGAAGGTGCTCCTGTAGATGGCACATCAATTACAGAAGATGAATTAGTGTAGTTTTGTAAATATGATCCATCTCCAGGGCTAGGGGTTTCTAGTGGCAAAATTCCAAAACTGAGAAAAGAATGAAATGGAGATGTCAGAACCAGGGCATCCTTGAAAAGCAGTATTATATTAAAAACATTTCAGAGGAAGCTTGATCTTGTTGCAGCATAGGGAGTCAGAAGATCTGCATTCCATTTCCAGCTGTGCCTCTAACTTCCTATGTAAACCTTTGTGCAAGTCTCTCTATGCCTCCATTACCATCTATAAATTAGGAATAATCTTATTTCCTTTTTACTACCCTTTCTCTGTCTTATCTATTTAAGCTGCAAGCTTTTGGGGACAAGGAAGTTCTCTTATGCATATGCAGTAGCTAGCACAAGAGGGTTCCGATCTCGGCGGCGCCAACAGGCTTTGCTGCAATACTATTTAATAATGTTTTTTAAAAGGAAGAAAATGGCAGAGTCACGATCATGAGACAGAACATATGAAGCTGTAAGGGGGGTACCGTCCTCCAAATCAAAAGGCATTACAAATCCCTAATGCAGCTTTTCCTATTAACTGTTGGTTTCAAAGTAGAAAAAAAATTCACAATCCTTTTATCTGTGATTTTTCCATCGCAGAAGTTGTACTAAGCAACACGCACAATCAAAATGCTATTTTTCTAAAGTAACAAAATACCAGTGGCTTATTTAATTAGGCCTGGTCTACACTAGGGGTGGGGATCGACCTAAGATACGAAACTTCAGCTATGAGAATAGCGTAGCTGAAGTCGACGTACCTTAGGTCGACTTACCTCGTGGGGTCCTCACGGCGTGGGGTCGACTGCCGCCGCTCCCCCATCGACTCCGCTTCCACCTCTCACCCCAGTGGAGTACTGTAGTTGACGGCGGAGCGATCGGGGATCGATTTATCGTGTCTACACTAGATGCGATAAATTGATCCCTGATAGATCGATCACTACCTGCCGATCCGGCGGGTAGTGTAGACATACCCTTAGTTACTGAAGTTTGTTCTAAAAGTTTGATTTTTTTGGATGAAAAACTACCACTATTAAAACACGAATGGCTACTTTTTGTAAGTGGTTTGGCTTTTGCCCCAGCAGCATTATTTACCGAGTACTGTCAATATGCTTGGTGCCATACAATATATAGAGAAAGACATGGTTCCTGCCCAAAGACACAAGGAACAGTGGCAATGCAATGGTCACAAAGCAGGATTTTAAATTCCAAGTCTTAGTCTTACCTTGGTGTCAATGGGCTCAGAGCAGCTGGTCCTCCCAGTAAACTCCGACCAGTTTTTGGTTTATTTTGAGCCTGTTTAGACAATATGGCAGTTCCTGATCCAAGAGGGACAGCATCTGGTGAAATTACAGCCGAGTCAATGTAAGACATAGAGGAATCTGTGTTCAAGGAGGAATATTTTGAATTGGAGGATTCCAGGTTGAGTCTGTTCAATTCCTGAAATGGAAGACATTTTTTATAACATTCACTTGCAAGTATTTCTTAAGTCATTCATTCAAAACTGGGGCAACCGTTTTGAAGGTCAGAGGTTTGGGTGAAACTTACAATTGTGTCTTGTGGAGTTTCCATAAGGACAGTCTCAGGCTGTCTGTGGGATATGTTGTGATTAGACACCAATGTTGTGCAAGTGTTGGGCAGGCAACTGCTGAAGTTCTGCAAAGACGTTAATTTAAATGTTTGGTCAGGGTCTGGCTTCTCACCTGTAAGAGTGAAGAAAGATTTAACCAATGTTATTCATTACCAAATATATTTGGTGCTTGGGTAAAAGCAAAACAGAAGGGACACTAGGTATCTTAAGAAAAGTGAGCAAGTTTTTGTGTGTTTGTTTTTAAAGCACTACACCAGGGACCTCAAGTTATTTTGGATTTCAGACATAACTCTACACCTCTATCCATTTCATTTAATCCACTGGAGAATTAGATAAATTCATGGAAGATAGGACCATCAATGATTAT
The DNA here is from genome assembly GCF_965152235.1 of Eretmochelys imbricata. NCBI lineage: Eukaryota > Metazoa > Chordata > Testudines > Cheloniidae > Eretmochelys > Eretmochelys imbricata. The sequence continues at coordinate 8,013,018 of NC_135598.1, read as the reverse complement.
TAGCCAAGATGGTCAGGGATGCAACCAAATGCTCTGGGTGTCCAGAAGTCTCTGACTGCCAGAAGCTGGGACTGGAGGACAGGGGATGGATGGATGGATGGATCACTTGATAATTGCTCTGTTCTGTTCAATCTGTCTGACTCATGTGGCAATAGCCACTGTCGGAAGACAGGACACTGGGCTAGACTGACCACTGGTCTGACCCAGTCTGGCCGTTCTTATGTTCTTATCCTATGCACAAAATTCCTAAAGATCCAGACAAGAATGTAGGAAGGCTTACTGACACGTCACTGTTCACTCATCTCAAAGAGAATTGGAGAGACTCATCTAGCAGCTGGTCCCTACAAAATTCTCTTAGAAGATAAAAATCTGAGTTGATCAGAGATCCACAACAAAACCTGGAGATTAACCCAAAAATGTGTCTTGGAATAATCTGAATTAAAAAGAATGGTTTTAAAAAAAAAAAAAGTGTATGCTCTTAGATGTGGGCAAGTTTAAGTTCTGCGGAGCTCTTATGACAGGAAAGAGGATATTATAGGTAGAACCATAGCACAATCTTTCCTCTTCAAGGGACGATATATTTGGTCCTCTTTGCTTCCCAGCCAGCAGGTCAACCCGTGGCATGTATAGGCCTCTCTCTCTCCTCCCTTCCCCCGCCTCCCCACAAAAGCCAGACAGTCAGGTAGAGAAGAGCAGCTCCAAAATTAAACAGCCCTACAACATATTTACATGTGGATTGCTCCTGTGGCACTATCAAAGAAATTTTAAGAAGCTTTCCAGTCAATTATTTGCATGAGAAAATACCAACTCCAGAGGGCAATTTTTGTTTAAAAGCACATCTCTTCACACTGAAAGAGTTCTGCAGACCTACCTATTTCACATAGCGATTCAAAAGGGGACCAGAGGAAAGGATTTAAACTAAGGCTCTTTTGGTAACATTCGGATCCTTTGGCAAGCCGGTCTGTCTTGCTGTAAGAGAATTAAAACAAATAGTTGAAGGAAAGTTAAAACAGCATTTATGTTAAGTATAACTTTCAAAAAGAAGTGAGGGGAGAAGGAAACAAGAACCTCTTTAGAGCTACCGCTATATTCTCATTTTGCAGACTACAGAAACAATCAGTTAATTTAAAAGCAATTCAATATTATTTTTGCATCTGAAATATTTAGAGAAAGTTTTCAGTTTAGTCATTTTAATTCGTAATGAACTCTCAAAAACCATCACAGGCTTTAAGAGTTGATGAAAGTACAACTTGATCTCATGTAGAAGACCGGCATCTTGCTGTAATGAGTGTTCTCCAGTTCTTGGTAAACAGAAATAAATAGACGGTTTACTAGCCTCTGAGCCATTTTAGGCTGCACAATGATTATTTGTATTCAGCATATTGGTGTCCAGTTCAGTGTAACTTTGTGCTGGATAAGAATTCTTAATTTTTGGGGGGCTATAAAAAGTAACTTATTTTGAGGTTTCTTTCTTTTCTTGGTAACTATTGATGCTGTGCTTGAATATTAAAAGGAATATGGGTTTTGGATTTGGATTTTTTGGTTCTCTTAGGGAAAGCAGCATGCTTACAATCCAGGTTATATTAAGTTTCAAATAATGCAAACACCAAAAAGAGAAGAAGTTCAATACTAACGAAGCCTGAAATTAACATTTAAGCGTGCTCAGTCACACTGCAGCAATGCTATTAACTATAATTAAGCTAAGAAATTATAAGATGTTTGGTATGTAGGGCAATCAACAGTCTATTGTAGCAGAGGATCTTGCACCCCCCAAAACAAAGAGCATTCAAAATATGCCTAATGCATTTTACAGAGATATTTTTGTTTTTAAACATCTGCACTATGCGTGACGTTGCATCCCACAGTCTTCATAGAAATATGGTTATGATATGAATATGGCACAGCTAAGATATGTTTTATGCAAGAGGGGTCATGTGAGGCATCATTGAAAAGGTTGTGATCTACAGAATGTGTTTATCCAATGTGTATGCATGTATCATTTTTGTATCTGAAGCCAGGAATATTGATCATATATCTGTATTTCAAATATGCTACTTTGGGTGACACCCACAACTAGCCCTTAAGGTACAACAATGAAAAAGTCAGACAGGGCTGATGGCCCATCAGCAGAGACAATGGACTGTGAAAGAGCTTAGTCTTCCTGTGGATGCTCCAAACAGCCTGGAGTAATGACTGCTACAACCCTGCAGACACACGTGACTGAGTCACCTGGCACTGGACCCCACCTTGGAATGCCAGTGTTTTTCCACTGGAAGACAAAGGGTTCCCACCATACACAAAGGCTACACAAGGCAGGGGAGTGACATCATTGTGGTTCTCCTCTGCCTCCCCACCCAAAGAGACACTGGGAAACACTGGAAAGAAGAACTGAACTGGGGGGAGAAGAGTTGAGCCCAGGCTGGAAGGGTGTCTAGCCTGTGAGTAATAATACCTGAAGTTTCAAGCTGCAGGCCAGTGCAGCTGGCTTTCAAGAACCTTTGCAATCTGCCTGAAACAACATTTAGGGTGAGAAATTACTATTTGTACCCAATTTCTTTAGTGAATCAAGCTTAGTTTGCATGTTTTGTTTTATTTGCTTAGTAATCTGCTTTGTTTTGTTTGCTATCCCTTATAATCACTTAAAATCTGCCTTTTGTAGTTAATAAATTTGTTTTGTTTATTATTAAACCCAGTTTGTGCAATTTCTAACTGGGCGGGGGGAGAAGAAGTCGTGCATCTCTCTCTTCATATTGAGGGAGAGGGCGAACTTTTATGAGCTTGCGCTGTACAAACTTTTCTACACAGTGCAAGACAATATATCTTTTGGTCTGCACTCTAAGGGAGGTGGGCACCTGAGTGCTGAGGCAAATCCCTTAAACTGAGTCTTCCCAGAGCTAATCTCAGTGTCTGTGTCTTTCTGCAGCTGGGTGTGGCCCTGCTTGAGTGTGTGCTAGAGGAGGCTTAAGAGCCTGGGTCAGCAAGACAGGTTAAAGGGGGCCCAGGCGGGCTCACTGGTATCTCAGTACATCAGGTGGCATCTTGAAGGAGGGCAACCCATCACACTATATTTAGAATATTTTACCCTTCTTTAATGCCTTTCATCAGAGGCCCTCAAAACATTTTACAAATACTAACCCTCCCAATGCACCTGTGAGGTAGCCAGTAGTTTTATGGCCCTCTGTGAAACAAGTATCCAGTTAACATTTGTAATGACTTTCTACTGTGTAAAGACTTGTTAAGTACAAAGGTTTGGGTTTTTTGTTTTTCTTTTTACTATTTTTTTTATTTTAATAAATTTATTGGAATCCTCCTTTGTGTCTATGGATGAAGCACACTACAGGCGAGCGAAGCATTATTGTATAATCAAATTTAATATGGATAGTTCTCCTGAAAAAAATCATTAAAAAGTTAATTGGATGAAAGATTTGGAAGAGAGCCTCCAGAGAAGACAGCAATTCAATACAGAAGTACTTGTGGAGGGTGGGCAGTAGTGATATATTGATCAACAGGTGGCTGCCCAAAAACTCTCTCCAAAGGCGGCTAATATTTCTCCAACCAATAGGACACATATTTTGGGGAGAATGAACACCAAAAAACTTAAAACCAAGTTCCTGGATTGCCAATTTCACCACCCACAAAAAATCCAAAACAAAATAAAATAAACCCACACACCTTCCAGGAAACGCTAATGTGTATTTTCACGCAACTGGCAAGACACAGGAGGAAGGCATCAGACTTCCTCCATAGATTAGCATCACTTGGGCCTGGATCCTGCAATCTGAGCAAACACTTACACTTGCTGTCACAAAGGGGCTCAACAGGTATCTGCCCAAGTGGATCAGATTGCAGGATTGTTGGAGATATTTAACCGGAGAGCAGTTGTGACATGTGGGAAATATTTTCATGGCTAAGAACTGCCTTGGCCAAATCAAAATCCATTACTCAATAACCATCATCAAAAAAAAGGAAACCTTACCAGTATACATGTCCCAGTAATGAGAGGGTGAAGCATGCTGAGTCACCAAACTCTGTTACAACGTCATCATGGCTTTTCTGTTTATTTAACACTCCACCAGATAAGATCTGCTCCCCTTCTGCCAGCCTTATTAAAAAAACAAAACAAAAAGAGGCGTTAAGCGGTTATAAGGCTCACAACATTGGTGGTAGTCCAATATTTCTATCCTGCTGTAAACAAAAACAAGATATGTTGTCAATACTAATGAGTTTCAAATTGGGCACTCTCCTCCCTTACAAGTCTCAAAATGTAGAGTATTGCACCCTCTGTCTTATAGAGACATCAACAGTTTAAGTGGAGAACGCTTACCCTCTGAAAGTCAGGCACCTTTAAAGGGGTGTCAAGGAAAACAACTGGATTTGGCTTGGTCTCCCAGCTACAATGTACCTTGTATGGTCTCTGGCAGCTCCATTCTTGTGATTTAACATGGGGCTGTTCAGTGGACTTGAAATTTTGGCGTCTTGCTTACTTACAAGGACAGAACTGACACGAGGGGAGAGGGTGGGTGTCAAAGGCCTGGTACAGTGTACTGCACATACACGTAACAGTACAATCTACCATGGATTGGTTTGTGCAGTCTAAAAGCAGGGGTTTTAACATCACTACAACTCTAATATTTTATTGGAAGGAAGGGACACAACGTCTTACTTTTTTTTTTGCACGTCAGGTTGAGAGGGGGCTGGTCAGACTTGACAGTATCCCTTTGATCTGGTCTGCACACCAAAGATTGTACTGCTTTACCTAAATCAGTACAGTTTAAGTAATACAATCACCATAGTGCAAAGGCAGTTACGTTATTAAGATACTTATTCCGCTTCCTTTATGGGAATAAGCTATACCGGAATATAACTTTATACAGCTGTGACCGGCAGGGGAGAAACAGAGCAAATCAGCTTACATTGGTCCCTTCCAAGAAGAGCATTAAACTGATTTCTATTTCAACAGAACATTTGGCAATCAGATGTTCCACTTTACTACCGCAGGTATCACATCAAGAAGTGTTTAAGTGGCACTATACCAAACAAAGTCAAAGTCTTAAATAAAAACAAAAATGCAATCATCATTGATTTCCCTCCCCCTATACTTACTTGCCCATTGCTGATGGGCAAGAGTTTTCCCCAGGTCCCTCCACAAAAAGTCTTTCATGCAGCTTGGTTACACAATGTGGGTGGGATCCCAAGAGATGAGCTTCGTCCCTCGAAAAACATATAGCATGACAGAACCCAGGAAACAAATGTATCAAGTTCAGCCTACTGATTGCACTACAATGGAAGATAAGCTTGTGCTTTATAGCCTGTTATTTAGCAGAAGTAGAGAATTCTCTATGCACCCATAAAAACAGCCTCTAGGATTTGTTCTGTCCAAGACCGCCTTATTTCCTAGGACCCATTGTGGTAACTATGTTCAGCTGAAATACTCTTGCTGTCTGTCCAGTCCCCACGGTCAAGCTCAGGGAGGGCACAGAAGGCAGAGCATTTTTACGGAGGGTCCTCAATTCTGGAAGTCACTCTTTCCTTTGGTCTGCAGGATCTAGTACGAGCTGCATCTGTTAAGTCTGGCTTTCTTTTGTGAAGGGATGAAGGTCTAATTTTTAAACAGCCATATTGCTTGGTCAGTATTTTAAGAGTCACATTACATGACAGGACATATAAAAAAAACAAAGTTAAAAACATGAAGTTTAAGCACAAGTCCAGTTTCCTACAGAGGCATACCTTCCAGAGGACAGCTCCCTCTAAAATCTATGTTAATATTCTACCCTTGTAACATGCTCTAATTTTCTGTCACAGCCTCCAACAAGTTGTTTTTCAAAAAACAGCCCTGCCTGCTACCGAACCCAGATTGCTATGCTACCCTATTAGCAGGACATGGCAGCTTTCTTCACATTATTGTAGGGATTCTTATTCCCCTTTACAGTTGACTTTTTAGTCTTAAGAGGAATCCAATTCAAATATGAAAAGAAACTTTCAGTCTAAGAGACACTGCTCACAGAGCAGGCAGAAGATAACTAGGGGAATAGACAATAAGCAAGAATCTACTTGATTGGTAGCCACTCTGCTGAAACTACCATTCAGGGTGCCAGTTGCAATGCTGATTTTGTGATGAGGAGAGGAAAGATCTTGATTGCAACAATAAAACTCATTCCACTGGAACAGCAATCAGATAAATATGGATCATCATTGATCCGGACCAAATCTGAATCAACAACTAGAAGCATACTTTGACTACCCCTCATTTTGAGGGAGGTCCCTTATTTCAGTCAAAGTTCCCTGTGTTCCACACATATTTGGTGTCCTCTTATTTTTATTGTTGAAAATTAATCAGAAATGCAAAGTCGTGAGTCTGAGGTTATACAGTTGCTTACTCTAAAAGGAAGGAATCCCACAGCATTTTAAGTTCCCTACACGAACATTATCTCTTCTCCGCCACCCCCACGTTTGGTCTTTGTCATATGTTGTATCCCACATACATGTTGGATCTCCCAGTAGTTTGAAAGGCCTGCCAAGATGTGAATGGGTAAGGGGACATAGAAGGCATTTACTTTCTCCCCAATAAAGTCTGTAGCCTTACCAGTCTCTAGACTCATCTTATTATAAAAATTAACTCTAAATGGGCTACATTCATCTGTAGAGAGCCAGCTCAAGGCCAATACACCACTTAATGTCTATTTTGAAGACTTAAGTGGTGCATAAGGCTTGGGTGAACTCAAGGTTCTATCTTCTTCCATCTGCACCAACTTGGTGAACGGTGACAGATTTACTGTTTTAAGGGTTGGGATTTTTTTAAATTCTAGATTCACTTTAGCAGCAGTTTAAGAAACGAGCTACAACAAACTGAGGTGGACGCACTGAAGAGCACAGTCCCAAACTGGCTTCATAAGTGCCTTTTTACAGCTTCACAACTCCTTTGTAAAGAACTCAATACCTTTTAGCGGTTTCTGCAATATGGGCTATTGTTCTTTAGGTCCAAATCTGAAAGCAAAATGAATTCCACTTGTGATAATCCTGAGAGCTGAAAGAATTACCAATTTATGTAACAGTTTCCTAAAAAACTACCAAAATACTGCAATACAATATAAACTGATGACTTACTTGCTGAGGTCGACACAACACTTTGCCAGCAGATATTTACATTGTGGGGTGGTACAGCTATGTCCCTTTAGGAGCCTGTATGCTTTATATGCCTTTCCTGAGCGGTAGTAACATGTTGCCAGCAAAAACAGTGCTTCCTCTGAGTGTACTAAACAAACAAAACAAAAATGTTGTTATCCTTTGATCATTTAATATTTTAGTACAAGTGGTTGAGCTCCATAGGACTGCTGGCAACAGGATGCACAAATGTGATTCCTTCTGTGAGGGGGGGGAAAAAGGAGAGATTAAAGTAATCAAGTGTATTTCCTTTACTAGCCACAACATAAGAGATTTCAGGATCCCAAGATCTTGTAGTAATCATGGTTGCCCCTATCTACTGTAGTGAATGAACACCAACCATTTTGGCCCCCACATCTAACAAATGATTCACTATCTTCCTTAACGAACGTACTTGCAGAAATAAAGTGAAACCGTCATTTCTACTGGAACAGAATTATTGCAACAGCTTCTTGAACATAGTAAGTCAAGGACCAGGAAGATAACTTCATCACAAAAGTACTTATTAGTAATACTTTGCCATCCATATCTAGATGCATCTTAAAACAAGGTGAGCAATTCAATGGGACTTGGGTGCTTTTGAAATATGTGACTTTGTAGTACTATTTGGGTCTAGTACAATTCTTTGGTTAAGGATTACACATCCACCCTTCAGTAAGTCACACTGAGCTCACAACAGCCACTTTTAAATTTGTTTTAGTACAGTTTCAAAGGACCTTAATTAAATTATATTTTCATTTCTGTCACAAAGTATTTACACGTTGCAAGAATTGTGGCTACAAAGAGAGGATCCAAAGAGACATTTGTAATAAAGAAGGGGATTAGGACTGACAGTTTTTAGAAGGATCATTTACAACAGAGAGAACTTCAAGGATGTCAAGACTTCACTTGCTATCAACTCAAAAAATTTGGACTTTAAAAGAAAATCTTTAGCAAGAAGGAATCGTTTCCTCCCCCAAAGTTGGCTGATGCTGTTGCCTCATTGTAAACCACTTGAACAAAAGGACAGACTGACAAAAGTAATCTGGAAACTTTGCATCCTATGAAGAACCAAAAGTTACCATGAAGTATGGAAAGCAGCAACAGCCAGACAGCCATTTATTTGATGTGCATATGCAACTTTGTTCTTAATATTAAAGAAAATTTAGGCAACAGATTAAAACAAAGATTTATTCATCTCCTCTTGTCATTATTTTGTTTAAGAGAAAATAGGTATGAAATGGTAGGAAGCGAGGAAGGAGAAGGGCTTATAGGAGGTCATGGAGGAGAAAGAAGCATGAAAGAGTGGAGCAGGAAATTTGAGTTGTCCTTAGAAGAATGGACCAAGTTAAATAAGGAGATTCATTGTGCAGCTGAGTGCTATCTGCATGGCATTGGAGAGTCACACCAGGTCTGACTGCATTATACGGAAGGAACAGAAATCCAGATGAGTGTGTGTCTGTTGCATTTTATGTTCTGCTGTAAGCTACACTCAATTTTGGCTTCTAAATATCTGTCTTCTGCCTAGAATAATCTCTTACACCTATCATGGTCTGCTCAGCACATCAGAATAGGAGGAGTAGAAAGAACATTTTTCAGGACCATGAGGGGAGGCAGCAAAAATTAAATTTCACATTTAAGCTGAGCAAGTAGTTTATAAAACTAGAACAGACAAGTGTGGTATGCACCTTGCCCTACATATTTTAGGCGCTAATATTTTTTCCGGCCAAGTTTTAGGAAGTAGAATTTTAGGCACAGGTCTTTCAGGTTACAAAGCAAGAACGTCATTCCCATTCCTGCTTTCAAGCCAATTCAGTACATTCACCATTTCAAACCCTTAGGAAGTTTCACTGCTCAATTTCACAGGTTTAAACAGTTACTGATCAGGTTATTGCCTATAACAAAGCTTCTCATACTCCATTTTACAAGTCTCAGTATTCATACCCAATGGATCCCTGCTTTTTAATTTAAAATTGATTCAATTCAGAACAGAGGTTAAAGAATTATAGCCTAAGTCAGGCACACTTATGAAGTGATACCACAAGTCCTCTTGATTCTCAGGTACTCTTATCCTCCTTCTTCCACCACTGCAGAGTACTATAATTTATGTGGGAAAACTGAGGCACTGAGAAATTAAGGTCCCATATTTCCATTAATTTTGTGTATCCAATGTGAGTGGCCTAGGACACAATTTTTCCAGAGTACTTTGCATTACATAGCATTTTATATGTTCAAATCACAACTCCTACTACCTTCAGTTGCAGCTGGGAGTGCTCAGGACTCCTGCAAATCAGACCCCAGAATATCAAGATGGGCACCCAGAAAATAAGAAATACAAAATTAATGATCACCTATAAAAAGTTTGATTTAAGTGACTTGCCCAGCATCTCTCAGGAACTCTGTGGCAGAAGCAGGGATAGAATCCAGTTTTCCAGGGCAGCGTTCAACTACCTTAACCATGAGGCCATCCTTTCTCTTCTTGCAATCCCCTACCTCCCTCACTACAGACCTTCCAAATCCTGCAGCAAATGAAGCAGTGGTCCGACAAACAACAGCCTCCTTCACAACACAGCCCTGATTCATTCCAGGACAGATACATCCTATGCACTGAATGAGGCTGCGGTAATGTGGAAAAAATAGTATGCAGTCATGTAACGAAGGACTGCTTCATAATATATACACACAAGGGGGTAAATTAAGTTATACAGGCAACCTTAACTCTGGGATTTCCTGCCTTTTGAGTTCTTGACTTTGCAACCTTAATGTTCTTTTAACATTGTATTTGTGTGTAATATATGTAGCCGTATATTGAATAAACTATATGAGGAGATGAATAATGGGGAGAGAGAGAGAGGAGATACAGGCTGTAGGTAAAGTTTTCAAAAGCACCTAACTCACTTGACCTTTCAACAATATATGTAAGCTGTGCATTTAAAGTAAACATATATGCACATTTCTCAGCAAAGGAAAGGAACGCTTAAGTAGAAGCCGGAAAGAAATGAAGCCCAAACAAGTCCCATTTTTTAAGGAACTCAGTAAGTTTAGTTTGCTAAACTGGCTTGCTATCTTGGCAAACTGATGATCCTTGGAATCCTTTCAGCAACTTTTAAAAAGTTTTGTGTATAAATCCAAATAATTTAAAAATTATTAACTAATAAAATAAACACACACCACGGTCAGCAAAATTCAGTTATTTAATAGTTTGCTATGTAACAAGATACAGGCCACACATGTGTTTGTAGGAAAGCATTGTGCTGCTATGCTGGAGACCAAGACTCAGAAAAATTTTTGGACAGCAGCTCCTTGATTCAGAGAAGTTTAAACACATGGCAAAAGCAATATGTTTGAGCTCAGAGAAAGGGCATAAGCCAGAGCACTCATTGTTTTTTGCTGACCAATTTGTGTAGCAACATTGATTATGAAAGCCTCTATGTCCAGCAAGAGGTGAGGAGCTGCAACTGGAAACTGAATCTGGGCTAAATAAAAAAAAAAAAGGTATGTAAATACAAAGTTGCAGCCAGAAGCAAGCTTGGCAAATAAAGATCGTGAAGGTACCTTCTTTTTTTTTTTTTTTAAAATAAAAGTAGTAAAGGTTTCAAGTTGGTGTCACTATAGAAGTATTTGTCAAATAAGCCATTCTGAAGGGGCACCATCTACCTGAAATCTATTCAGTTACATTAAAACCATATCTACCCCGCCAAACAGAGATTTTTTTAAAGTCACATTTTAAAAAAAGTTTCTACCCTGTCGCTATATGAAACACCCACACAAACAGTACAGGGGAGAACAGTGAAACCCAGAGTAGTCCAGGGCATATAGCAAATTGAAATGATTAAAAAAAAAATTGTTTTTCCTCTACTCTTATAGTAAGTTTAGGTAATACCTGATATTGTTAGAAGTAACATTTGATTTTTATCTTGACTGTGTCTCTTCAATTGCAGGGGAAGTTTTAGAGTAGAAAGAAATAAACTTTTATTATCCAAGTGTAAAAAAGAACAGAAGTCCTAAACATCCTAAGCAAACTTAAACCATGAATTCAATATTAGTGAGGCACATACCTTCTGCATATAGTCTTTCTGCCAGAAACACTGCATCTCGATAAGCATAATGATTAAGTGCTTGCCATATAGCAGCCTGTAGAAGAGAAAAATACATTTTCTGATGTGTGTAAATGGATACATGTGATTTTAAATTCACAGGGAAAAACTTTTTTTTAAATCCACATTAAACACAGGAAATACCAAGGACCAGCTTCCATTGCCAAAGATGCAGCAAAATTAAATTGCCTAGTAAATGTTCAATCTTGAAAGGCCACACAATATTAAAAACCTTAAGAATAATTTTAAAATGACTCCCAGAGAGAGATACATACATATAAAGGGGTGGGTCCATAGTGCAGACTTCACTATACTTTAAAACTATGTAAAGAGGCCTAATGTTCTAACTTGGCACAAGTATTTCTCTAATATTAGAGATACAACTGTCACGTTCTCCCCACCCCCCAGTGGCTGTTGCTGTAATGTACAACTGTCTATGAACCAGATCCAGTTCTCACTAAACTCAAGTGGAGTCTTTTCCACAGATGAGTGGAAGTGGGACTGTGATCTATATATGATTGAGTATTGTTGTAAGAAGTTATTACCAAAAATTATATATCTAAAGCAAAGGATAAGAACATACTCAGGACCCTACAGTGACACTGAGCAATCCAGAAGCTACCTACTATAGGACAGGCCCAACAAAGAAAATAACAGAATGCCACTAGCCATCACCCTCAGCCCCCAACTAAAACCTCTCCAACGCATCATCAAGGATCTACAACCTATCCTGAAGGACGACCCATCACTCTTACAGATCTTGGGAGACAGGCCAGTCCTTGCTTACAGACAGCCCCCCAACCTGAAGCAAATACTCACCAGCAACCACACACCACACAACAGAACCACTAAACCAGGAACCTATCCTTGCAGCAAAGCCTGTTGCCAACTGTGTCCACATATCTATTCAGGGGACACCATCACAGGGCCTAATCACATCAGCCACACTATCAGAGGCTCGTTCACCTGCACATCTACCAATGTGATATATGCCATCATGTGCCAGCAATGCCCTCTGCCATGTACATTGGCCAAACCGGACAGTTTCTACGTAAAAGAATAAATGGACACAAATCAGACGTCAAGAATTATAACATTCAAAAACCAGTTGGAGAACACTTCAATCTATCTGGTCACTCGATTACAGACCTAAAAGTGGCAATTCTTCAGACTCCAGCGAGAGACTGCTGAATTGGAATTAATTTGCAAACTGGATACAATTAACTTAGGCTTGAATAAAGACTGGGAGTGCATGGGTCATTACACAAAGTAAAACTATTTCCCCATGTTTATTCCCCCTCCCCGCGCTGTTCCTCAGAGGTTCTTGTCAACTGCTGGAAATGGCCCACCTTGATTATCACTACAAAAGGTCCCCCCCAACCCCACCCCGCCGCTCTCCTGCTGGTAACAGCTCACCTTACCTGATCACTCTCTTTACAGTGTGTATGGTAACACCCATTGTTTCACGTTCTCTGTGTATATAAATCTCCCCACTGTATTTTCCACTGAATGCATCCAATGAAGTGAGCTGTAGCTCACGAAAGCTTATGCTCAGATAAATTGGTTAGTCTCTAAGGTGCCACAAGTCCTCCTTTTCTTTTTGCGGATACAGACTAACACGGCTGCTACTCTGAAACCTGAGCAATCTAAATGTGTTCTTCTGTTTGAAGCTCTTATATTAAATTAATAAATACTGAACAAAGAAAGTTAATCTGAACCTAGTACATATTAATTAAGTTATAAACAAACTAGTGCAATTCTGTGGGTTTTTATAAACAGCTGATTAGTTCACCACATACTACACTGAGACAGCTTAGAGATCATGCCAATGGCAACATCAAACACTGTATGATTGCTAACTGTCAACTGCACACAATAGCAGAATGGCATTTTCTGTGAAGGTACAGCTGCACACATTCAACAGTGAGCTAAGATGAACATGATCCATTGTTAGTTGGTGTGTGAAAAACAATGTCTTACTTCCATTGGTTGGAGCACTGAGATTTTATATAGGAATGCACAAACTGCAGTGAGATGTCTAGGGAATTGCTGTATATCACAAAGATTGCACTTATTCATTTGAACACAGACTGAGTAGTTTGTTCAGCAATAGATGAACAGTCACACACTTATCATCCCTAGACCTTATCATTTTCAATAGTCCTTCGGGTTTTTTTGTTTGTTTCTTTGTTTTTTAAAGTAAGTAATAGCAGAGATCAGAATACCTCAAGTGATTAGTACTTTTCCTGTTTAAAAGTGAAATATTAGCTTTCCTTTTATTTAACCTGATAAGAAACATTAGTGCAATTTTAGAACACTTAGTGGAGGAAAATCTGTGCCATTTTCTTGAAGTTTTGTGTTTTGAGCCACTTTCAGGGTCAGTTTTGTCTGTGCTGCATGCCTCCACTAACCTGGTTGAGAGAGACTGAGGAGTAATAGGTAGAAGCCAGAACAGCCTGGAAATAAATTCTAAACATTTTTTGTTTTACACAAGTGAAAACTGATTTCCCTTCTAATTTCGAAGTGTCCTATGTGCACACAAAGGGCATTCTAGATGTGATATTAATAGTGTTACACAGGTTGCTGCCGCCACTTAAATGATATATTTACTGTGCCAGAGACGGTGGGTTCCTCTAGTTATCCTCTCAACAGGTAAGCCAGGACTACACTAAAGAGTTTTGTCGGCATAGCTACGTCACACATTACTGACACTGGATGGGGAGGGCCAGGGCTAAGGTGTCACAAAGCATCTTCTGTCTCAGGTGCTTCGCTGCCTGGTTCTTGCTCACAAGCTCAGGGTCTAACTGATTATCATGTGTGGGGTCAGGAAGTAATTTTCTCCCCAAGGTCACTGCCAATCTGACGTGGGGTTTTTTGCCTTCCTCGGTACTGTATGGGAGCAGGTCTAGATAATCCTGGCAAGTAACATTTCTTACATAATCATTTCCCTGCCATTGCAGGGGCCTCAGGTACTTGTGCACCTTCTTTGCCTGTGGCACATAAACGGAGTCTCCTCTGGGCTGTAATACTTTGGTCTAATTTCAGTTGTTGGGTTTAGCGTGTGGGTATTGGGTGGTGCTGGTGACCTGTGCTATATAGATGGCCAGACTAGATGATCTGGTAGTCCCGTCTGCCTTTAAACTCTACAACTCTAATAGGCACCAACTATTATTTTATTAACCATAGGGAATCTATTTACAGCCTATGCAGTAGAGTTTTGAATAACTATGTAGATTATTATACAGGAAATTTCTATATGAGATTGCTAATCTTTCACCTGTAGACTCCTACAATACATTTAAAACTCAAAAATTTTTAAATCCTTGTGAAAGCCATGTTTGATTGAGAGTCTTGGTTTGATTGCTACACTGCAAGTACAGTATTTATTTTTCAGTTTAAAAGCCCAATTCACAATAGTATTGCTCTACATCCAAGAGAAGTTTAGTCACAAAGTTTGCCTGAAGTGATCATCTTTTATCCTGAACCAGTTCAAATTTTGTTTTGCACCTTTCAGGAGGTGCAGCACAGAAGGCACAACCCAGAGACCTTCAAGTCACCGCTGCACCTTCTGAACTGTGCACGGGGCAGACATGGCCCCTTGCGTAAGATAGAGCCGCACCAGAGTTCCATTTTCCTCTGGTTACCTGCTGTGCCTCCTCCTTTATTCAAACAAATGCTTATATCTGAATGACAACAGGTCATATCTATTTAGACCTTGCTTACCTTTGATGCTACATAAGTGATTATAGAAGAGTGTTAAGTCAGCATACTTCTGGCAACCTGCTCTTATCTGAGAGTTATAACCTTGCCCAAGTCTGGCATAGGTAGTAAGCAAGTGATTTTTGGTTGTGTTACAGTTATGTCACATCTCCATTATAAAACTGATACCACACACCAGTTCAGCCAACCACTGCTGCCGGTTAGAGGCCCAGGATTGGAACAGCAGGACTTTAGAGTGAGTTAGTGGAGCTCATACTGTACAATGACAGTCATTCTGTGATCAAAAAGAAGTAAGTTTTATGGCCTGAAGCCATGAATGGATGACAGTGAGCTGTAGCTCACGAAAGCTTATGCTCAAATAAATTTGTTAGTCTCTAAGGTGCCACAAGTCCTCCTTTTCTTTTAGTCAGATTGGTGACTCACATGTTGCTCTACGGATTAGCGTGAGAGAGGAAAAGAACCACCATGCTGTAACACAGTAGGTTTTACAAAACAAATTTAACTGGTCTTTGGCCTCAGACTGCCAACGAGTGTGAGCAATCATTGTGGTGATAGTTCACCTTGCAGAAACAAAGCAAGGAAACTGTAACACGGTCATTGAATACTTTAAGGCAGTTGTTACCGAGACTAATGCAACAATTCAGCATGCCCAAACTGCAGCAGTGCCTCGACAGAACCATTTTGGTGCTTCCCCCGAAGCACACCTGACAATTGTGGTTGTATCAGTGGTTACTGGGAGATACAAAGCACCAATCCACAGGGCACTAAACTGCTGCAAGCAGGTGCTTT
Source organism: Eretmochelys imbricata (assembly GCF_965152235.1). Lineage (NCBI taxonomy): Eukaryota > Metazoa > Chordata > Testudines > Cheloniidae > Eretmochelys > Eretmochelys imbricata. Next base: position 7,997,272 of record NC_135598.1, on the reverse strand, counting down.
GGGGTATTTACCCAACAAAAGCTACTCCATTGGCTTTAGAACTGGCTGGACTAGTGCAGCTGAACTGTTTGCGGTTTCTCATCTACAATAGGGATAAGCCTTTTTAGGTGGCACCTGTTCATCCAGACCAGAGGTAGAGATCTCACCACTGTGGCTGCAACCAACATTTAAATGATTCAGACAGCTGATCTGCATGGACACAGGGCACGATACAGGGGTTGCAGGTTCCAAGTGTTCCAGCCAATAGTTTATTGTAACATTTTCCCACACAGTAGACCAAGAATTCTCAAACTTCATTGCACCATGACCCCTTTCTGACAACACAAATTACTACATGACCCTAAGAGGTGGGACCGAAGCCTGAGCCCGTCCGAGCCCTGCTGCCCTGGGTGGGAGGGCCAAAGCCAAAGCCTGAGCCCCACTGCCTCGGGTAGGGGGTCCAAAGCTGAAGGCCAAGGGGTTCTGTAAACCTGAGCCCCCACCACCCATAGCTGAAGCCCTCAGGTGGGGCTCTGGCTTCAGCCCCAGGCCCCAGCAAGTCTAACACCAACCCTGGTGACCCCATTAAAACGGGGTTGTGACCCACTTTGCGGTCCCGACCCAGAGTTTGAGAACTCCTGGGGTAGACAGAGCCCAAGAGCTGGTTCCCGTTCTTCTCTCTTCTTACCCACAAATGTTGTTATAAATCTCCTAGAGAAGAACTCCAAAACTATATCAGCTGCTGTGCACTGAGAGAGCTTCTTCAAAGAGGAGACAAATGCTTTTTCATCCAGGGGAAAGTATTTGAAGCCTTCTCATGCCAAGCCCACCTTTTCACCCAGAAAAGCTTATTCAGAGTCTGAATGTTGCACAACAGCTAAACCAAATATCTAGGCGAAGGGACCAGGGGGCTCTGCACGGACCATGCTACCCACATCCGCAGGCTCCCATTGGTTGCGGTTCCTGGCCACTGGGAGCTGGGGCAGCACACGGAGCTTCCCTGATTGCCCCTGCTCCCAGGGGCCACAGGGACATGCCAGTCACTTCCAGGAGCCAACTGGACTTTTAATGGCCTGGCAAACCTAGATTCCCCCCACAGCAGGGTGAGCCGGCGCTTGCAGCTGCAACCCTGCAGGGGGGTGCCGAGGCTTGGGGCTTCCAGCTCACGGTGTGGACACTTGCCGCAGGTCGGATGAAATGAAGCAGTGGGCTGGATCCGACCTGCGGGCTGTAGGTTCCCCACATGTCTTAAAGGTTATGTCAAAAGCACTGTACTCTTGTCAACAAGAAGGGCCTGTCCACATTACTGATTCCATGACCAATATAAACAAGGATTTTTTTCCTTTTAAGAAAGGCCATTATAGACTACCTCCAGCCTGAAAATCAGTCTAAAAAGAAATGAAAACCATGGTTTCATAGAATGGTTCTTGGGGGAAGGGAAACAGGCTTACCGGTCAGGGAACCTTTGCTAACGATAACTGTACATGGTTACAGGTTTCAGAGCGGTAGCCATGTTAGTCTGTATCAGCAAAAAGATTGAGGAGTACTTGTGGCATCTTAGAGACTTCAACCTCCCTGGACACTCGATTACAGATCTTAAAGTGGCAATTCTTCAAGAAAAAAACTTCAGAAACGGACTCCAACGAGAAACTGCAGAATTGGAATTAATTTGCAAACTGGACACCATCAAATTAGGCTTGAATAAAGACTGGGAGTGGATGGGTCATTTCACAAACTAAAAACTATTTCCCCATGCTAATTTTTCCCCCTACTGTTACTCACACCTTCTTGTAAACTGTTTGAAATGGGCCATTCTGATTATCACTACATAAGTTTTTTTTCCTCCTCTTGATAATAGCCCACCTTAATTGACTTGTCTCATTAGAGTTGTTATGGCAACCCCCATCTTTTCATGTTCTCTGTATGTGTGTGTGTGTGTGTGTGTGTATATATATATATATATATATATATATATATATAAAAATAAAATCTTCCTACTGTATTTTCCACTCCATGAACCTGATGAAGAGGGTTTTAGCTCACGAAAGCTTATGCCCAAATAAATTTGTTAGTCTCTAAGGTGCTACAAGTACTCCTCGTTCTTTGTACATGGTTATTTCTATCATGTTATCAGTCATAATATTACTCTTGGGGGAAAAAATTAAAAAAAAATTAAAAAATTAAAATTTCTGCACCAAAATATTAAAAATTCTGCACACAATATTTTAAAATTCTGCAAAATTCTGCATTTTTGGTCAAAATAAAGCAATATAATCCAGTTAGTTTCAATTATTTTGGTAATTTATTTAAACTACAATTTAATGGATGGAGAATGGGAGTGGGGAGGATTGGAGGAAATCACCAAACCCCCTCCGTCTAATAGTAATGTAGCTAATATTGACTCTTTACTTCTAAGTATTAGTCAACAAATATATGCAGCCATATGTTACATCATAGGCAACTGAAGAGCAAGGGAGGGCTGGGAACTCAAACCCACAATTTATACTGGCTATTGACCATCTCCAATAAGGTCAGTAGAAAACAGTTCATGGAGGACATTTTGATAGGAAATTTTTTCAGTCCAAAAATTTAGACAAGTTCTAATCACTAAGGCACCATAAGCACTTATAAGGCCATACTGTTCTTTACGATAAGGCTCCTTTATACCACTCTGGCAATGTAAAGGAGCCTTAAAATTATTACACCTGTTTTATACTCGTGGAGGAATTCACTATGAACAATGCAAACAACTCACTAAGCAGGCAGGCTGCTACATTCTCCTCTGCCTGAGGGAACAGAGACTGCCCCAAGCCTACCTTTTCAGAAATACCCCAAAGCCCCCCACACAGAGGGTGCTGCAATAGCAAGCGAGAGGGACAGAGTGTCTGTCTGTCTCTCTCTCTCTCACACACACACACACACACACCTACCCAGCCTCCCTCCCCCACCCAGGTGGTGATTTATGTCTCTACCAGCTGCTCTGGGTGCCCAAACCAACCTGTCCGCACTGCCAGGGAGTGGGCACATGACCGCTCTTGCCGCTTCCCTTTGCTTCCCCGTCAGAAGTCGTTTTTCTGTGGGTAAACAAATAAATCTGCAGGGGCCATGAATTTTGCGCACGCGCAGTGATGCACAATTTCCCCCAGGAGTATAATATGAACAGGGCCTTGGAAATTGTCCATCATTAGATCTGGTCATGGCAGTCAATATCAGCAATTCAATATGATGAAAACACAAGGAATTGACAGGTTTCAGAGTAGCAGCCATGTTAGTCTCTATCCGCAAAAAGAAAAGGAGTACTTGTGGCACCTTAGAAACTAACATCTGATGAAGCGAGCTGTAGCTCACGAAAGCTTATGCTCAAATAAATTTGTTAGTCTCTACGGTGCTACAAGGAATTGAAGCATCCAAGAAAACTGTTAAGAGCTGTATTGCTGAAACTAAAGGTGTTTAGAGATGAAAATTAAAATGCACCTGTGTTATATGATAACACATGGAATACATAATTTATATTTGAAATTTGGAAGTTTTAGCTGTCTTCATTTAGAGGTATAAAATGGTATGTTGTCTATTTAGGACAAGATTCTGCCACCTTTACTCACTGCGAGTAGGGGTGTCAAGATCAGGCCCTCAAACTGGAAGCTCTTCCAGGCAGGCATTTGTCATCTTACATGCTTTTAAAATGCTACATATACAAATGAAACCACTACAAAGCTCCGTCAGGATTGTAAAAGTAACAGTTTTCCAAAAAATAATTTGCTTTTGCAAGGTGGGGAGGGGATAGATGATTAGGGGGAATGAAAGATCTCTTGAATGACCATCAGCATATGCTGTACAAAGATACATGAAAAAAATCTGTTTTTACACACACACTAGTCACTTGTAATATTGATGAGTCAGAAGCGATGCCTACTCTTTCAGAACATATGCAAGAAGAATGGGATAACTGGGGAGAGAAAAAGTACCAGGAGTCCAGCCAAGCAACAAACACATAATCCAACAGCTTCATTTAAATCTGTACTGCAAAAAAGAGTCTGAATGTCATAGGCTTATTACATTAGTGTCAGAATGCATCATAATCCTGTGGTTTTACTGCATTTATTACAACTGTCAGAATCACTGCACCATTGCGGTTTACTTTTAAGAACTGTGACTACAGATGACCAAAGTAGACTTCTATGAGATCACCAATGGAGGACAGAGTAACTAGGAGCCTAAACAAAGGCTGCATTGAAAATGGCACAGTTAGGATCCACAATTCACACCAGTGCAACTCAGCTGATGGTAGCAATGATGGAGGCTGTAACTTAATCAGAATTCATGTTTTTACCACCCTGTCATCCAATACTTAAACTGTGCCTACAATACAATCTCCATCATTGCTGCCACCAGTAGGGCTGAGATAGTGGCAAATCGTAAGTCCCACATGTACAAGTGTAGACATAATGATTGTGCATTGATGTCGCACTAACATCTCAGCCTCTTTGGATAGCAAAAAAGGAGAAATTTGGTACTTCATCAAGTACAAGAATCCAAGTAGGTTTGTGTGATAACAAAAGCAGACTGCCATTAACAGCACTTCCAAGTTAGAGAAAATAACATTAAAAGCATCTGCCCATTTTACAAACCAAATATACCTCAGATAAAATACTCCACATCTCTGTCATAGAAATGTCAGGATAGCAAATATTTTCTACCTGGTTAGCCATAATTAGGACAGCAGAAAAGATGCTGATTACACGCATTTGTAAAAATGTTAGATATTGTTTGCTGTCATCCACTATGTCAATGGGTGTTTGCTTCCTTTCCACACAGAAACCTACACTCGTCAGTTTTTGCTAGAATTCCCAACTGTTGCTACCACCTGTCCAGCTCCAGAGCTGGCAGCAGTGGGGGAGTATTACTGGAAAAAGGGGTCTAGGTGGCTAGAAGTGTTTTTAGCACCACGTTGTCTAAAGCTGTTTAGAGCAGACCTACAGAATTTGGTGTAAAGAACACCAATTCTTTATCTACAAGGACAGTACCACCATTGCTACCCCTTGTGTAGACCAAGTCAATGGAGTAGGTGTTGTCTCTCACAAACAGCTACATCTTTTTGTGAGAAAAGGAAATAAAATAAATTACTGATACTTCTGTTGTGCTCAATATTGTTATTATGAATAACTGTACAGTATGCTAAGTATCTTTCCAGTGTGGGAGTTGGGAGAGGTTTATAAGTTACCAGGAAAAACATGTTCTATGTGCAGCTATTCAAGACTTTTTAAACCCTATGTCCCCATTTATTTAGAAAGACAGAAACCTGGGAAAGATTGGAGGTCTGGTGGAAGGGAAAAGGGAGGAGATAACATGGGAAAGATTGAAGTGGGAGGGAATATAAAAAGGATGGCTAAGGCAAGGTAGATATGGTAAAGAGTGAAGGATGGATAACTTCTGACAGGGCATCACTTCTGGAAAGACAGACTAAGATAAGAAGGGAAAATATACTGGAAAAACTGAGTTAAAGTTCTTCTTTTTTTTTTAAATCTAAGTTATTCCCTCCTCTGAGTCTCTGAGGCATCCCATCTCTTTTAGACTGCAAGTTCCTTGGGACAAGAAATGTCCTTAATTTGTGTGATATCCATAGAGCTGAGCACATTTAAATAGTAAAACAGTAGATGTGGAGGGTGGCTGAAACAGGAAAGGAGGAAGCAAGGGGTCTCATAAGGGGTCAGGGTGGAGCAGTAGAGATGGGAGGGGTCCCTCTTGGAAGTGGACTCGTCACTATTATGCTGGCCAGTATCAACTCATTGTTTCCTTGTGCACCCCCCGACCCGTCTGTCTGTATCCATCTGTTGTCTATCATCTTATGCTTAGATTGTAGACCTGTTGGGGCAGTGATTTTTTTTTTGTCCTGAGAATGTACAGCGCCTAGCACAGTGGGAGGGTCCTGATTCCCCACTAGGGCTGACAAGGGCTAGCCGCTATGGTAATACAAACAGTACTAATTGTAGGGCTGCGAGGGGAGAAGGTGAGTCTCCTGGGAGGGAGAACAGCAAATGGCAGTGGTGGGTCCTCCCTGGAAGGGAAGCGGATGGAAGGGAGAAGAAGGGGGTGCCTCTAGGAGATCTGAGGGGAGCCTGCCCTGGAAGTGGGGAGTGTCTGGGGGGGGTCTCTGAGCGGGGTGAGGACACTGGGGGGGGTCTACCTGGACCAGTAGGGGCCCATCTCAGGGGAAGGGGTGGCCTCACATCCCGGGGTGGGGGGGGGCTAAGGGGTTAGGGTCCCACTCTAGAGGAGGGGTCGGGCCAGGGGGGACGAGGGCCCCACCTCTGCGGCGGGCTCCTGCCTTCCAGGAGGGGCCCCACCTCCGGCGGGGGTCGCGGGCCGCTCCGAGCGGGCTGGGGGGACGCGGAGACGGCCGCGGCCCAGCCTCGGGGGGGGAGGGAGGGGGTCCGCCTGGCCCTGGGGTTCAGCCCCCGGCCCGGGTCCGGCTCGGGAGAGGCCGGGCCCCGCTAGGCCGGGCCGAGGCCTCGGTGCGGCGGCGGCCAGCGGCTCGGTACCTGGACGGGTTCCTGCAGCACCGTCATCCTGTCCCCTCAGCGCCCGCAGCGGGGCGGGCCCAGGCTCCGCCTCAGTCCGTGTCCCGGTGGCGGCGGCGGCGGCTCGGGCCCGGCCCGGCCCCTGCTCATTTAAACTCACAGCGACCGTTACCGGGGCAGGCACCAGGGAGGGAAGGAAGGAGGCCGGCCAGGCGCCGAGTCCCTCCGAGCGGGGACGGAAACACCCGAGGGCAGACGGAAATGTCCGAATGGGGACGGAAATACCCGAGGGCGGAGCGGGCCTCTGCCGAGCTGAGACAGAGCGCCGAGCGGATACGGAAACACCCGAGCAGCCGCCTGGGGGCCCGAGCTGACGGAGATAGCCGAGCGGGACCCGAGCGCTGCCCGCCGCACAGACAGAGCTGGGATGACAGCCGGGGCCTCGGAGGGCAGCGACGGCTCTGCCCAGCCCTACTGGTCTGCCTCTCCCTGATCTCCCCTCTCCTCCTCCTCTGCTTCCCCTTCCCCTTCCCTTTCCTCCTCCTCCTTCCTCTCCTCTGCTTCCCCTTCCCTTCCTCTCTTTCCCTTTCACTCTCCTCCTCTGCTTCCCTCTCCTCCTCCTCTCCTTCCTCCCCTGCTTCTCCTTCCCTCTCCTCCTCCTCTGCTTCCCCTTCCCTTCCTCTTCTTCTCTTTCCCTTTCACTCTCCTCCTCTTCTTCCTCCTCTCCTTCCCTCTCCTCCTCTGCTTCTCCTTCCCTTCCTCTCTTTCCCTTTCACTCTCCTCCTCTGCTTCCCTCTCCTCCTCCTCTCCTTCCTCCCCTGCTTCTCCTTCCCTCTCCTCCTCCTCTGCTTCCCCTTCCCTTCCTCTTCTTCTCTTTCCCTTTCACTCTCCTCCTCTTATTCCTCCTCTCCTTCCCTCTCCTCCTCCTCTGCTTCCTCCTCTGCTTCTCCTTCCCTCTCCTCCTCCTCTGCTTCCCCTTCCCTTCCTCCTCCAGATACTAAACTGAGAGGAGTGGTAGATACACTGGCGGGCAGGGATAGGATACAGAGGGCCCTAGACAAATTGGAGGATTGGGCCAAAAGAAATCTGATGAGGTTCAATAAGGATAAGTGCAGGGTCCTGCACTTCGGACGGAAGAACCCAATGCACAGCTACAGACTAGGGACCAAATGGCTAGGCAGCAGTTCTGCGGAAAAGGACCTAGGGGTGACAGTGGACGAGAAGCTGGATATGAGTCAGCAGTGTGCCCTTGTTGCCAAGAAGGCCAATGGCATTTTGGGATGTATAAGTAGGGGCATAGCGAGCAGATCGAGGGACGTGATCGTCCCCCTCTATTCGACATTGGTGAGGCCTCATCTGGAGTACTGTGTCCAGTTTTGGGCCCCACACTACAAGAAGGATGTGGATAAATTGGAGAGAGTCCAGCGAAGGGCAACAAAAATGATTAGGGGTCTGGAACACATGACTTATGAGGAGAGGCTGAGGGAACTGGGATTGTTTAGCCTGCAGAAGAGAAGAATGAGGGGGGATTTGATAGCTGCTTTCAACTACGTGAGAGGTAGCTCCAGAGAGGATGGTTCTAGACTATTCTCAGTGGTGGAAAAGGACAGGACAAGGAGTAATGGTCTCAAGTTGCAGTGGGGGAGGTTTAGGTTGGATATTAGGAAAAACTTTTTCACTAGGAGGGTGGTGAAACACTGGAATGCGTTGCCTAGGGAGGTGGTGGAATCTCCTTCCTTAGAAGTTTTTAAGGTCAGGCTTGACAAAGCCCTGGCTGGGATGATTTAATTGGGGATTGGTCCTGCTTTGAGCAGGGGGTTGGACTAGATGACTTCCTGAGGTCCCTTCCAACCCTGATATTCTATGATTCTATGATTCTTCTTCTCTTTCCCTTTCAGTCTCCTACTCTTCTTCCTCCTCTCCTTCCCTCTCCTGCTCCTTTGCTTCCTCCTCTGCTTCTCCTTCCCTTCCTCTTCTTCTCTTTTCCTTTCACTCTCCTCCTCTGCTTCTCCTTTCCCCTCCTCTTCCTCCTCTGCTTCCCCTTCCCTTCCCCTTCCCTCTCCTCTTCCTCCTCTCTTTCCTCTGCTTCCCTTTCCCTTCCTCTCTTTCCCTTTCACTCTCCTTCTCTGCTTCCCCTTCCCTCTCCTCTGCTTCCCCTTTCACTCTCCTCCTCTGCTTCCCCTTTCCCTTCCCTCTCCTCTTCCTCCTCTGCTTCCCCTTCCCTTCCTCTTCTTCTCTTTCCCTTTCACTCTCTTCCTCTTCTTCCCTCTCCTCCTCCTCTTCCTTCTCTGCTTCCCCTTCCCTTCCTCTTCTTCTCTTTCCCTTTCACTCTCCTCCTCTCCTTCCTCCCCTGCTTCTCCTTCCCTCTCCTCCTCCTCTGCTTCCCCTGCCCTTCCTCTTCCTCCTCCTCCTCTTCTTCCTCCCTTATCCTCTCCTTCCCCTCCCCCTCTTCCTCCTCCCTTCTCCTCTCGTTCTCCTCCTCCATTCCCTTTCCTCCTCCTCTCTTTCTTCTCTTCTTTCCCTTTCTCCTCTTATTCCCCTTCCCTCTCCCCTCCTCCTCTCCTTTCCCTCCCCCTCTTCCTCCTCTCCTTCCCTCTCCTGCTCCTCTGCTTCCCCTTCCCTTCCTCCTCCTCTTCCTCCTCTGCTTCCCCTTCCCTTCCTCTCTTTCCCTTTCACTCTCCTCCTCTTCTTCCTCCTCTCCTTCCCTCTCTTCCTCCTCTACTTCCTCTGCTTCTCCTTCCCTTCCTCTTCCTCCTCTGCTTCCCCTTCCCTTCCTCTCTTTCCCTTTCACTCTCCTCCTCTGCTTCTCCTTCCCCCTCCTATTCCTCCTCTGCTTCCCCTTCCCTTCCCCTTCTTCTCTTTCCCTTTCACTCTCCTCCTCTCCTTCCCTCTCCTCCTCCTCTGCTTCTCCTTCCCCTTCCCTCTCCTCCTCCTCTCCTTCCCCCTCTGCTTCTCCTTCCCTCTCCTCCTCCTCTGCTTCCCCTTCCCTTCCTCCTCCTCTTCCTCCTCTGCTTCCCCTTCCCTTCCTCTCTTTCCCTTTCACTCTCCTCCTCTTCTTCCTCCTCTCCTTCCCTCTCCTCCTCCTCTACTTCCTCTGCTTCTCCTTCCCTTCCTCTTCCTCCTCTGCTTCCCCTTCCCTTCCTCTCTTTCCCTTTCACTCTCCTCCTCTGCTTCTCCTTCCCCCTCCTATTCCTCCTCTGCTTCCCCTTCCCTTCCCCTTCTTCTCTTTCCCTTTCACTCTCCTCCTCTCCTTCCCTCTCCTCCTCCTCTGCTTCCCCTTCCCTTCCTCTTCCTCCTCCCTTCTCCTCACCTTCCCCTCCCCCTCTTCCTCCTCCCTTCTCCTCTCCTCCCCCTCCCCCCTCCCTCCTCCTCCATTCCCTTTCCTCCTCCTCTCCTTCTTGTCTTCTTTCCCTTTCTCCTCTTATTCCCATTCCCTCTCCCCTCCTCCTCCTTCTCCTCTCCTTTCCCTCCCCCTCTTCTTCCTCTCCTTCCCTCTCCTCCTCCTCTGCTTCATCCCTTCCTACTCTCCTTCCCCTCCTCCTCTGCTTCCTCCTTCTCCTCCCCTTCTTCATCCTCTCTTCTCTTGTCCTTCCCCTCCCCCCTCTTCCTCCTCCCTTCTCTCCTTCCTCCTCTCTTTCCCCTTCCCTCTCCCCTTCTCCTCCTCTTCCTCCCTCTCCTCCTCTCCTTCCTCCTCTCCTTCCCCTTCCCTCTCCCCTTCTCCTCCTCTTCCTCCCTCTCCTTCCTCCTCTGCTTCCCCTTCCCTTCCTCTTCCTCTCTTTCCCTTTCACTCTCCTCCTCCTTCCCTCTCTCCCTCCTCTCCATCCTCCCTTCTCCTCTCCTTCCCTTTCCTCCTCCTCTCCTTCTTCTCTTCTTTCCCTTTCCCCTCTTATTCCCCTTTCCTCTCCACTTCCCCTTCTTTCTCGCCTCACCTCCTCTTTTTGCCCCTTCCCTCTCTCCCTTCCCCCCTCCTTCTTTTTTTTCCTCCTCCCCCTCTCTCCCTCCTCCCCTGCTCTTCCTCTCCTATCCCTGCTCTCCATCTCCTCAATCTCTCTCTCCCACCCCCTTGTTTTCATCCCCACTCCTGCCCCCACTCTTTTGCTTTCTAAGGAATATTGGTAGCGGCATGACCCTTTTCTGTGCAGCAGCAGCGGCCTCTGGTGGCCACTGGAACCTGATCCATTACTGAATCCTCTCGAGTCTGAAAATATCTCATTCCCCCTAGTCCTGCCCTCGAGCTGGCAGGCCCCAGAGCTGAAAAACTCGCTCTTCCAGCAGCATAGGGACAGCCCAGCAGTGTGAGGAGCTTCTGCAGTTACTGCAAACTTGTCTACACAGGGAAACTGAAAAGCATGGCTATGCCAGAATAACTATCCTACTATAGATTTCAGAGTAGCAGCCGTGTTAGTCTATATTCGCAAAAAGAAAAGGAGTACTTGTGGCACCTTAGGGACTAACCAATTTATTTGAGCATAAGCTTTCGTGAGCTACAGCTCACTTCATCGGATGCATTCAGTGTAAAAGCTCACTTCATCGGATACATTCAGTGGAAAATACACTGAATTTTCCACTAAATGCATCCGATGAAGTGAGCTGTAGCTCACGAAAGCTTATGCTCAAATAAATTGGTTAGTCTCTAAGTTGCCACAAGTCATCCTTTTCTTTTTATTCTACTATAGCTGTTCTGGAATAATTTCCAGTGTGGACCAGAATAGATTCACACCTACCTTAACCTGGAATAACTTCCCCATCTAGACAAGCTGGGGAAGGGGAAGAGAAGCTGTGAGTGCTGAACTGCTAAGAAGTTTAGGTTCTTGCATGGCAGGAATGTCTCTTTAGTTTGCATTTCAGAGATGTATTCTTTTTCTGTTACGTACAAAGAGAACTGCATTAAAAGAATATTATTAAGGTTGCAACTGGAAGCACTCATTTAGCTTTACCTCTTCCCTTACCCTATTGCTTAGGGTGTTGATTAATTGCAGTTAACGAACACAATTAACTCCAAAAAATTAATCACGATTAAAAAAATTAATCACAATTAATTGCAGTTTTAATAGCACTGTTAAATAATAGAATATCAACTGAAATTTACTAAATATTTCTGGATGTTTGTCTACATTTTCAAATATATTGATTTCGATTACAACACAGAATATAAAGTGTACAGTGCTCACTTTATTATTTTTAATGACAAATATTTGCACTGTAAAAATGATAAACAAAATACATAGTATTTTTCAATTCACTGCATACAAGTATATAGTGCAATCTCTTTATCATGAAAGCACAACTTACAAATGTAGATTTTTTTTGTTACATAACTTCACCCAAAAACAAAACGATGTAAAACTTTAGAGCCTACAAATCTGCTCAGTCCTATTTCTTGTTCAGACAATCGCTAAGAGAAACTAGTTTTTTACATTTACTGTCCGCTTCTTATTTACAATGTCACCTGAAAGTGAGAACAGGCATTCGCATGGCACTTTTGTAGCCAGCATTGCAAGGTATTTACACGCCAGATATGCTAAACATTCATATGCCCCTTCATGCTTTGACCACCGTTCCAGAGGACATGCTTCCATGCTGATGACGCTTGTTAGAAAAATAATGCGTTAATTAAATTTGTGACTGAACTCCTGTGTCTCCTGTTCTGTTTTACATGCATTCTGCCATATTTCATGTTATAGCCATCTTGTATGATGACCCAGCACATGTTGTTCGTTTTAAGAACACGTTCACTGTAGATTTGGCAAAATGCAATGCAGGTTCCAATGTGAGATTTTTAAAGATAGCTACAGCACTCGGCCCAAGGTTTAAGAATCTGAAGTGCCTTCCAAAATCTGAGGGGGCGAGGTGTGGAGCATGCTTTCAGAAGTCTTAAAAGAACAACACTCCGATGCGGAAACTACAAAACCCAAAACACCGAAAAAGAAAATCAACCTTCAGCTGGTGGCATTTGACTTATATGATGAAAATGAACATGCTTCGGTCTGCACTGCTTTGGATCATTATCGAGCAGAACCCGTCATCAGCATGGACGTGTGTCCTCTGGAATGGTGGTTGAAGCATGAAGGGACATATACATTTTTAGCGCATCTGGCATGTAAATATCTTGCGATGCTCGCTACAACCGTGCCATGTGAATGCCTATTCTCATTTTCAGGTGACATTGTAAACAAGAACCAGGCAGCATTATCTCCTGCAAATGTAACCAAAAGTGTTTGTCTGAGCAATTGGCTGAACAAGAAGTAGGAATGTGTGGACTTGTAGGCTCTAAAGTTTTACATTGTTTTATTTTTGAATGCAATTTTTTGTACATAATTCTAAATTTGTATGTTCAACTTTCATGATAAAGAGATTGCACTACAGTACTTGTATTAGGTGAATTGAAAAATACTATTTCTTTTGTTTTTTTACAGTGCAAATATTTGTAATAAGAAGAAATATAAAATGAGCACTGTACACTTTGTATTCTGTGTTGTAATTGAAAGCAATATATTTGAAATATAGAAAACATCCACAAATATTTAAGTAAATGGTATTCTATTGTTAACAGCACGATTAATTGCGCGATTAACTGAGATTAATTTTTTTATCATGTTTCAGAGTAACAGCCATGTTAATCTGTATTTGCAAAAAGAAAAGGAGTACTTGTGGCACCTTAGAGACTAACCAATTTATTTGAGCATGAGCTTTCGTGAGCTACAGCTCACTTTATCGGATGCATACCGTGGAAACTGCAGCAGACATTATATACACACAGAGATCATGAAACAATACCTCCTCCCACCCCACTGTCCTGCTGGTAATAGCTTATCTAAAGTGAACATCAAGTTGGCCCATTTCCAGCACAAATCCAGGTTTTCTCACCCTCCATCCCCCCCCACACAAACTCACTCTCCTGCTGGTAATAGCCCATCCAAAGTGACAACTCTCTTCACAATGTGCATGATAATCAAGGTGGGCCATTTCCTGCACAAATCCAGGTTCTCTCACCCCCTCACCCCTCTCCAAAAACCACACACACAAACTCACTATCCTGCTGGTAATAGCTCATCCAAAGTGACCACTCTCCCTACAATGTGCATGATAATCAAGGTGGGCCATTTCCTGCACAAATCCAGGTTTTCTCATCCCCCCACCCCCATACACACACAAACTCACTCTCCTGCTGGTAATAGCTCATCCAAAGTGACCACTCTCCCTACAATGTGCATGGTAATCAAGGTGGGCCATGTCCAGCACATTACGTAAAAGAATAAATGGACACAAATCAGATGTCAAGAATTATAACATTCATAAACCAGTCGGAGAACACTTCAATCTCTCTGGTCACACAATCACAGACATGAAGGTCGCTATCTTAAAACAAAAAAACTTCAAATCCAGACTCCAGCGAGAAACTGCTGAATTGGAATTCATTTGCAAATTGGATACTATTAATTTAGGCTTAAATAGAGACTGGGAGTGGCTAAGTCATTATGCAAGGTAGCCTATTTCCCCTTGTTTTTTCCTACCCCCCCCCCCCAGACGTTCTGGTTAAACTTGGATTTAAACTTGGAGAGTGGTCAGTTTGGATGAGCTATTGCCAGCAGGAGAGTGAGTTTGTGTGTGTGTGTGGGTCCCCGGGAAAAAGGGGGGGGGGTGAGAACGCCTGGATTTGTGCTGGACATGGCCCACCTTGATTACCATGCACATTGTAGGGAGAGTGGTCACTTTGGATGAGCTATTACCAGCAGGAGAGTGAGTTTGTGTGTGTATGGGGGTGGAGGGTGGGGGTGAAAAAACCTGGATTTGTGCAGGAAATGGCCCACCTTGATTATCATGCACATTGTAGGGAGAGTGGTCACTTTGGATGAGCTACTACCAGCAGGATAGTGAGTTTGTGTGTGTGGTTTTTGGAGAGGGGTGAGGGGGTGAGAGAACCTGGATTTGTGCAGGAAATGGCCCACCTTGATTATCATGCACATTGTAGGGAGAGTGGTCACTTTGGATGAGCTATTACCAGCAGGATAGTGAGTTTGTGTGTGTGGTTTTTGGAGAGGGGTGAGGGGGTGAGAGAACCTGGATTTGTGCAGGAAATGGCCCAACTTGATTATCATGCACATTGTGAAGAGAGTTGTCACTTTGGATGGGCTATTACCAGCAGGAGAGTGAGTTTGTGTGTGGGGGAGTGGAGGGTGAGAAAACCTGGATTTGTGCTGGAAATGGCCCAACTTGATGATCACTTTAGATAAGCTATTACCAGCAGGACAGTGGGGTGGGAGGAGGTATTGTTTCATGATCTCTGTGTGTATATAATGTCTGCAGTTTCCACGGTATGCATCCGATGAAGTGAGCTGTAGCTCACGAAAGCTCATGCTCAAATAAATTGGTTAGTCTCTAAGGTGCCACAAGTACTCCTTTTCTTTTTTTATCATGCGATTAATTGCGATTAATTTTTTTAATTGCTTGACACCCCTACTATTGATTAAATATTAAATACATGAATACAACAGAACACATTTCATTTACCAGGGAGCCCACACTGTAAATCTGACCACATCAAATGACGATTTTACATTTACAAGGTCCCAGGATTGCCAACCCCAAACTCATGACATTGGCTTGAAATAATGAGATTTTAAAAATAATAATTTTAAGGTTATTTTTATTTGTCTTCTAGTGCTGAAGCATATAGGGGTTCTTATTTCCAAGCTTTTCTTTGCAACCATGAAGGCTAGAAACTTACCTTTTCAAAGAAAGCTGAGCTTCTCGGGGATTAATCTGATTCTGGAAGCTGGGACTTTAAGAGAAACACCAAATATTATGTGACTCATAATAAACTTCATGAAAGTTGTCTCTCCGGGGAATCATCCTGCAAAGTTCTGAGACCTTCAAGTCCCATTGAAATTCCTGTGGGGAGTGTGCGTGGTTGTGCCATGTAATAGGGGGGAATTACTCTGCGGTGCCTTGGTGGGGGGAAGTGCAAGGGAAGGCAGGGGGAAGAGAATTAAATCCTGAGGCCTACCTTTGTCCCCCTCTTCTCTCCCTCTCCCCCACTTTCCATCCTTTCATCTTTCTGTCTCTCTCTTTCTTTTGTGTCTCTCTCTACAGCTGGAAGCAATTTATGCAAACTTATTTACATACATGTGATTTTGCAAATTTGCAATCATTTGACTAAACCAATAGGTGCTTGCTTTGAGAATCCTGGCCGGTATGCATATAAAGGCTTAGGGATGGTATGGTCTCTTCAATTCTTGGGCTCTCTGCTGCACCTGCCAAGAAGATGGCCAATATAACAGTGTTGTTTATAAGGTGGACACCTTTCTACTGGCAGGTGGAATGAGACTCTTCAACTCATTGCACACAGGTCACTGAATGACTGGGCATTGCTTCAAACTGTGTGATACAGAGAAGCATCTGAAGACCCAAGAAGCCTTTGTCCTCTGCTGCTAAGTGTGAGAGAAGGGAGGTGTCTTAAGGAGCAGGATGTGGGTTAATTTCTCCAGCTTCATCTCAACAGTCTTATCCCCCCACCAAGTGCAAGTGACTCCTCAGAACGAAAGCCAGATCCATCTGCCTCTTCCATTCCATAGGGGATGGTTCTGAGTCTCCCAACATCCAAACCATCTTTGGTATGAAATGCTCTCTTATCTCAGACAGAAAGAGATACTGCCACAGGCTCTCCTTAGAATGGAAACCTATTTTTACCTCTCCTCAGAGCTTCCAGGACATGAGCAAAGCAACCAAGCTATAAAAGGGCACAGCATCAACTATTGTCCTGGGACTCGCTAGGATCGAGTGATGATTTTTATAGCCTCCTCCAGCTGCGAAGTGCAATTCTGCATGAGGGGCGCCGGCTGATGTTGACAGATCCTTTCTATAAATGCTCCTGGCCTTAAGACCACCCACCCTCTGGGAGCCTCAGCATCAGCGGTCGTGGGGACAGGTGGTGGAATGGAGTTACAGGGACCTGGGCCTGGGGGCAGCTGCACAAACAGTTGGGCAATTGACATTCTCATGATAGTCTCACTTTGCAGTGCTGTTTTGCCCTTCAGGACCTTCCCAAAGACCAACCAGGTGAAGATCGTATCAGTAGCAGTCCCTAACCCCCTAAGTCAATGGTAGTTATTTGTGTCCTGCAGAAACAGAATAGAGCCCCATGAAGCTAATGGGGGTGGGGGGTGGGGAGAAAACCTGGATTTGTGCTGGAAATGACCCACCTTGATTATCATACACATTGTAAGGAGAGTGATCGCTTTAGATAAGCTATTACCAGCAAGAGAGTAGGGTGGGGGGAGAGAAAACCTTTTGTAGTGATAAACACCCATTTTTTCATGGTTTGTGTGTATAAAAACATCTTCTGTATTTTCCACAGTATGCATCCGATGAAGTGAGCTGTAGCTCACGAAAGCTTATGCTCAAATAAATTGGTTAGTCTCTAAGGGGCCACAAGTACTCCTTTTCTTTTTATGAAGCTAATGGTGACCCTCTGTATTCCTGAGTGGTTTTCAAAGCCTGGAGTTTGTAATAATTATTTCTCTCCCATAGCTCGCTCTCACTCTCTCCATTGCTGTCATCTTTCTCTCTCTCTCTCTCTTTCTGCCTGGTGCCTATTTCTTTCTCTGCAGTGTGATTTCAGTCCCAAGGGTAGACTGAGTTTCAAGGCTTACTTCACAGAAAGGGTTGATAGAGAGGCCTCTTGAGTTTCTCAGTGCAGGACATCACAACCAGCAGGGCCTTCTGTCCTGATATTTACTAGAGCTGGGCAAATTCCTGAGAATTTCCCCACAAATAAACATTTGAATTTTTAAACAAATTTGATTTGGCCATGTCTGCACTGCTTTTGAATTTGCTGTCAGGTTGTTCTGGCTTGGATGCTCACAGAGAGGAAGGCTAATGCAGTGGCTAGGACACAACCTAGGACTTGGGCTGAATGATTCTTGACAGTTTCACTGCTGCCCAGTGTCCTGAATAGCAGCAGCCAGTCTTGTTAAATTCACTCTGCTGCTACTTGGCAAAGCCGGATTTAAATAGGGTGTGTATGCCTGATCACAGCCCTCACTCCAAATCCTCTACACAGGTGGGTGAAAGCTGAGTTCTTCCTTCTCTGGGATGAACCCCAGTCTGCCTGAATATGGGGCATGATGGTTTGGGGAGGGGAAAGCCTCTAGCCTGCCTACAGTGGGCCCCTGCCAGCTGAGCTGACAGTAGTTATGTGGATGGGTCCCTATTTGTACCACCCCAAGCAGGAGGTGGAGCCATATCTAGCTTTAAACAGAGCATGAGTGAGATTCTTTCCCAACAGCTTCTACCCTTGTAACCAGCCTGCCCACAAATGCATGTGGGAGAATGAAAGGTGAAGGCTGGGTGAGAGAACATTTGAGGATTTGCTGGAGAACTTCTGGAGACTACAGAAAGAAAAAGCAAATCTAAGCACGCACTGCACCTCTCTCCCCCTAGACCCATCTGTCCTTGCAGTGAATGTCAAGGCACAATCCAAGGGAGAGGCAGAAGGAAAAGGAGCATCAAGCTATGGATATGTATCACACATCCATCACTCCACTTCCGGGATACGGTTGGCCTGGAGCTAGAATACCATAGCCATGTGCTAACATCAGCATTCAGTTCCCGGCAAAATAAAACTTGAAATTAGGGGGTTTTTTTTAGCTTTCAAAGCTGTAGAAAAAGAACATTAGTTTTTCTCATTATGTTATTTTAGTCTTCAGTGAGTCATTTTTCACCAGTTTCCTTTTTCAGGGCTTCTCAGTCTGACAGGCTTGACTTACTAGCTTTAGATGCTCTTTAGTTTGAAGGATATTTGTCATTGCTTCTTTCAAACACCCACCTCCCCCTTGTATTTTGTAAAATATTTTCCTTCTTGCTCTGGGCTGGGAAATGTTCTTTTATACGGAAACCCTTTCCTTCCAAATCTGAAAAATGTATGCAATCTGTATACAGTATATGAATTCAATATTCCAAACTGAAATGAACATATTCAATCCATTTGTGTTGTGTCAGACCTTACTCAGAGACAGTTATTGATCAATAATACAACACATTTGATTTCTTCGTTTGTATTTCATATTTTGCAATATGCTGTTTGTTTTCCTATGATAGAATGGTTTCCTTTTACACTGCCACACCCCTAGACCAGTGGTTCTCAACCTTTCCAGACTACTGTACCCCTTTCAGGAGTCTGCTTTGTCTTGCGTACCCAAAGTTTCACCTCACTTAAAAACTACTTGCTTACAAAATCAGACATAAAAAACAAAAGTGTCACAGCACACTAGTACTGGAATATTGTTTACTTTCTCATTTTGTCTGTATAAAATTCTAGTTTGTACTGATTTCATTAGTGCTTTTTATGTAGCCTGTTGTAAAACTAGACAAATATCTAGATGAATTGATGTACCCGTTAGAAGACCTCCACGTACCCCCAGGGGTACGCGTGCCCCTGGTTGAGAACCACTGCACTAGACTTCACTGCTATGGAGGGACAATTCTAGGCTTGTGGGGAGAACTCTGCCTCCATGGCTTGGAACTTCAGGTCCCAGGTGGCATTTAGTGGTGGAATAGCCCTTTGACTTGCAAATGGAGCCAATCCAATCTGGAATGACTATGCATGAATCAGTCTGGAAAGGCTCTGGGATACTGACCTTGTGGCCCTGTCTACACTAAGAGAAAAGGTGTCTTTTTAAAACATGGTCACTAATATTTTCAAATCCTAGTGTGGGCAGATCACATTTAGTTTTAACATGTTAGCTTGGTGAGATAAATCAGACTAAAACTACAACTTGCCCTATTTAAAAACATGCCTGTTTTCCTAGTAAAGACAGGGCTCCAATGTCACTATTTCAGAGACATTTTCTGAGTCTAAGCCCATTTGAGCAGCTGTTTCCAGGAGTAATTGTGCAGGAGCTGCAGATGGGATCCTTCTACTCCCTCCTCACAGGATACCTCTCCTGTTCCCCCTACTCCGAAGCAAGACCCCTCCATTCACCCTGCACTCGCCTAGCTCCAAGATGGGACATCCCTCCTACCACCCAAGATGGCATCTCCAGAAGCAGAGAGTTAAATAGACATTCAAGTTACCTCTGAACAGACCCATGGGACTCCCTTACAGAATATCATGGGGAGTCACCAAGAGCTAGTGTCCCAAGAACCATGAGTGTGCTGGAAACAAACACTATGAACCAAATTTTGTTCTCACACACTGTTGTCAATCCAGAGTAACCCCTTCAGTGGAGTGACACTGATTTACACCACTGTAACTGAGCGCAGGAGTTGGCCCAATAAACGTTCTTTTAATTTTGGCCATGATGAAAGGTGGTGACTTGACAGCCGCAAAGGCTGACCTCTTATATCCACAGCAGCAGTGCAAGTTCCCCCCCATGACAACGTTCAGCCATGGGGCACACCCCTTTTAAGGGAGAGAGAGAGAGAGAGGAGTTCAGTCTCCACTACTTGCCCTACAGATCTCACCTCCTCCTTCCCATGTAGTTTTCAGGGGTCCCCAAAGCTGGCTCTGCTCCCTTCCTGTACAAACACCTTTTCCATCCTGCCTCCTGGTGAAATCTAACAGCTGACATCTTGCAAGCTGACCAGACCCCCACTCCCACCTTTCCCTCACCCCCGAGTTTACCTTTAGGGAGCGTGCCCAGTAAGCAACGATGACATTTGATCTCGCTTTTAAAAGGACCAAAGCAAACAGATGACGTTCAAGATGTGGGTGAAATTTAATGGGTCAAACGATGCAGGGAGAAAAAAAATCAAAAGAATAAATTAAGATTAAAAATGGAAGGGCAGACGTGTCCTTTTATATACAGAGGTGATTGCACACAATAGTGTAGGGTTGGTACATTGTGGCTATGAGGACTCTTTGTTGTGGCTCATGTAAGATACAGCTGTGGACTCAGGACATTTTAGGAAGGAAGGGACATGGGTCAAGAATTCTTGCTGTTGGCAATGCTTAGTTGGATGGAAACATTTCAGAAAACCTGGAAGGCAAAACACAGAGCATTTTAATGTAATGACAATGGATGATGATAATAATGTCTGTGAAATAATAGAACCAACACTCAGCTGGAGCCAAAATATTAATAGCAATGCTTTCAAGACATGACAAATTGTATTCCATTAACCTAGTTGTGTTTGGAGTTAAATGTCCCCCTGCAGGGTTTGCCACCTAAACATTGCAGCATTGAGCGAGTGCATGAGAATGCAAGAGAAAATTATTCGAAAGTGCGGGGGACATTGTTTACCTAGGAATCAGACTCCTGTGGGCAAGTTTTTGCTTTTTTTTTTTTTTTAATCTATCTTCTGTTGTTTCAAGTAACATTTAAAACTGGAAATGACTGGAGCGGAAAGAAGTATTTCTATCTCTTTAGAATTTGTTTATTTTGTGTATTTGACAGCACTGTGTGCAACCTCTGTTTGTAGGGGTCTTTCGCAAAGCAGCAGGGGAAAACACATTTAAGAACGCAAGACACTGAGCTAGTGAAACCACAAAAATCAATAGGGGTATTGAGGGGCAGCCGCAGCCTCTAACATTACTTTCAATTCTTTTTTTTTTTTAAACTGACTAGATTTCAAGTTGATAATATCCCACTCTGGAAAGTGACTCTTACTGGTCTGTTTTCCTTGCGCAAACTGAGTGAAATGCAAAATAAACCACATAAATGGTGAATTTTGCATATTTTCAGTTTTAATAAGGGGTTTCTGGTAATACAGGTATGGAATTTTTTTTTAAACAAACTACTTTTAACATGTCAGCGTCCCTACAGTCATAGATTTTAACGCTAAAAGGGACCACTATGATAATCTAATTCAGCCTCCTGCATAACAGGCCAAAGAGCCTCACCCAGTAATCTCTGTATCTAGCCCATAATGTCTGTTCAAGCGAGAACATATTTTTGGAAAGAGATCCAGTCTTGATTTCAAGATTTCAGGTGCTGGAGAATTCACCGCACCCCTAGGTGTTTGTTCCTATAGTTAATAATCACCTTCACAGTTAGAAATCTATGCCTTATTTCTAGTCTGAATTTGTCTAGCTTCAGTTTCCAACCACTGGATTTCAGTTTGCCTTTTAGTGCTAGATTAAAGAGCTATCTACTATTAGAAACAACCTTATATCCATATTTGGAGACCATAATCAAATCAGCTCTTAACTGGCCTACAGTTACCTGGGTTATCCTGTTTACTGCTTTTAAATACTGGGACAACATTAGCTTTTTCCCAGTCCTCTAGAACTTCCCCAATAATTCAAGATATGTTAAAAATCAAGATTAAGAGTTCAGAGATCTGTTTGGCCAATTCTTTTAATACTTTTGGATATCATGTCCTGCAGATTTAAAGACACTCCCCCTTCTCCAGTTACTGATGGAATAGAAAGTATTTCATTATCACTATAAAATATGAACACAGCATCCTGCTTATTTCCAAATACAGAACAGAAACATTTATTGAATACTTCTGCCTTTTCCACATCAAAATTGACAGCCATAGGGCTCATGCTGCTAGAAATCTTTTTTAAAATAACACAATTCTGAATGTAGCTCATCAGTATGCACGTCGAGGTTTTTTTTTTTTTTTTTTGGTATCTCGATGGTATTTCATTGCAAGGTCACCAGACTGGGTTAGTTCAAACATTTTAGGGTAAACAAGGAAAGATCAAGACAAACTCACCCTGAAGAGTCTTGTTTCAACCAGACATGATGTGCTTGACAAAAGCTGAGTAGGAAACAACAAGAAAGGCATTAAAAAATCCACCCAAACCAGAATGCGAGCCCTTGCCCTCTGGTGCAAACAGCACGTCACAGCAGTTCCCAGCCCTTTTGGGTAACTCCACCAGTTAACCAGAGCTGGGGACAAATTTCCCATAGATCTCGGGGTGAAATTTCCAAGCGCTAGGCACCTCCCACACCCACAGTTGAGGAGAGCTGCTCAAAACCACTCAGCTCTCAGGAGTTCCCACTGTGCCACTTACAGCCAGATTCTCAAAAGACTTCAGCACCCGGCATGCAGTCAACATGCTGAACACTCTTGAAAACCTTGCCCTGATTGTAGGTCTTTTGCAAATTCCACTCTCAGAGATCAGCAGCACCATTTAATACCAATCACCTTTCATTTAACGGAGTGCAAGTCAGTCCTCTGAGGGACTTGGGCTGCTGTAGAACAATCAAGCTCCCTGGTGGGTGTAACAAGGTGGCCACCTTCAGAGCGCCCCCTTGTGGCACAGGGTGGCTCTGCAGCATCCTTGCCTCAGTTTCCCTCTCCTCAAGGTTCCTGAGTAATTTAATAAAGGCTGTCTTCTATCCGCTTTACATGGGCTCATTTAGTGTCATAAACAGTTCCAAAATAAAGTCCTCGAAGTCCAAATCAAGAGTTCATATATTTTAAGGTCTATATAAATATCGTTTCCCACTTTTCATCAAGCCACTCCCAGTATTTGCCACCTGGAACCTTCCCTGCCACTCCCAGCACTACCTAGCTAGAGTCTTTTCCCCCCTGGTGTCTCAGGGTCCCCTACAGGAGCCTTCAAACTCCCTATTGCCCACTCATTCCCAGTTCCACACCTTCCCTGCCTGGATTCTCTCCCAGACCTCCTCCTTATCTACCCCAGAGAGAGGCCTGATTGGATCACATGACCCCCTAGTTACATGACTTGCTTCATTTTCCCCACCTGTGGAGGACAGTAGGTTGTGTCACAGGAAGGGCTGAGACCCTTCTCCCTTTAAAGAGCCAGCCACCCTATAACGGTGGGTTAGAGTACCCACATGTTGGTGGAAGGCAGGCATTGTAATGGTGCACCGGAGCCTAGTACAGAGGTTCATCATTAAAGTGATCCGTGAAAGGAAAGAGGATTAGGCCCCAGTCCTGCAAACGTGTTTAACTTCACACATGCTGGGTAATCCCACTGAAGCCAAGACTACCAGAAACAAAAGGCTAGAGTACCGGTGCAGGGGCACCCATCTGTGTTTAAGAGTCATGGTGCAACATATTCCTATGTTCGATGTGGTTCCTTGGGATTATGTACACTGAGAAATCTCCCACAATCTTCCAGGCTTTCCAGCTCCCCCAGAAGTATGGGACTCCTTGGGATTTAGGGGCCCACAGTAACTGTATCACACTCACACTAGCCCTGTCCACGAGGCTCTAACCCAGGGTGAAGTGGCCATCGTGAGCCGAGTTTGGACAGCAGCTTGAAATCTCATCCCAGCTTCCAGGTTTGGATTTTCACGGAGATCAGAAAAGGGATTTGAAAAACGGGGGAAATGATTTGACTTGCACTTTGGCAGCAACATCAGCATCCCTTAACAGGTCCATTTAGTTCTCATCAGAAATGCCAGATGCATGGTCCGATCACGGCTGGAGCTGCGGGCCCTTGAATCCAGGTCGATACTAGAAACATTTCCTGATATAATTACGTCAGTTAGGAGTGTGGGGTTTTTTTTACAACATTTCTATACTGCCAAAAGCCCTAGCATAGACAAAGTTATACTGACACGGGCTTTTTGCTAGTATAGCTTATTTCATTCAGGGAACTGGTATAAGCTACACCAGCAAAGAGCACTCTTTTGCTGGTGTAACCTAGTCTCCACTAGGCAGGTTTGCAGTTCTGCCTGTACTAGTTCTACTGGCAAACCTTTTCTAGGTTCTAGACAAGGGGTCAGTCTAGAGGAGCATTGCGGAGCATCCCTTTCCCTGCTACAGAAATTGCTCTTGGGGCATTTTGATTGGAAAGCCTGGGAGATCTTGCCCTGCATTTTGAGGTCATATGACACAGCACCAGTGAACTATTGAACACACAGGCATTTCACCTCTGTCCCACACCAAACCACTGTCAGAGTGGGGGCTAGAACTGCCCTCACTCCCCTGCCTTTGCAAATGTGACCACTAGGTACATTGCATCCTGGGAACATTTTGTTGGAAATCTCTGGTACATTCTCCCGATTTCAAATTAGTTGAGTAGGATGGGTGTCAGATGGGTTTTCCCCACTCACTGACCCCCAATTTCTCTTTCTGTGTGGTCAGAAGATACATTTAGCATCTCAGAGCAGACTGAAATGGCTGGGGTAACCACAAAAGGAATCTTCTCTGCCTACCTTCATAGTTGATGCAGCCGTTGGCATCTTCCTGTCCTGTCATCAATTGCTCCACTTCACTTTCGTTCAGCTTCTCGCCTAGGAGTAGAAGCAGAAGGACAGGTTGGTTAGGATGAGGACTCTGGCACTGCCCCCACCTGGGGCTCATGCTGCTGTGGATTATGTGTCCCATGGCTACTCCCTGAGAGACATCCAAAGCCTCCCAGATGTCAGGTTAATATCTGGGAGAGGATTTGTCTCTTGGCTAGTTGCTGTATCAAAGGTTGATTAACAGAGCAGACATGAGCCAAGGGGCTACGTATTTGGAACCACTAGAGGAATCCGGAGAAGAGGAGAAAGGAATAAGTGGGCATTATACCTGAGCTAGGCCCCACCCTCAGGACTTCATCCCGAACTGCCCAGCCTGGATCTCTGCCACCTGGAACAGACCCTGCCACCCCAAGCTTCCCCAATTACAGGTCAACCATGTCTAGCTTTGTCTCCAGCCCATACCCAGCGTGGCAAGCACATGGCGCAGTTCTGCACCCATGACTGTGCCATTCCCCTCCTTGTCAAAGACACGCAGGCCTTCCACAAAGTCCTCAAAGGTTCCCTGGTCCTTGGAGCGGGAGATGTGCTGCAGCATTGGGAGGAAGGTCTCGAAGTCGAGCATCTTTGTGTTCATTTCTGATGGAGAAGACAAAGGAGGTGGCATTAAGTAAATAGTCTGTGGCACCTTTTATACCAAAGCACTTTACCAGCTATATATATACACACATACAAATAAACACACACACACACACAGAGCAATCACTTTGCCCATCACTCAAAGGCAGCCACCTTTGAGGTAGAACAAGGCAGCTCTTTAACCATATACGTGGGAAGGAAGTGGAGAAGAATCCTGTGTCCAAACTGAAACTATGGAAGCAAATTGATGGAAGTAGACTGGTAATTAAACACATTAGAATTTGGTTGGGAAAACAGACTTGCCACCTTCTCTTGTGGGAATTGCCATGCACAATTTAATGGCCACAGATGGGCAGGACTTGGGCTTTAACTCTTATTCAAAAAAGCCCACCACCCGCAAACCCAGGGGTGGGCAAACTACGGCCCGTAGGCCAGATCTGGCCTGTCAGGGCTTTGGATCTGGCCTGCGGGATTGCCCCCCGTGGCACTGCAGGCCCCGAGCTGCTCTCAGAAGCGGCCGGCACCACATCCCTGCGGCTGGGGAGAGTCGGGGGGGAAGAGGGCTCTATACGTTGCCCTTGCCTCCAGACACTGCTCCCCGCAGCTCCCATTGGCCATGAACGGGGAACCGTGGGCAATGGGAGCTTCAGGGCAGGTACCTGGAGGCACGGCAAGGGCAGTGTGCGGAGCCCTGTGCTCCCCCCCAAAGGGGCTGCGCAGGGATGTGGTGCCGACCACTTCCCAGAGCGGCGCTGCATGGGGGCAGGGGTGGCAGGCAGGGAGCCTGCCCTAGCCCTGGTGCACACCACTGTCACCCCAGAGCAGCTTGAGGTAAGCAGCACCGGGCCGGAGCCCAAACCCCTCTGCACCCTGCACCCCAACTCCCTGCCCTAAGCCCCCTGCCTGAACCTCGCACACCAACTCCCTGCCCTGAGCCCCCTGCTGCACCCGGCACCCCTCCTGCACTCCAACTTCCTGCCCTGAACCCCTGCTGCACCCTGCACCCCCGTACACCCCAACCCCCTGCCCTGAGCCCCTTACCACACCCTGCACCCCTCCTGCACCCCAATCCCCTGCCCTGAGCCCCCTGCCGCACCCCACACCCCTCCTGCACCCCAACTCCCTGCCCTGAGCCCCGTTGCACCCTGCACCCCTCCTGCACCAAACCCCTTCCCTGAGCCCTCTCATACACCCCGTACCCCTCCTCTGCACCAATCCCTTGCCCTGAGCCTGTTCCTGCACACCGCACCCCCTCCCACACCGCACACTCCCTCCTGCACCCCAACCCCTGCCCTGGCCCTGCATACAATTTCCCCACCCAGATGTGGCCCTTGGCCCAAAAAGTTTGCCCACCCCTGAGTTAACCCGTTGGTTCCATACTGACCCAGCAGATGAACATGGGTGATACCGCTTCGGCACCCAGGGTTGTCCTTGGAGTTTCTCCATTCAAGCACTGACCACACCTCCCCACTTCCTTAGCTTGTGAGGGCTGATAAGTGCGAGGGGATATGGTGGCACAGAAGTCAGGGGATATGGTGGCACGGATGAGGGGATATGGTGGCACGGAAATCAGATTTAAACTGTCCTATCTATTCAACATTGAAGCCATTCTAAATTCCTTCATCAATGATCTATCCGAATCTGCTATGCATATCCCCTATAGCCTCTGCTATTACGGCCATGGGCTCTGAGCTCCGACTTCCCTTTGCATGTTACCAAGGCAAGGTGATGATGGGGTTTCTTTCACCTGCATCTTCATTCTCGTCCCCTTATGAATCCATCCCTTCTCCCACATCCTCCCTCACAACACTGAGAGAGCTGCGCAGCGCTCAGTGAAGGAGGGAAACCTGCCCTACTGGTGTAACTCTCTCTCTTCCCAGCCAAGAGGAGGTGTGAAAGAACAGAATATGCTGCATATTCCTTCACCCCGCTCTGAGGTGGATGGTCACCTCCATGCAGAGACTGGAGCCTTTTAGATTAAACTCTTTAGTCCCATTGACAAAGGCTTTTTTATTTGCCAAAACCCAGGGTCCAGGAACTTTGGAGGGAGTTGGGTTAGATTCGTGAGGCTGAGTAGAACCCAGCAGCTGGTTTCCCTTTGCCCTGCACCATGTGAGTCATGTACACCGTGCAACATGGTATAAACCGCTACTAAATCCAGGCAGTGGAGAATCAGGCCCCAGCTCACTGCTCTGGCTCTGCAGGGCTAACAGAAAGGACAGCTTGTCTGTGTCAGTCAAGCCTGGAGAACTGACTCAGGAAACACAGTGAGTCAGTCTGCCAGGTCCAAAGGGGCTGTTTTTATGCAGTTACTTCTCTGATCATGGCTGGGTTTAAAAAAAAAGTCGTTTCTAGGCACAGAGGAAAGTCTGGGATATAATCACCCATCTCAGCGGCTTCGATCGAGCGCTGCCAACTCTCGCTATTTTTACGTGGGGGTTTCATCAAAGCCCCAGCTTCTGGAATCAGGAGACTGCATGAGAAGCTCAGCTTTCATTAAAAAAGAAAAAAAAAAGGATATTTCTAGTCCTCGTCGTCATGGAGAGCAGCTTGAAAAGGTGACTCTCGTGCACCGTAAGGGCTCAGGAATAGAAGGCAAATAAAAAAGCACTCCCCTATTTTTTATTAGAAATGTCATGAATTTTGGGGGTCTGACTCGTGTTTTATGAATGCTCAGGGTTGGTCATAGTGGAGATCAGCTGGGCTGCCTTTGCTAACAGCTCCGAGATTTGAATTTAAGGTGCTGGGGGCAGAATGTTCCCAGCAGAGAGCTCTGGAATTCACTTCCCTTGTCGGTTTGTCAGCATCCCTGTTTTTGCCATCAGGGCATTATACACGGCTCATTACTTTGCTCCGGCTTTCTCCTTGGGGGAAAGGCTGCCTACAGGGGTTGGGGGAATTATTTTGATACTCCTTTGTTAAACTGGTTTTTGGGTATTGCTCAGGCACCCAGACAGTTTCCCAATCAGCAGGTTCTTATTAAGCAAAAAGTAAAATCAAGGAGCCACCTCCCCAGCTGGTGTGAATCCACATAGCTCCCTGAAGTCAATGAAGCTACACCGATTTACACCTGCTGAGGATCTGGCCCAAGAACAATGGAATCAAGGATGAGCCGCCCCATGAGGGTAGTGTCCTCTGAGCCAGATCAAGGGTGATATTTGATGGGGGGGAGGGGAGGAATTATCCAGGCATGAAGAGTCTCTGAGTCATTTTCTTTAAATTATGAAACTGCCAGAGCACATTGGTTCTTCTCTCCATGGGGCTAATTCCACCATGACTCTCCTGTTATGTTACTGGCTACATTTCCCCTTCAGGCCTCCAGGAGGGATCAGAGATGGTCTGTCGACTAAAGCCCTCCTAAGGGCATCGGTGGGGAGATAGCAGCTGCAGAATGGGAGAGTTTTATTCTGGCCTCAGAGACCGTGAGCACCGGCTCTGGAAGGGGGGGTGGGGTGGAGGGTCAAGAAGCAGAGCATTGAAAACATGAGGGACATGGAGCCTGGGTGAGTAAGATGAGGGGCCTCAGGCGCATACTGACCCAGTAGCTCTTGGTGACTCGTGAACTGCAACTAAATGAGCAATGAAAGATTTTGCAGCTGGGGGAGACTGGCTCTGACCTTCCTCGCCTATCGTCCCTGCTTGTCCATGCTCCTGATGACACAGGGTAGAAATGGGAGGAAGGACTATAACCCATCCCCCCAAATCCAGCAGTGAGGCCAAAGCCCGGCATGTTCCCTGCTCCCTGGGACCTGCCTGGAAGCCCCTCTTGGCCAGCCTGTCTCGTCTCCAGAATGGGTTGCTGGGGGTCCCAAGTAGGAAGCTGCGTGGATCTCCATTCCGTCTCCTGCTGCCCCAAAGTATATTCTGCCCTAAAGAGGAGATGGCAATGGAAGGGAACACCCTGCTCAAGGGGTTTAGGAGCATAGCGCTGTTGCTATCTTGACAGCCCTAGAGCGGCAGAATCAATTGCACCCTAAGGTGCCTTCAGCAGTCTGGGTAGGGTAGCCAATCCTCCAGGATTCTCCTGGAATCTCCAGGAATTCAAGATTAATCTCTAATTAGAGATTATGTCATGTGATGGAACCTCCAAGGAATAAGTCCAACCAAAATTGGCAACCCTAAGTCTGGGCCTTCAGACACACTCAAGTGTATTATTACATGGGCAGAGTCCACGCACCACAGTGAGCCAGAGATCAGGACTGGGACCTCGGGTGGGACTTTCTGTTGCAGACACAATTGTCTCAGAGGTACAGACGCCTTGTGAATAGAAACTCACTTCCTCTCTGCCCCACTCCCCTGCCCCGATCCTCTTTTCTTCCCTGCTCCTTGTCACTTCATCTATAGAGTGAACTGTGTGCTGGTGAAAGGTGTTAGACTGAAGGCCCGAGTGACCAAAGTCTCTAATCTGTCTACAAAACAATTCAGCACAAGCTTCCCTACCCTGCTGCCCTCCACCTCCGGCCTGCAGGAACTGCATATAAAGGTAGAGCTGGGCAAAAATTTTTGTGAGAAACCTTTTATTTTTTGCCAGAATATGCAAACTCAGGTTGATTTAGGGTGACCGGATGTCCCGATTTTATAGGAACAGTCCGGATTTTTTGGGTCTTTTTTCTTATATAGGCTCCTATTACCCCCCACCTCCTGTCCCGATTTTTCACATTTGCTGTCTGGTCACTTTAGGTTGACCAATACATTTCACCAATACAACCCTTCTGCTGTGTTTCGGTCCCTTTTGTGTTTACTTTCTGCAAACATTTGTGCAATCAGATTTCACTGGCATGGATGCTCAACAGGGTTGTGGTCCTTGACAAGGTCTCATACGTGCTACAACAATATAGTGATCATGATAAGAATACTCACAGAGAGTGAATTTTAAGCTCATGTGAATAAACACATAGGTAAAGCTCATTTTAAATTTGCTCTGCACGAGCGTTTGCACTGGAAACCTAATGATAAAAGTGACTTTTGTACAATCAATGAACTGAACAGTACCAGATGATTTACACAACCAACTGCAGCTGGAATTATGAATGGCAAGTCACAGAGTAAACAAAATTTTCAAGAAAATGTTATCCAATAAAGAATAACTTAGAGAAAAATTACAATTTGCTGCCGGATGTTTTGGTAATGGAAGAAGTGAAGTTAGATAACTAAGTTATGAATTATTCGCTCAGCTCTGGCATGGTGGCGAATGGGTATAAATGCCTAAATCAAGAGCAAGAGATGTGTATGGGTATAGATAGATACACAGATGTGTATGGGTATAAATAGGTACACAGATAGGTAGGTAGATATAGATATGCCAGTTCATTTCCATAGAACACTGCACAGCCATAAGATGGGAATAAAGCTGAAGGTCTATCTCCTACATAGTCTACCTTGCAGCTATTAACAAATTAATGCAATGTCTCTCCCCCTTGGCCCAGTTTCTCTTACCTTCTGGTTTGGGCTTGCCCAGCACCTTCAGGACTTCAGCATTGGTTGGGTTCTGCCCAAGAGCCCTCAGGACATCACCACACTGACTGTAGGTGATCTTCATCTCCCCGGTTGGGGTCCTGTCAAACAGCATGAAGGCCTCCTTAAACTCTGCAGAAAGGAAGGAAGAGAATCAGCGGTCATCTTCCTATAATGCCCTCGCATCCTCCTGGTGAGAGGCTGAGCCCTAAAACTGGTCCTGTCCAGAAGGCTGGCACTACTGGATAGGGAGGGTGGGGTTTTGAGTGTTGCCTTTTGGGATTTTCAACAGGGATAAAGTTTAACCAGTTCCTCCAGTGAAACCCCTCCAAGGCAGAAGCTCCTCCCCTTGGGCAAGAAGAGCATCCTCAAGCACAACCGCATTTCCACGATCTTCCTCCTTGACTCAGCCTTCCCTGGGGCTTCCATGGCCCATAACCTCCACTCAGAACTCCCCGCCTCATCCCACCTCTCTGCCTGAGGCCATTTTAGCAACTTTCCCCATGTACTCCACTGTTCCAGCTCCTCCCCTGCTGAAACCCTCCTCCTGGTCTGCATCTTCTCGCGCCTTGGTTACTACGACTCTCTTCTCTATGACCTCACCAGCTCTCCTTGTCCCCACAGGTTGCAGAATGCTGCTGCCTGACATCCCTCACATACAAAGAAGGGTGGGCCACGTTCTCCCCGTCCTCACAGATCCTGCCCATGACTGAGCCCTGGGCATTGTGGGCTACAGGACTGCCCTTTCCAGGTTCTCTATAACAAACTCCCATCAGCCTAGAACCTGGCACCTCCTTTTACCTTGGGGGATGGGGCCTAAATCTGGAAAGATCAGGATCTGCTTCCTCCTATACATAATATTCTTCAGCCTCCTGGCCTGCTGTAATATTCTCTCTCTACCTCGTAAGTCCGCCAAGTGAGCAATAACAGTCCTGCATGCATCCGGCCCGGGCTTCTGCCTCCGGTTTGTTTCCCTGTAGGCTCTCTTCACGATGATGGGGTCCCCGGGTGCATCTAGCCGCAGAACGCTGGGCAGCCATTTCTCCAGGAACGCTATCAAGTCTCTCCCCTCCTCTTTCTCTGGTAACCCAAGAACCCTCAGTGTGCAGGCCTGGGCCTGGCTCTCCAGTTGCTCCACGTGGGTGCCGAGGTGGCTGGTTTCTCGGGCCAAGTGTTCCAAGGCCTGGGTGCACTGTTGGGTTTTCATCTTCTGCTTTTTGACCGAGGAATCAGTCTGAGCGGCTGCCTGGGCCAGGCTGGTGACTTGCCCTTCCAGCACATCCATCCGAGTATTGAGAGCCACGATTTTACCATCAAAGGCTGTCACGATCTCTCGGTTCTTGTCTGTTTTCTTCTTGATTTCGAGCAATAACGCTCTCAAGGAGGCATCGCCGCTGTTTCTGCTGCCATGTGGGATCAGATGCTCAGGGTCTCCATGTGGTGACTGAGGCATAGAGGCCCAAGACGTGGTGTCCTTGGTTTGGTCAAAATCCTTAGGCAGGATTTTTGGTTTGCTTGATTTATTACTTGGCATCTTCACACCAACTGCAGTTCTTTGCCTTGCTTAGGATCTGGACTATAAATGCCCATGGCTTGGTTCTGTCAGCCTAGAAGCCCCTGCCAAACTGTGTGTCAATCCCTGGCAATCCAAATCCTGCACACGTGTGAGCTTGATGCTGTTTCTTGATACCGTCCACCTTTCCTTTCCTACGTGGTGTGGGGGAGGCAACCCTGGAGCTGCTGCCTCTGGGTGTGACATCACAATAGCTAATTCTCTGCCAGTGGTTTTGAGCTGCACTGGCTTTGTGCATATGAGTGAGAGAGCGATGTCACCCTTTAGTGGCTGGGCCCACAGAGAATATATAAGGGATCTGCTGCTAGTGTCAGCTAAGGGCGTTCTCCTTTAGCTCCTGCCGCCAGCACTTGTCTATTGGGAACAGAAGGAGAAGAGTTCTAGTCCTGTCTCCCCAAGATGAGTGTATGATTAATTTAGAAATTGTGTCTTGGATTCATTGTGGTTTGTACCCTCTCTGTGGGCCTCTACAGGGAAAATAATGGCAAACATCTGGTCAGGTTGGATTCCATCCAGAGGAGAACAAGAGAGCGTTGGTACCAGAAGCACATTAGAAGACTGTAAGGCTGTGCATTCCACTATCTCAGTATTGGTGAAACCCACTCTCCGTGGTATTGGTACTTGCTTACTTATTTTTTTACCATTTTTTACTGTCTTTTTTTTTTTTTTTTTTTTTTGCATCACAGGGACCATTTGTAGGGCTCAGCCTGAGACCTGATCTTCTTACTGTATTTCCACCAGCCTGAATTTGAACCCAGATCTTGGCTGTATCCAGAGGGGTTAATAAAGCCCATCAGAAGTGTAACAATAACCACAGCCCACCCCTATCACCATGGGGACATCTCTCTATGTGGCTGGGATCTGCTTGTTCAGAGGGAATCCCTGATTTCAAGCCAAGGCTGCATCTTTCAGCATGAACCGAAAATGCTTTTCCCTTGCTAGTACCCACTTGCTTCCCCTCCATTTTTGGTGGCACCCCCATCAACAGAACAGAGCAGGGAACTGGGTTCCATATATTCCTTCTGCTGCTTTAGGAGTTGGCATCCTTACTGAATCCCTGGCCTGGCTCCCAATCATCTTTCTCTCTTGCTTCTATTTATATCTCTGCTCCTGTCTCCATCCCTGCCCACCTCCCCTTGCTCTGCTCAAGCCTCTCTTCTAAGTGCTCCATAGGGCTCGCCCCGTCCCATCCTCTGGTAGGAGGCGTTGGCATGCGCCTCGCCACATGTTGTTCGGGTTACTGCGAGGTACCAGCTTGTGCATTCAATCAATGACTTTGCTTTCTGATTTGATATGCACCTTCTGGCCACTATAAAATGGCATGAACCAATGCCTGGATGGAGTGTAATCTAGCGATTAGAGCAGAGGTCTCCAACCTGGGGAGTGGAAGGAATGTTCGGGGTGGCATGTCGGCACCTGGGCCAGCCCCCCCAGGGGGTGAGGAGGGATCACCACCCAGCCCTGCTCAGCCCCCAGCTCCGCTCCAGCCCTGGTTCCCGGCCCCAGCCCTAGTCTTGCCCCCAGCCTTGGCCTCTGGCCATGGCTCTGTTCCAGCCCCAGACCCTCCCCCAGCTGCGGGCCCAGCCTTGGCCCCCTTACTCCCATCTGCACCCCCATCCCTGGAGCTGTCTCCCGGGGCGGAGGGAGGGGCACAGACAGGGATGAGACTGTGAAAAGTTTGGGGACCACTGGGTTACAGCATGGAGAGCTGGGAATCAGGACTCCTGGGTTCCATTTCTAGCTTTGGGGTCGGGGAGTGGCCTAATGAGAAGGACTAGGAGTCAGGGCTGCTCTTCTAGTCTCCAATCTGCAAGGCAGTGTCGTCCAGTGGCTAGAACAAGCAGGTCAGAGTCAGGACTCCTGGTTTCTACTGCCATCTCTGCAAGAGAGTGGTCTTGTGATTAAAGCAAAGGGCTAAGAGTCAGGCTTACTGGGCTCTACCCCTCCCAACCAGCGGCAATGCGGCAAAGGCAGCAACAGCTGGTTTGAAAAGTGCCAGGCACTTACCTTCAATCTGGTCAGCACTGAAGTCAATCTAAAGGAAAAGAAAACAGAGCAGAGCCTTTAGAGCCCAATTCCTGCCCTCTGTGCTGGGATACAGCTGCATGAATGTCACAGCCAGGGCCAGCCACAGGCACTAGCCACACACCCCGCCCCGGGGAGCAGAGCAGTAACTCGGCAAAACAAACCAGTCCCTCCCCCCGCCCCCCAGCAGCAGGAAGAACTCATCCTCTGAGCCCCATTTCCCTGCCTGGTGACAGGACCTGAGAAGCACCCTGTAACATGCTTGGGGCGCCATCCTGGCCAGAAGAAGTCGAGGGCTCTTCGGCATAGCAGCAGGTGAGAGTTGGGAGGCAGGACATCATAGTCCCATCTAATCAAACCATTGAATTACTCCTGTATGCAGGTGTATGAGTCAGGGTTGGCAGGTGGCCGGTTCTGCTTCTTGTTATTCTTTCAAAATGTCCTGGAAATGTTTCACTGGGCAGAGCAAGATCAGTGCCAGGGCTACCCCATTGGGGGCTGAAAGCAGGAATATTTTGCCCCCCGAACACATACTAATAATTAACAGGGGGGCCCCTGGAGTTGCTCGGGGCCCTAAGTAATTGCTTACTCTGCTTATGCCTAGCTCCAGCTCTGAGCGAGATCACTGGTATGCAGGAAACTGACACCTGCTGCCTAGCTAGAGTGGGGCTTAATCATGCTATGTCCTAGATTAACCCAGAGGCCTTTTCTGCTCCTTCAGGGATGTGGAAAAGTAAAACACCGTCTCCTGCTGTAATTCTCATGTGAGGTACCTGGTTTATCAGGGTAAACCAGGTGTAATCTGCTACTGGGACCACGGGGCCCAGCCTGGGCACAAATCTCACTACATTGAAACCATCTGTCCAAAACACAATCAAATTCCTCTCCCCAGTGTTCGTTAAATCTGGCACTGCTGGCACCTAGGAACTGGCAAACCAGAGGGTCAGGCTTCTTCTGTGAGAAACCACAGCAGCCCATTGTGGGGAGTCAGAGACCTACATTTTCTAAAGTGACAAGTAAGAGCCTTTGGCTGCTTTCATCTTTGGGGTGCCCAACTGGAGACACCTGAAAGGGGCCCGCTTTTTCAGAAAGCGCAGAGCACGTGTCCTCCAAAAATCAAGCCCCTTTAAAGCATCTTGAGTTGGGCCCCTGAAATTGAGGCCACTCAAAATCATCAGTCCCTTTTGAAAATGTAAGACAAGGAATTTTTCAAACAAACGTATGAAGATCAGTAGCTACAGTGCTGCCAACGCTTGTGATTTTATAAGAAGTCTTGTGGGAGCTGGTGTTTTCCTTAAAGCCCCAGCTCCTGGAAACACGTGGGCATAGGACAATCTCAGCTTTTATTAAGAAAGGGTGCATTTCTAGCCATCGTGATTGTGGGGAAAAGTCAGAAAATGTGACCTCAGTGTTGCCTTAAGGTCCCCAAATCAGAAAACAAAGAAAAAGACTCTCCTTTTTTATTTTATTTAAATCTCATGATCTTTATGTAAATTTAATTATTTCTGAGGGGGCCTGGCTCAGGATTTTTAAATGGTTGGGAATGGCAATACTAAAGCCACAAGACAGAACATCCAGGAACAGGATACTGTGCCTGTCCCTCAGGGCAGACCTCCAGAGAGAATCTGTGTACTGTCTGCCAAATTGTTTTGACCAAGAGATTTTTGTATATTACAATACAGTAGCCAGGTTGGATAATGGGCGAAGGGGAGGCTTTAAAAATTCCTGAGGGCTATTCCTGGTTCTGACCTTGACTTTCTGGGTGACCTTGGGCAAGGCACTTCCCCACTCTGTGTGTCTGCTTCCCCCATCTGTAAAATGCGGATAATAATACCCACAGCCCAGGCTTAAGCAGTTGCAGCCAGAGTTCAGAAGTGACCACAGATTTTGACTTCTTCAGTTGCTGGGTGACCAGCAGGAAATGTGATTTTCATAACAGCTCAGCGGAGTGGGTGGATGTTGGGTGCTGAGCTCTTTTGAAACTCTGGCCCTATGGGTCTCATTTCCAGAGGTGCTAAGGTCCAGCAGCTCCCACTAAAGTCACACCAGGGATTTGGACCCAATAATGTAAACAATATTTGGAAGTCTGTATAGGATCAAACTCAGCCCTGGCACAAACTGGGGCAGCTCCCGCTGACCTCAATGGGAATTGTATCAGATTACACCATGGCTGAATTTGGCCTGCGGAATTGAACTCATAAAGGGGATGTTAGCTTGCTGGTGTGCTGTAAGCCACTGACCTGACCTTTCACAGACGAAGTGAGCTGTAGCTCACGAAAGCTTATGCTCAAATAAATTGGTTAGTCTCTAAGGTGCCACAAGTCCTCCTGTTCTTCTACAGACTGCGTTTTCCCCCAGCTCAGATGTGCAATGGTTATTTTGCAGGGAAGTGATTTTACCCCTTCCCCAGCTCACAACTTGGGTACAAAAAGGGAGTGAAAAAGCTTTAAAATTTTTAAGGCCTGATTCTCTGTTGCCCTGCACCTCATCTCGTCCCAGAGACCAGTGCAGAGCAGGCGTAAAATGCCACAATCTCACTTAACGCCCACTTCGCATTGGTTCAAAGAAAGCATGACATAGCTCAAGATAGCAGAGTCTCTGTCCCTTGGAAGGGAAGGGCCCCTGTCTACCGGCTGATCCTGTACAACAGTATTTACCAGGGCACGTCCACTGAATACATGTCGCTGCTTGGGTCCCAAGAACCCTAGGCAGTGCGGTGCGTTCAGGCATAGCCCGCTGCTGAGCTGTTAAGCTCTTTCTAAGAAATATTTTATTTTCATAACCCAACAGGCTCAGTCCATCTCAATTAAATCTTTACTAGAGGCGCCCAGTGGGACTCAGTATTTTCACTGGCATCCTTAACAGGCAAACAGCTGGGTTTCTAAAGCCATGAGCAATGGTCAGCCAGCGAGGGTGCTCCATTCCATTCCAGCCATCCATTTGGTTGAAAATCCAGTTTTCCACCCAAAAAAAAAAAAAAAAAAAGTTTCCATGGAAAGTTTCCGACCAGCCCTAGTCCAAAGCATGTATCCTAGGGCTGCCTCCCCAGGGAAGCTGGTGGTTTACAAATGCTTGCTGTCCTTTCATGAGTATTATCTGAGGTCTAGTGGACTGAGTCCCGGGCTGAGTGAGAGGGAAGTCGGGATTCTAGGTCCTGGTCTCTCATGACTCTGTGTGACCTTGGGCATTTCCGCTCTCTCTGCCTCCATGTCTCAGTCTGTAAAAGGGGGATCGTGATGGTTTACCCAGTTTTGTGAAGTGTGCTGAGATCTGCGGATGACACATGCTAGTTAGTGCAAGGGATTGCCTAGGCACTAGTGCAAGGAAGCAGCAGTGCGCTAATGCACATACTGGTGTCCCATGAGCCATGACGCGTTCCTTCATGTCGGCTGACTGACAGCACTGGCCCTGCAATTCCGCACAACCAGTTCCCATCACTAAGGCCTAGGTGCCAATTTCTCTTTCCTGGTTTGCCTTTTCTCCCCTTCTCTAGTTTTAACCTTCAGTGTTTTCTCGCTTTTCCATTTACCTCTCATCCCACCGTTCTCTCTCTCCTTCCCCAAGCTGGAGGATGGTGGGAAGAGGCTGGCATGCAGAACCTTTTCGGCCTGCATGTTTGGCGGGCAAGCAGTTGACAGCACCTTTGCCTGGTATCACCCTGGAAATGCCAGTGAGTCACCACCCCTGCCACCACGGGGGAATCGATGCGCAGGAATGTAGGGTTGCCAAACTGGATCAGACCCCTGCTCCCTCTAGTCCAGCAATGGCCAGAACCAGCTGCTTTAGAGGAAGACATAAGGAACCCACCTTGGACAGTTATGGCATAATCTGCCCATAGGCGAAGTTCCTTCCCAAATCCAGGCAGGCAGAGGTCGGCTCATGCCCTGAAGCAGGAAGCTTTAAAAAAACCCAAAACAATCTGATGTAACTGTGGATGCTCTTGTGAGCCATAGCAATGCCTATTTCTTTTCTGAATCCTACTGAACTCCTGCCCTCAATAATATCATGTGGCAACGAGTTCCACAGGTTAGCAGAGTGCTGTTTAAGGGAAAGTACCTCCTTTACTCAGGTTGGAGTACTCATCTCATCTCCCCACCCAAAGGTTCCCAAGGCGATGGCACCAGTTGGAAACTGGTGGCTACTTATTTAACCACAATGAGCAAGAACATTTGTCCCTTTGGAAGAGGTGGAGCCGCAGTAATGAGCCTCATTCGGTCAACAAGGACCCAGAGGCAGTAGCAAATTCTGGGCGAGATCAGCTGGGTCTGGGAGTTTGCAGGCAGCAGGGGGGCTGGCT
This sequence comes from Eretmochelys imbricata, assembly GCF_965152235.1. Classification (NCBI taxonomy): domain Eukaryota; kingdom Metazoa; phylum Chordata; order Testudines; family Cheloniidae; genus Eretmochelys; species Eretmochelys imbricata. The sequence continues at coordinate 7,958,674 of NC_135598.1, read as the reverse complement.
GTGCTGACCCTCTTTGGAGAAAGGATGTTATTTCAAGGCTCAGTCCTAAAGTCAGGGGGTCAACTGGTTAAATTGTCTCCATACCGAGCATGCTATTATTAACCCTCTGACTACACCACTGGCTTAGAAATGTAACTGTATCCAGAAGAGCCACGGAAAAAGTGACCTCCCCTCGGAGAACAACGGAGAGAGGAGACTGAATAGAAGATGTTCTCATCCAGGAAATTGACTCAGGATGAGACGCTGCAGGCGCCAAAATACTTTAGGACTGAGACAGCTGGCAGCAGAAAATCTGTTTCATGCTGTCGGGACAGCTGGACAGAACCCCCTCAAGGCTGTGCAGCCATGGCCATCTCACCAAATCCAAATGCCGGCCTATATTCTAGCGAGGACCAGGTTAAGTCATTGGGCACTACCCCTCCACTCCCGGAATTACATCAGAATCTCAGCGTTCATTTGAGGGGAAAAAATAGTTTCCAGCTTTTATGGTTGCAAGGGGAAGCTGGAAACCGTGGCTCGGATGTAGCCACTGCATTGACATCTGCCTGAGTTTGCAGAGTGCCTGGAACGACAGTTCAGAAAGGGGGGAGCTGCCTTATGCATCTCATTGGGGTGTAATTCCAAGACCCACTCACTGCTCTGGGGGACCCTACCAATGCCACCCCAGTGAGGACTCTATGTGAGGCAGAAGGCCAGCCCATCCACTCGTAATGATGCACGCCAGCAGCTGGATTAAGTGTACTGGCCACACCCCAGTTGCATGAGAAGGGGGGAATCCATCAGTTCATTCCTGCACCAGGGCTGTGTCCAGCATTCTGGAGGGGTGCCCCAAACATCACCTCAACTGCAACAGCCCTGGGGAACATCTGGGATAGACTGCCCTGGCCATGCCCACTCGTGCTCAGGCCACACCGCCTAGCAGGGAGGAACCCTGTTCTAGGAGGGCTACGGGACTTTATGGCTGTTTTGCATTGCACCAGCATAAAGAGGACACAGGGCATCACAGCTCATCCACAGGGCTCTATTCCTGCACTCCGCTTCTTCTCACTGGCGCAGCGCTGGCTGGGAACCCTTGGGGGAATTGCCCAAAGGGGGAGCTGAGCAGGGGCAGGTTCTGAGGAGCAGCCTCTTCTTTGGGCATTACACTCAGGTGCTGCACGAGGCTGGGGTTTATGGCAGGGGCGATGTGGGGAGCAGCTGGATTTTGCTGCTAACACAGGAGTCAGCAACCTGCTTTGTGTGAGCATGGAACACTCGTCCTTCTGCAAAAAGTGCCATGGGTTCATCACAGGCCACATGTGTCAGGACCCGGCTCTCATCCTCCTCCAAATTGTCCCCCCTAGCACCGTACTGGGGTATTGGTTCACTCTGGGCTAAGGGGGAAGAGCGCCACCTCCTGGATCACCAGCATCTCTGCAGCACCTCCTGTTGCTCAGAGGCCTCCCACCCAAGTACCAATCCAGGCTCACTCTGTTTTAGCCCCGGTTCAGGAAAACCCTTAACTTTACTCATGTGCCTAAGTCCCACTGACTTCAATGGGATTTAAGCATGTGTTAAGGTAATGCACCTGCGTAAGTGCAGTGCTAACTAGGGAGGCTTTCCTGAATCAGGGCCGTTGTTTGTTAGATTTGCAGTATAAAGTGCTCATATGTTCCTGTGCACCCGAGAGCCAGATTGCAAGAGTACTCTGTGGTGACATCTTTCCAAGTGACCAAAAAGCCACCCTCAGCGGAAGGAGAAGATGACAACTTTGTAGTTCCAGTTTTAGCTTGAGGTTGATTCCACTATGGCCAAACAGAGAGGGGTGAAGATTTCCCATTGCAAACACTTCAGCATATCAAGGCTGTACATCACATCAGCCCCTGACCCCGCTGGTTACTAGGGAAATGTAGGGCATAATAATTTGAGCTGCAGCTGAGAGTAAAACGTGTACATCTACACACAGGAGGGAAAAATCCCAAAACAACTCCCGCTCTGGTCACGGGCTGCCTTTTCCACACTGGCCTGTGATCACTGAAGCCTCTTGCTCACACTGAACTGTACCGTCAGGTGAAGTTTGATGCAAGGAACAGGAGTTGCTACACCCACCTAGTCTGAGCTCCATTTTCCTGAAGTGTCTAAATACCAGATGTTTCAAAGGAAGGTGTAAAAGCCTACAATGCACCCAACTATGCAGTGGTATCCCAGGGGGGGAAATTTCTTTCTGATCAGTTTATGGCCCTGAAGCTTAAGGACTGAGAACTCCTATAGCCTATTCTGTTTTATGTCACAGGGCCTGATCCAGCACCATTGCAGTCAATGGGAATTGACTTCAATGGGAGCAGGATTGGGCCCACTGGAGGTACAAGTCATGTTCATGTAATGCGTTTTGGCTCTGACCAAGCTATTTGCCTCAAAAAATATCCTGTGGTAGTGAGTTCCACAGGTTAATTATGCAAAGGGCTTCACTTGATCCATTTTAAATTCTTTGCCTTTTTATTCAGCCTGGCCCCCTGAGTGCAAGATGCTGACCACAGCCCTTTTCATCCAGGGAGGCAGAAAAGTGTTTCACAGAGGAAAGTGAGCTCCGGTTTTCTGCCCTGCCTGAGGAAGCCTCCCTGGCTTAATCGCTGTTACTCAGAAAAACCTGCCTGCTGCTTCTTAAAAAACAAAATCCAGAAGCACTTATTCTAGTTGAACGTTTTCTAAAAATGTCTTAAAAGCGACAGGCCGGCTGCAATCCATAATTTTTCCAAACATTTTTGGCACATTCCTCCCTTCCTCCTAAGATTCTTACGCCCATTTACATTAGGGTAACTTATCGATTATGCAACAGTTTGTGGCTCATCTTCAGTCAGAGGGAGGCACATGGAATAAAGAGATCTGCTGCACTCCCAAAGCAAACGGGTCATTGCATGTGCAAAACTAGGCATCTCGGTGTGCAACATGGGCAACTGAGTGTGCAGATAGATACCTAGTGCACATGTAGCTGCAGGTGCAAAGCACTTTTGTGCATGCAAACGGGGTCCTTGCACTTGCAGACAGGTACTTGTACATTGGAACAGTGTATGCAGGTAAGCCGTTTTGCACATACCAATGCACATTTTGCACATACCAATGCACATTTTGCTCATAAGCCTGGCCACAAGCATATTTTGCAAGTGGAGCTTAGGGCCCAGATCCTGCATTGCGTTCCAGTGACACTCAGTGCAAATCTACAACAGTGGACTCCAGGGGTGCAGTTGCTTAGCACACAGGCCCTATAAAGCAGTGCTAGGTAGAGTAATGCTGAGGTTATGAGTTCACGTCTCATCTAGAGCACCATCACATTCTTCTGATCCTGGGACTGGCTCAGATCCAGCTGTAAATTAGTTTCAGGGCTGATCTAATTTATGTCAGGCTGCCCATTGCCCCACAGAGCTCTTCTAGCAGCAGGGGACACCCCTTTTACCCCTTACTTTGGAGACTGGGAGTTGGAGTTGCTAGAGTGGCCATATAATGCTAGAGGATTCCCAGGCACGGGAACTCTTCAGGGAGCAGGATCCACTGGCTTTCCAGATGTTTTGAGCGATGTGACCTCTCTCAAGCAGCCAGCTACTGGGCCAGGATCCAGCCCTAAGTGTCTGCAGTTGAAAACAGTTGCCCCATTGGGAATTCTAAAGGGCAGCACCTCCAAATAGTGCAGTTGTTTATCATAAATCACCAGAACCCCTTTGGTCTGGGAATCAGGGATGGAAACCCTGGTACAGGTCCCACGTGAATTCCCGGTTCTGGCAGGATTGGGAGAGAATGGCCAATGGGAATAATGTAGGTGCTAGGAGAATAGGCAGTAGAGTAGGGGATCTGTGTTTCCTGCCCTGGCTGACGCTGGGAAGTCCCTTAGTGGCTGAAGGGAAACACACAGAGGTTGGGCATTACCTGCAGTTCAGCGCCCTGAAAGTCATGGCAGGTGTGTGCCTTGTAGGAGTTAGTGGGAAGCCAGTGCTCTGACAGTCTGGAAAGGGGCAACTACAGAGAGGACAGCACCGTGCACACAGGCAGGAACACAACTGATTTGAAACTTCTAGACTCCTTCCTGCCCCAATTTCAAATCCCTCCGGGGTCAGTTCGGACCTTCCTCCCTACTCCATAGCAAGATGGAGTCCTGTTGCGTGAGAGTCCTTCGGATCAGATGATAAAAAAGTAGATCCTGCATGAGAGTGGGGGCTTGACTGTATGTCCTTGCCTGCCGTTGCCTCTCCAGCCTGTTGTGTACAAGTTGCTCGTCTGATTGCCATGTTCTGCCCCAGAGGTGGCTGCATCTTTACTCCGTGTGTGTGTGTGTAATCTGCAAAGTGCTTTGGGAAGATCACATGGAGTTTTAAGACTAAAAATCCCAAGCTGTTTTAAAACTCCAAAAGAATGGCTAGGGTTGAATTTTGGGTCAGTTATGTTTCTATACCTCTCCTTGTCAATAAGAAGATGCAGAAGAAGCAACCTGTTTGCCTGGGGTGGAGGGGAGAGACACTCACAAGAGAACTGCTGCAGTAAAGCAGGGATGGAATGAAAGGAATGTTTCCCCCCCACACCTGCTTGCTCCCTCCCTCCTCTCCAGACTCAGCAACAAAACAGAACAGTGAGCTCCAGGGGCTAGCAAGAGAAAAGGAGCCCATTAACTTTGATGGCAGTTCCGGGTGTTAAGCACCTCTCGGGATTTGTCCACTAGTTATTTAGGGATTCCCCCCCTACAGGGCTGAATGGGGGGATACTATCCCCATGGGAAGATTTTAGGGGAGGAATCCATTCCATTGGTACAAGGCATTTGCTCCCCAGAAATAACCTTAAGAACCAGGGATAAAGTGCATCCCTTCTCCAGCAAGACGGTTTAGGGAGTGGCAGGAGATTCCCATCCCCAACTCCCTGCACCAGCATGGTGCATTTCCCCCTCTAGTTCTGGCTACAAGGGAAGGCAGCGCGGCTGACATGATTCACATGGCACACTGGATTGTCAAGCACTTGGCAGGTCCCTGAGAGGAGGTGGGCAAGAGACTGGCTAATTTCCTTACTTACAGTTACACTCTTGGGATCGAAGGTGGGTTCCTTTGCTGGTTCTGGTGCCGGTGCTGGGGCTGCTGCTGGGGCAGGAGCAGGTTTGGCTGCCTCTTTCTTTGGTTCAGGTTTCTTGGGGGCCATGGTGCCGGGTTCTTTGCAAAGGAGCTGAGAAGGGTCTTCCCACCCCACCAGGCAACAGACTGAGGGACAAAAGGCAAAGTCTGCTCCTTCCCCTTATATACCCAGCCAGTGCTCACACCAGAGGGGCAGGCCAGCTGCAGGAGCAACTGCTACTTACTATAAAAGGAAGAAACTCCAAAGAGAGGGGCCCTGCTCAACAATTGCCCATTGTCATCAGCTCCCGGAGCACGGAGAAGCCAGCAGCCATCACACCCCCATTGGAAGGGGGCACCTGGTTCTTTGGCTGGGGTGGATCAGGGCTGCCTCCTAAAAGATCATCAAAAAACAAAAATACAAATGGCAGGAAAATAGTAACAGGCCGGCTGATAAACGTGCCCCAGGGGGAAAGTGTCTTTTTATAGGCAAGCCTGTGAGTGCAAATACTGCAGATTCCTTTTAAGCCCAGGATTTGCTAGCTGCCACCTCGCCGCCGCTCGCTGGAATATTTGATCCCTGCCCCTCCGGTTCTGTCCTCTGGTGTTGAGCCTTTTAAATATCCCCTTGGCCCTGAAAGTTGTCTGCAGCCTTTCCCTGTCCTCTTCCTCTGCCCCTAGAGTCTGCTGGTCCGAGGGGGTTTTGCCCGAGCAGGGTTGGGGCAGAAGGATCTGGGCTTGCTGAGAAAGGTATCCTCATTTCTGTCGCTTTGCAGGGTACTCAAAGTCAAATTTTCCACAATAAGCAAAATTTTAAACAGAGTGCTGGCCTGACCCTCTATGTTTTATTACAGTAGCACCTAGAGACCCCGCCTGAGATCAGGCGCTGTACATACATAGCGTGGAACAGTCCCTTCCCCAGACAGCTTACACGCCAAATAGACAAGGCAGACAAAAGGTGGGAGGGGAAACTGAGGCACAGAGCTGGGAGGTGACTTGCCCAAGGTTCCCCAGCAGGCCAGTGGGAGAGCCAGGAATGGAACCCATGTATGACATCCAGTGCAGTGCTTTATTTACGATGCCACGTTGCCGCTCTTGACCTGTGCTGTAATCAGGCATTGTCCCCAAGCCACGAATAGAGCAGGGTCTGGCAGGGTGTAAGAGTTCCATGACTGGATTTTCCTGGTGGCACTCAGTTACAGGGCCCTGGTCAGTAGCGATGCGTGAGTGGGAGTACATCCACCAGCTACGCAGGCAGATGGGAATCTAACGACCATGAGTCCAAGTTGGTGTACTGTTATCTGGCACAGGGCTGGAAGAAAGGGGCCCAGCAGGGAAGCTAACGAGGCAGTGTGAGAAGGTAGTTAAGAGAAAATCCTCCCTCTAGTCCTGTCCCTTGGCATGTACGTTGCACCAGTTTAGATTCCTTTACAGTCCCTTGCCCCCACTGACCAGAGTGCACCACACAGCACCATTAACATCCCTTCCGCATCCCATGTGGCTCATCCCCCGTCCTCCCCTGTTAAAGTCGTTTCACTGGATTTAAGTCAATGCAGAATGTGGCCCAGTGTCTTTCAGGCCCTGTCTGCTCAGGGCTGGCACCACCATGCTGGGCACCTCTTTCCGGCCCTGGTTGTGGTCAGCACAACGCGGTGACTGTGGGCCTGGATTTGGTTTCAGTGTTCGTGCTGACTGGCCCCATGCTGCTATAAATCAGCCCTCTCCTACAAAGCTGGTGCTGTCTGCGTCAGGCATGGATGCAAAACTGGTGACAACTGTGTTTGGCTGTAATTGTCTCTGTGTCCAGGGTGCTCTACTCACCACAGGACAGCGCCTCCTCCTGGCCATTCTGGGGATTAGCCCTTCCAGGCCAATGCGCCTTCCAGCAGGGACACTCGGTCGCTCTCTCGCTCCAGGAACCACAGTGTCCTCTTTGTGACTCGGCCCTCCAGCCAGGTCACTGTCACTTTCCTCTTCCGGGAGCGTGTATCAGAGTCCCGGCTTGTCCTCCCATTCACTGCCCCAGGTGCTGCTCCCGCAGTGGCAGGTAGGGGGAATCTGGGGTTCCGGCTCAGGGACCCTTTAAATAGGGTGACCAGATGTCCCCAAGTTTTTTGGAACTTTTTCTTATATAGGCGCCTATTACTCCCCACCCCCTGTCCCAAATCTTCACAGTTGCATCTGGTAACCCTACCTTTAAACAGCAGCCAAGGTCTGTTCTCTACACCTTGCTGCCTTTCCCTGAGCCTCTTTCTTACTGCCTGGCCCTCCCCACTCCTCCAGGTTTGCCAGCCTCTCAACTCCCTCCTCCCAGGGAGTAACCGTGGACTACTTGTCTCTGTAGCCCCCAAACACACCTCCCTTCTCCCAGGGAACAAACACAGCCAACTTCCCTGCACCCCACTCTGCTGCAGGTTTCTTGTCTTTATATAAGCCCTGCCTGTTCCTTCCCAGGTGAGCTTCCTTCCAATTAGTTTCCTCCAGCCTAAGTCTCCCGTTTGCAGCCAAATCCAGGCTGTCGATGGGACCCAGGAGAGGACACTTTTGAGAGCGGCCTCACCCTAAGCAGAAGTGTGTCAGGGCCCAGGCTGCCTCTGGTTCAGTGCCCCAGGGGTCGGTCCTGGGGCCGGTTTTGTTCAATATCTTCATAAATGATCTGGAGGATGGTGTGGATTGCACCCTCAGCAAGTTTGCGGATGATACTAAACTGGGAGGAGTGGTAGATACGCTGGAGGGCAGGGATAGGATACAGAGGGCCCTAGACAAATTGGAGGATTGGGCCAAAAGAAATCTGATGAGGTTCAATAAGGATAAGTGCAGGGTCCTGCACTTAGGACGGAAGAACCCAATGCACAGCTACAGACTAGGGGCCGAATGGCTAGGCAGCAGTTCTGCGGAAAAGGACCTAGGGGTGACAGTGGACGAGAAGCTGGATATGAGCCAGCAGTGTGCCCTTGTTGCCAAGAAGGCCAATGGCATTTTGGGATGTATAAGTAGGGGCATAGCGAGCAGATCAAGGGACGTGATCGTCCCCCTCTATTCGACATTGGTGAGGCCTCATCTGGAGTACTGTGTCCAGTTTTGGGCCCCACACTACAAGAAGGATGTGGATAAATTGGAGAGAGTCCAGCGAAGGGCAACAAAAATGATTAGGGGTCTGGAACACATGATTTATGAGGAGAGGCTGAGGGAACTGGGATTGTTTAGTCTGCGGAAGAGAAGAATGAGGGGGGATTTGATAGCTGCTTTCAACTACCTGAGAGGTGGTTCCAGAGAGGATGGTTCTAGACTATTCTCAGTGGTGGAAGAGGACAGGACAAGGAGTAATGGTCTCAAGTTGCAGAGGGGGAGGTTTAGGTTGGATATTAGGAAAAACTTTTTCACTAGGAGGGTGGTGAAATACTGGAATGTGTTGCCTAGGGAGGTGGTGGAATCTCCTTCCTTAGAAGTTTTTAAGGTCAGGCTTGACAAAGCCCTGGCTGGGATGATTTAATTGGGTATGGGTCCTGCTTTTGAGCAGGGGGTTGGACTAGATGACCTCCTGAGGTCCCTTCCAACCCTGATATTCTATGATTCTATGATTCTCTGCCCTGAATCAAGGGACTTGCATTCTCTAGCACCACGAATGGGGATCGGCTGTGCTCTCCACACTCTCACTCAACACAGACCAGGCCAACCTGCCCAGAGTCAAGGGGATGGGCTCTGACCCCCTTCTCCAGCCATGGGCTGCAGTAGCCTCTGTGCCACGCACACACAATACACCAGGGGTTCTCAAACTGGGGGCTGGGACCCCTCAGGAGGTTGGGAGGTTATTACATGGGGGGGATCACAAACTGTCAGCCTCCACGCTAAACCCCGCTTTGCCTCCAGCATTTATAATGGTGTTAAATAGTGGTGAGCTGGAGCCCGTTCGCACCGGTTCGCTAGAACCGATTGTTAAATTTAGAAGCCCTTTTAGAACCGGTTGTTCCACGGGGGAGAACTGGTTCTGAAAGGGCTTCGAAATTTAACTGGCAAAAGTGGTGCCTTAGGGGCCGACTCCAGGGGTGCTCCGGGGCTGGAGCACCCAAGGGGAAAATTTGGTGGGTGCAGAGCACCCACCGGCAGCTCCCCACCCCACCCACGGCCCCAGCTCACCTCCGCTCCGCCTCCCCTGCTGAATGCGCCGCCCCACCCTGCTTCTCCGCCCCTCCAGGCTTCCCGCTCAGGCCCAGGGAGGCGGAGGGGAGCTGGGGCAGGGGGGCGCAAAGAGGGCTGCCCGCGCTGCAGCAGGTAACCCGGGGGGGGCGCACAGGGGAACTGCTCCCCGCCCCAGCTCACCTCCGCCCCCCTCGGCCTGAGCGGGAAGCCGCCACCTGCTTCTCAGCCCGCCCCGGCTTCCCGCCGAACAGCTGATTCGCGGGAAGCCGAGGGGGTGGGGGGTGGGAGAAGCAGGGCGGGGCAGCGCGTTCAGGGAAGGAGGCGGAGGTGGAGTGGAGGTGAGCTGGGGCTGGGCACGGGGAGCTGCCGGTGGGGGCTCTGCACCCACCAAATTTTCCCCATGGGGGCTCCAGCCCCGGAGCACCCAGGGAGTCGGCATCTAAAGTGCCACTTTTGATGTGATCAGTGGGGGGAGCGGCCGCTCCCCCTGCTCCCCCCCAGCTACGCTCCCCCACCCCTAGGAGCCAGAGGGACCTGCCGGATGCTTCCTGGGAGCTGCCCCAGGTAAGCACCTCCGGGACTCCCCACCTCGCCCCCCGGCAGGTCCCTCTGGCTCTTAGGGGTGGGGTGGGCACCCACTACGGTGGCCCACGAGACCCTCCTGCCCGGTTCTGGGGGCAGTCAGGGGACAGGGGAGGGGGGTGAATGGGGCAGCAGTCCTGGGGGTGGGTGTCAAGAAACACAGGGGATTGGATGAGGCAGGAGTGCCGGGGGGCAGGGGATGGCAACGACCCCCTCGTTGGGTGAGGAGGGAACCCGTTAAGATTTTGGCAACTCATCACTGGGTGTGGGGCGCTTGTGAAAACCTGGCCCTGAGCTCTTTTGAAAAAAATCTCAGTACCACCAACCCCAAACTACAAGGCAGGCCCGCAAAAATCACGAGATTGACTTACAAATAAAGAGATTTTAAGCAAACAGATAAATGTGGATTTTTTAAATTTAAATGTGCTTTCTGGCTCTGAGCCTTTAGTTCACACTCTGGTCACATTTTCAAACTTTTCTCCACAACCAGGAGAGCTAGAAACTTCTTTATTTTCTCAATGAAGGCTGAGGGTCTCATAAGCTCACAGGAGCTGGGACTTCAAGAGAAACGCCCAATATCACGAGCTTCGTCATAAAGTCACAAGTGTTGGCAACAGGGAAATTTGGCCCACAAAAGAGCCTTTCTTTAGGATGCAGCATTTGTTACACAACTGAAGAAGCAGAACCACCCCTAGAGGGAGCGCTTTTAGTAACACCATAGAACAGGGGTTCTCAAACTGGTGGTCACGACCCCGCTCAGGGGATCACGAGGTTATTATGTGGGGGCCGCGGTTACATGCCTCCCAGCTAGCTATTAAGTCTGCTATGAAAAGTGATATTAACAAACATAGAAATATCATTTTAAAATTGTGTGAAATTTGTTTTTAATTTATAAGGGGTGGGGGGTCGCACTCAGAGGCTTGCTGTGTGAAAGGGGTCCCCAGTACAAGAAGTTTGAGAACCACCGCCATGGAACATTGCTGTATACAGCTTCTTGCTACAGGAGCTGCTCGGGACAAGTATGTTTGGAGGCTGAAGTGCCTCAAAATGAAGCATGATTTAGTTGGGGTTGGTCCTGCTTTGAGCAGGGGATTGGACTAGGTGACCTCCTGAGGTCCCTTCCAACCCTGATCTTCTATGATTCTATGAAATAATGCAAATACATGGAGTAGTTTGCAAACCAAAATCCTCATGAGCTCAGAAGCCCCAGCTGCCAGTCAGGTTCCATCGCAACCTCCCCCTCCCCGCCTTTGGTCAGTGTGTGATATTGCCTGAGCAGCGATGCTGAAGTAATCTGATGAGTCTCCTCAGAGGAGCAGATGTGTCAGAAATATCCCAGCCTAATGCCTGAGCTGCCCAGCCACGGAGAGAAACTTCGCTTGTTTTGGAAAGGGCTAAACTGAGACCCACCCCCCTCCTTATACACACACACACATCCTCTCGGTGCTGGGACCTTGGGTGGATCGGGTTCCTTCCCTCCCAGGCCCGTCGGGGATCTCTGCCAGAATGCGCAGGGTCTCTTGTGCTTTGCTCCCCTCTCCCGCTGTGGGGGGTTGGATGCTGTGAAGGAGAAGGGGGGGGGGGGAGAAAGGCCAGTGTGTGGTCCCCTAGGGGCGGGCAGGCAGCCTTTAGCAGGGACCTGCTTTGACATTTAGGCAGAACCTTTCTCGCCCTTGGGGCGGGGGGTGGGTGACCCCCACAGCCCTTCTCCCCCTGGAGCGAGACGGGCCTTTCACAGGGGCCTTGACGCTGCTTTTTCAGGGGGCAAATCTCATGTCAGATATGATGCTTCAGATATCATTTCAGGTGGGAGAGGACGGATGGCTCATGGTCCGGGCACTAGCCTGGGCCTTGGGACAGCCAGGTTCAATTCTCTGCTTTACCACAGACTCCCTGTGTGACCTTGGAAAATCGTATAGCTCATGTGTACCTCAGCCGTACAATGGGCTAACAGCACTGCCCTGCCCTCCTGGAATACCTACAGTAAAGAGCGTATGTGCTCCGAAGCAGGGGGACACATATGTACCTAAGGCTGGGTGTCCGCTCCAGGCGTCTGTCGGCAGAGTGTAGAGAAATGGCCACCTCCTGGTGCCCTCAGGGCAGCCTGGCACACAGTCCGCACCTCAGTTTCCCTTCGTGGATCCCCAAATAAACTCCACACAGGGTTTTTCCAGTCCATTCACAACAGCCCTCGTGAGGGGTCTGAGTTATTAACTGAAAGTTCAACGCTAAACACAAACGTCTGCCCACCAGCCTTCAGTTTCAAACTCCCCTCTGGTCAGAGTCCTTTGTGGCTCAGCGAGCTACGCCTGGCCCTTCCGAGCTGGAGCAGTTCTTCTGGACTCAGGGTCTTCCCTGCAGGAGCCTCTCTCACTCTCTGCCGTCTCACTACATCTGCCTAAGCTTTCCCCTTAGCACCACTAGATAGCTTAGTGCTCTTCTTTTTCCTTCTCTTTTCCCCCTCCCTCTTCTCGGTGAAGCAGACTCAGCTACTGAGCCGTTTCCCCCTGACTGCACCCACCTTCTGCTCTTGATAGGAAATTGCCTATAGGGTTCTTTCTGTAATCAGGGTTGCCTTGGCCCCAGGCTCCCCACCCTGTCACGGCCAGCAAAGCACTGCTCGCATACACCTGACCTAAGAAAGGTCGATGCGCTGGCAGGGGTGGGCAATGTGACCATTTCTGGCCCAGAAGACGGCACATGGGTGGTTTCTCTTCTGGGATGGTACAGAACAACACACACAGTCAAATAGCTTTCAAGCAGGGTGGTGTGGGAAGAGGCAGGTTGGGCGGAGAGCATCCAAAGGGAACTATGTTCTGGCTCGGCTTCCCAGACTGAATTGTAGCACAGCTCCATTAAGGCCTTAGGTGAGGCTTTTAAGCCTTATCGTAGAATCATAGAAGACCAGGGTTGGAAGGGACCTCGGGACGTCATCTAGTCCAACCCCCTGCTCAAAGCAGGACCAATCCCCAACTAAATCATCCCAGCCAGGGCTTTGTCGAGCCTGACCTTTCTTTCTTGGGAGAAAGAAAGGGCTTACACACACAAGAATGCCACGCTCATCTCCGGGCTCCCCAGCTGCGCTTTGGAAACAGAAAGCTCCAGCTATTGCTGCTTGGTTCAAAGGCTCTGCAAGACATTTCTCTTGGAGAAGCTCACAGACTGGACACCAATGGGCCGAAGCGATTTCCACACTGTTCTGTCACCCCGGCCCTTGTTTCAATATGAGCAAAATAATCCTTCAAAAACCCAAACAATCCTAAGCCTAGATACATTGAAATGTTTCTCTATTGTGACACAAGTTCATCCTTACGGCCCATCAGGAGAACTCCTGTTTGTCTCCTGCCTCGCCTCCCGGCGTGCGGCTTGCTGTGTAGAGGCAGCATTGGGTAGCATTTGACACCCGGTTGGCATTGTAAATAATGCTACGATGCAGGGAATGAGGATCAGGCTGGGGGTGGGGAAATGTCTGTGGGTTGGCTGGTTCCGATCTCTTTTCACTTTTGGGGAGGAGACCCTGGGGGAGTAAGGAAACAAGCTCTGGTTCTGGACCCCTTTGACCACTTGAATAGCTAATTCCTTTTGTGGAAAGGAACTGTCAGTGAGGTACGGGCTCGGTGACTCAGAAGGGAAGGGGTTAAACACCAAGTTACACGACTCAAGTGGAGAGATTACAGTGGCATGGGGATCAGCATACACTTTCTCCCCTGGGAAAGGACAGGGCAAGGCAATGCAAGGGGAGATAAGGTCAGGTGGCAGCATGGGGCCTCGTGGGGGTGAAAGGCAGTTTCAGCCACTGCAGGAAGCATGGGAGCAGAAGTAAAAAGGCATTTAGGATGATTCCCTCCCTTCTAGCCTTTGCAAAAGTCCAGGGTGCTCATTTCTCCCCCGCCCCACCCTGCACCTTGGGTGGTCACTTCCAAAACGGCAAAGCCATCCTCAAGTGCTACCGGCTCAGAATGGCAGTGCTTTGCACCCTGCACTCACTTTATGCATGGATAAATGATCATACAAGGGGCTGGGAAATGGAGAATCAGACCCACAAACTTCCCATCCCGAATAAGCAGGCCAAAGCGGGCTTGGGAGGGGTCAGGAGGAGGCGAGATTGGGGTACTAAGGAGAGGGACACCTGGGAGAGAGCCGATCGGAGTGAGGGGGTGGAAGGGGAGAAGGGGGAGGGAAAGACAGGAGTGGGAGAGCCGGCAAGTGACTGACACGGATGCTTGAACTGCAAGGTCTTGGCTTGATGAGACTCCACTTTCAGGCATTTCAAGGGCATCAGCTTTGTTACGACACAAGGAGAGGAATGGAGCCAGGGGCGCTGGGACAATTTTTATAGTGGGACTGGGGCTGAGAGCCATTGAACCAAACTGTAAAGCCTGTATATGATGGAAACCACTTCAAGACAGCGGGTGCGGCAGCCCCCCCCCGGCACGCCTAGTTCCAGCTCCACACTGAGAAACTGTTATTGACAAATTAGATCCATCTATCAGCAAGGAGGCAGCAAGAGAAGCTGATAATGCACCGGCCACATGCAAGGCAGGACAGAGCCTTTCCCATGAATGTGTGTGATTAGAGAGATTAAACCATGTACTCAGTGTGTGTATGTGTGCCTATGAACCAGCATTGACACCTGCATGACACATGTGTGTTTGAGCCTGTGTGCGTGTGTGAGGGGGCTGGATCTGCGTGCGTGCCCAAGTCTGAGCACTTGCCTTGCATAGGTCGGAGCTTAAAGAGCAGATCTGACCTGCAGAAACAGCTTATCCCCTGGCAATATTGCCCCAGCCTGGGCAGATGGTCCCTGTCGCTGACAGCCACCTAAGGGTCCTGCTTCTCTCAGACTCTGGGAGCACTCGTACAGCTTGTCATGCCACCAACGTGTTATTAGTAAAGTGAAGTGACTCGGGTGTGAGTGCCAGTCTCTCTGGGGCATAAGCAAGCCTAGGTGAGTTCCTGACCAGATGGCCTGGGTCGGAGGAGATGATCCCAAGGCAGCCACAAGGCAGATTAGCCTGCTGAGTGGCGTCTTGCTCTGGAGACGGCAAACCCTGGCTGTGATCCTGTCTGAACACATTCTATGGAGGGGCCATTGTAGTAACAGGTCTTCCCCATTAAAAGTGTCTGTCAAAGGCCTTGGCATGAAATAAAAGTAATGAACAAACACCTAAATAAATGCTTTGTATGAATACACAGTTCAATCCAGCACCTACATAGGAGCTATTGTCAACATCTGCACGTGGAGGAGGCTGATAGCATCTGACAATATTAAGCTAGCTGTATCTAAAGGAACAGAATAAAACCAGGGAATTTGTTCCAAACTAGATCATTCTTAATTGGCATCACTTGTCGGGGCAGAACTTCAGATTGTCCCAAAAACTCTGTCTCGGCCCTCTAGTAAGTGGGGTGAGTTTGGGGAGGTATTAGGCTGGGTTTTGTGACAAAAAAATCAGAGGAATAAAATAAGTCCCCTCTTGAACGGCTTTGGCTAGCTGCAACTCCATAAGCTGGTCACTCTTTGGATGGAAAACTCCCCAGATCTCACTGCCCATGACTCTAGTTCTGTACCTCAGCTGACAGCACCACCTGCTGGTTTTTGTCCCTGTGGGAGTTTTTTGTGGGTGGCTGGTTTTTTTTTTTTTTTAACATTAAAATCTCCTCTCTTGAAATCTAAACAATTACAAACATGATTTTAAAATAGCTTTAGGTGCCAGTTTCAATGGGGTTTTCTCCAATCACAGGTCCCTCATTTAAAATAAAGTGTTTTCCCCGACTCTGTTGAACGACCCACACAAACAGGGGAAATTGACAAAGGCCCGCACCCTGTGAATGCATACACAAGGATTGGTTTTTTAAACAGTGCCCAGGGCTGCGCCCGCTGAAGTCAGGCCAACTCATCGCGCATCTGGACACCTGCTTGTGAATAACTTGAGGCATATAACTACGCACAAGAGTAAAGTTACTCAGGGTTGATGGAATCAGGATATACTTTTTTATACCCCAAACTACTCTCAGATGAACAAAGTCAAGCAAACCGGAAAAAAATATAGATCAAGGTTTTCGCCACGCTTTCTCTTTTCTATTAATAGATTCCAAGGCCAAAAGGGACCGTTGTGAGCAGCTAGTCTGAGCACCGGTGTAACACAGGCCATAGGGTTTCCCTGAATTAATGTCACCTCCTCTACCCACCCAAACTGCAAAATCCACCTCCACCTTCCTTCACCTCAGAAAATCTCTGTTCCTCATCCAGTTCCAGAAGCCCATCCCCCACTCCTCTGCACCCCCACAGCACCCACCTGCAGCTCCACACACCTGGGAACTTTCAGCCAAGTTTGGAGGGCCCCCCCATTGTTTGCATCAATGGTAGGTAAATGCTTTTCAGACGGTAACCTCATCTTAGGGTTGCTAGTGTCCCCCCTTTCATGCCACTGAACAGAATTTGCTCCAACACTGCGTCTGACTCTTTGGAGCCATCAGGGAGACCCCGACTCTGAGCTGTGCTCTGGCCCCTCTGATCAACCCAGTGGGCCTAGAGTGGTCAGGAAGCAGCAGGATTAACTCACTGGGGAATCCCCCCACAATGTGCAAGGGGGCTCTTAGGGCAATGGGGTATGTTGGAGGTAGGAGGGGTGGTGGTCAAAACACTCTCAGCAGGATAGGCCCCTGGGGCTGCTCTAGTTTACACCAGGGGCTGGATCCAGAATCTTGAATGGCACACAGCCATTTTTGGCCCCTGTCCTTCCACACTACCCAGCTCCAAATTAGGGCCTCAGTCTGGACTGTTAGCATCTGCAAACATTTTCATCCTGGCTGTCACAGTTCAAGGCAACTGCACGTGTATTTCCCCCCTCACGGTCCAGCAAAGGTACCCATGCTCAGGCTCCTAGGTCCCCAGCCATCACCTTGCTTGGACAGAGACACGCACCTCTCTCCCTCCTGACTGGGGTATTTCCAGCCTGCACAACTCCCTGCCTACACTGTGAGGTCCCCAGCCATGTAGACTGCCTAAGCAGGCCTGCTTGGCTTTCTCCCCAGTGCGTAATTACCATAGCGACAAGTTCCCACACAGCTCTTTCGAAGCAAGCACTTTAACTTGTACGGTAAAAGCATGACAGAGAAAACATATTAAAGCAACCAAAGAACCTCCATGCCTGTTAATAAACTCACCAGAGATCACCCCAGCTCCAGCAAGGGCTCTGGAAACCCCATCCAGAGGTTCTTCTCTGATCCCAAGTTCATAACAGCTGGTAGTTCAGAACAAGCATCCCTCCCTGAATCTCTGAGTCATGTCTTTATCCAGCTTAGTGTCTTTGATCTGCAGAGACTGTGAATAGGTCAGCAGCCAGACAATGGGTTTTCCTCATGGTGTAGCTTCTAAAGGATGAGACCGGAGGTGGGTAATTTGCATCCCCTCCTCCCAAGCATTTCCTACAAAACCCGCTCAATTGAAAATTCAGTCTTGTCTGGCCCATTGTTTTCAAAGAGTCCTGTGAAGCTCATAACAACTTCTCTGGGATTATATTAGTTCTCTCTCCCCCTTAAAGAAGTTCCATGCAATCCCACAACTATACACAAACATGTGCATTAATACAATTAACTCCTAAAATATTCAACCTTAATTCAATAAGGTTTGTTCAGGATGTTGCAGGAAATTGCCATCTCTGTCACACTGGCAGTCTGGGGAGGGGAGGCAGGTCTCCCTTCTTTGTATCTCCCTTGGGCTTTTCCTGGGAGCCCTGTAAACCTGAGAAGCTTGCACTGAGTTAGCAGTGAGTTTTCCAAGCTGCTGGTAATTTTACACTTTCCATCCTTTTTTCGCTAAGTCATCCTCATTGTAAGAGTTTTTAGCTTTTGCTCACCCCTGAAGATGCTGAAGTGCCCAAATGCTCCAGCCAACATTTTCAAAAGTGGCCAGTGGTTTTGGGTGCCTTCTTTTTCGGTGTCTAACTTGAGACATCTGGAGCTGGATTTTCAGAAAAGCTGAAATTAAGTCAGCAGGAACTTTGCATGCTCAACCCTGCCTCAAAAACCATCACACCAAACAGAGGCACCCAGAATCAGTGGCTGATATACATCCCGGCACCAGCATAACAGTGGAAGGGAGGGGAAATTTTAGCCAATGATAGGAGAGCAAATCCCTAGTTTACACAAAACCGCCATGGGATCCCTAATGTTCACACAGAACCTCAGTTTGGAAGGTGTCATCAGAAGGACCCATGCACAAAGTGCCTGGAATTCAGTACATTTCTGTCAGAAGGACAAAAGCCTGAGCTGCCTTCCATGGGATTTAAACCGGCCCTGAGTATGTCAAACCCAGGGCTTATATGATTCAGCCATTGCCGGCCGCTCTGCTCTGCGCACCTGAATGGAGTCAGCTGTGAACTCTCTGCCTAGCCGACACTGACAGTCAAGTCACTGTTCCTACATTTCCATTCAGGTCTTAGCACCTTTATTTTTGCCTGATTATTCCTACCACCGAGATCAGAGTTATCACTGGGGCTTTGCTAGAACTTTACTGCAGGGATAAGGACTGGAGTTTACTAATTGCTAGTTCACAGCATGGCATAGCCCGATTTCCTCGGAGAGGACTAGTATAGTTATAGGTTTCAGAGTAGCAGCCGTGTTAGTCTGTATCTGCAAAAAGAACAGGAGGACTTGTGGCACCTTAGAGACTGACCAATTTATTTGAGCATGAGCTTCTGTGAGCTACAGCTCACTTCATCCGATGCATGTTATAGCGTGTGTTGCAGAGATATTTGCAGACCACTAGGTGGTGCTGTAGCCCTTATGCACCAAAAGGATGCATTGGGTGGGGTTGATATAGCAGGTGGCCCGGGGGGATTTAAAAGATACATGACATTCCCCTCCTCTGTAACATTCAGATCCAAGAGGGAACAAGGTGTGTGTGTGTGTGTGGGGGGGGGGGGGTATTCTGACCTATGGTCCAGTATCTCTCACCTGGCTAGTGGTAACTGCAGGGACATCCCCTTGGGAATTCAGGGATGCTCACAGCCTGAGCAGGATAGATAATGCAAATCTGCCCCCCTCTTCAGAGGCATTCAGTGGGGCCACCCAGCTGCAACGCTCCTAAACTGCTCTGTCACAGCGGCCTGCGGGTGGAGAGGGCCCTGTGGGAACGTATCCGGATCATAGTCCCAGAAAGCTTTGGGCAGCTATGGGACCCTTGCACCTGAGCCCTCTCTTTCCTCCACAGCAGGCCCCTGCTCTTGGTTTGCAGACACACAAGCCCTTGCAGGGCTTAAGGAGGCATTTCCATCAGCCCCTAGGGCTGCCAACTAGGATTGTCCTGGAGTCTCCAGGAACTGACGATTTATCTTTAATTAAAGATGATGTCATCTGATGAAACCTCCAGGAATACGTCCACCCAAAGCGGGCAAACCTATCGGCCCCCTTTGCTGGGTATTTCTCAGAGCTGCATCAGATTAGCTCAAAAATGAAGCGTTCTTTGCTGCTGGGCTTGATGCTCTCACACCAGCAACTGACACGTGGTTCTCTTGCCTTCTGTTCCTGCCTCTGAGCTACTCAGGGCAATATTTACAAAATCAGCTGCCGGGTTCGGACTCCCACAGGGCCAATGTTTTTCCAAAGAGCCCAGGGCCTGATTTTCAAGGTCTCAACGCCCCCAGTTGAATCCACGTTTCCAAAAGAGTTCAGCACCCAGCACGCTGAGCGCCTCTGAAAAATCTGACCACTGGTTTTGGTGCTGTCACAGGCGTGGCTGACCCAGGGCACCCCCTCTATGGCCCAAGTGTGGCACAGCAGAGTGCTTATTGCCTCAGTTTCCCCTTTGCAGAGTCTCCCATCTTTTCCAGGGATTCATGTGGCCCGGCCTTTGGGCTCAGTTTCCTGCCCATTGCCTCTCTGCTCTGGGATGGATCTCAGACTCCCGGCCTGCTTCCCTGCAGTCCCCCTCACAGACTCAGCCCCTCTGAGCTACCCAGTGTTTAAGGTACAGCTGTGTGAAAGGGGTCTTAGACCCCGCAAATAATAATTTTACTACTGCACAGGGGAGAACTCATCTCTGATTGGCTGGTTCCCCCACTTCCCCGCCTCCTGAAGTGCGAGCAGCCAGTCCGAAGCGCTGCAGGAAGCAGGATGAGCTCTCTCTCCTGACAGACTCCCCCCGCCCCACCGCCCCCCACATGCTTTTTCGGACCCCTCTAAGCACTGGGTCTGTGTTTCAGTCTTCCCTGCCCTGGGATAAGGCCCGGACTCTCGGCCTGCTTTCTTGGACTGCCCTGCTTCTTCCAGGCCCTCCTAAAGGGCCTTCCACCGACTCCCTGTGGCTCCATTGCCAAACTCACCAAACCGCATTCTCGGCCCTTGGCGAGGCCCAAGCGTTTCAGGCTGTCACTTGGACCCCTGGAATGGGATGCAAACTGTATTACGTTGGTCAGCACCAAGTGGCACCGTGCGTAACACACCTTACCTAAGCTTGGCCACCCCCACCATTCCAGGCCGTGCTTTAAAAGGATCTTGTATTGAACACATCTGGTGCATCTCTCTGGGAAGGAAGCTCTGTGCCCAGGCCATAGCTGGTACAGAAGCCTGGCCTGTCAGGAGCAGCCCTGCAGCCAACCACGTACTAGGTGTACATGACACCCCCTTAGATGGGGAGGCAGCTAATTATTCCACAGTTGGGGCTGGTCCCATTTCCCCTTAAAGGGGTCAGTCACCAGGTGGCAGGACAGGTGCGTAAATTGGAGCAGATACACACCTCCTTCTGGGGGTGGGGAAATTGCAGTGCAGAAGGATTAGGCACTAGGGGATCCTTGCAAAATTACCTTCCTCCCAAGCCCCCTCCTATGGCTGCTTCCTGGGAGAGGGTTGTTCTGGGCCTATACAGCTGTATTAGGGACTCCTTGGCTGGTATAGGGCTAAGGCCATTCCAGCCTCAAGCGATCCCAACTCAGAACAGAGAGGACTGAGGAGCACCAGTGCCCGATACCCTTGCAATGGATCGATTACTCAGCTGCTTGCTGTGATTGCCTCCTCCAGCAGGGTCTGCTGCCTCCTACAGGTTCTGTGGGGGTGGCGTGGGACCCTGGCTTCAGGGGTCAAACCCAGTTGCTTTATCCCCGCAGCAAATTAATGTTCAAATAGCTGCACAGCTGTGATCTACATGAAGCAATCAGAGAATACAGAATGAACCCAGAGAACTTCCTTCATCCTGGGAGAGCACTGAATAACTGGGCTAATGACAAGGATGAGGCTCTAAATGCAAAACAGAGAAGAATGAAAATATACAGAGCTGAACAGGCCCAGGAAGAACTTCCTGGACAAGCTCCTTTCCAAGGCGGCTGCAGGGCTGGAGCTTGGGTCACTTGTTTGTTTAATAATAAATTTGTTCTTCTCTCCAAATATCTCAACTTCATAGATTATTTGTTGAGTCTTCCAAGGCTCTGGGAAAGTACTAGCCCCATCTCGGGAGATTAAAAAAAAAGGCTCAAAAAAGAGCACAGCCCACAGGGTGAGAAACAGAAACAGAAAGTGAGATTGGAGCAAAGAGCTAATGAAATAATAGATATCCAATGAAACATCAAGCTTACACACAGCAGAACAAGTTCTGTGGCCTAGCCTGCAAGCTGTGTTCCACCCTTGACGAGATGCTGCATTGTTGTTAGTTTTGTGATGCAATTTCCTTCTGGGGGAGCTGGTGCAAACAGCTGGAGAATTTGCTCTCTGCTTTAATCTAACCAGTCACTTCCTGGGAGAGAGTTGCTTCCTGGGCACCAGGCACTGGGATTTGGACTGCGAGTTCTGAACAAGGGGATGCCTGTGTGCTGTTTGTCACCGCCTCTGTTCCAGGACTGATGTAGATAGCATAAACCAAGCAAGTTAAACTAAGAAGCTATGCAGGGTCTGTGTCAGATTTCTCCTCCAATGGGAATCCAATTTGCAGGGCCCTGACATCTGTTATCACTTGGCAGAGGCGTGACAATGCTTATTACAAACACCTACAGGATCCCTCATATGTGCGAGACCAGATTTTTGGGTGGGGCTGGGTGCCTGCTAAAGGTGATATGGAGTGTAGGCTTCACATTAGCCACAAAAAGCTGCTTTAAAATAATCCAGTCACCTTGATTTAAAATTGGTTTTATAGCAGAGGATGAATTGACCAAAAAAAGAAAAAAATAATGGTTCTCTTCCATGCCCCACCCACAAAATAAAATCCACCCACTTGATATGCCAGAATAAGATTGTGTAAATCTTCAAAATATGATCATGTATGTTGTCTGGGCTCAGCTTCCCTTCACTGGGGACTTGGATACACCCGTGGTCTCTGCTGGATTACTTTGACTTGGCTTCACCTGGGAGGGGCTCCGATGCCATGGTGGGCTCTGTGAGCAATGTGGCTAGAAGCCATTTAAAAGAAGATGTGACCGGGAAAGGAACAAGTGGCAAAATCCCTCAAGCCCATGCCCTCAGAATACATGGTCTAGATTTTCATAATATGATACTCCCTCTTCTTCCTTCACGGGTTTTGATCAACAGCAGAAGAGTTAGCTATTTTGACATTTAAAGTCTCATCACTGGGCATCTGGGCATTGTGATGAATGGAGCAATTCAAGCCGCTTGGAGTATTGTTTCAGGCTCTCTGTAAATTCAGGCAGACTTGGATTCATAGTGTCATAGAGCATAAGACCAGAAGGGAGAGACAGATCATCTGATCTGACCTCCTGCACATGATGGGCCACTAAAACCCACCCAGTTACCCCTGTATTGGGCCCAATCACTTGGATTAGGCTAAACTGTTACAGCTATCTGGAGACTAAACTATTGTATGCCACAAGCAGAGAACAGAGAGGACTGAGGAGCACCAGTGCCTGATACCCTTGCAATGGATCGATTACACTCAGAGCACATTTGAAAGATTTTCTTTGCAACCATCATAGCCAGAGAGGGAGAAAGAAAGAAAGAAAGAAAGAAAGAAAGAAAGCAAGCTGAGATTCTGGAGAAGGCAGGTTGAGAGAGGTGCTGGATGGTCAGTACACGTTCAGGTTTCTGCTTTGTCTGTATACCAAGGAGTGTAGACAGACGTATTTATACATGCTCCTGTATTTTGACTCCATGCATCCCATGAAGTGGGTTTGATCCCACGAAAGCTTATGCCCAAATAAATTTGTTAGTCTCTAAGGTGCCACAAGGACTCCTCGTTGTGATCACTGTCCACAGCATCTCCAAAATAAATGTACTGCTGTAAAATGTAACATCCCATATTCCAAAAGCAACAGCCTTGCTCCTGCCCCCCATTCCTGCTCATTTTCAGCCTCCAGACCAGAAATCAGGAAACCCAGTTAAAAAAGAGTGCAGCCATGTAAGTGGATACAATAAAAACATCTGAAACAGCTGGAGGGCATAACTGAGGGCTGCGAAATAGCTGTCATGCTCCACATCAGCAGGAGTTGCGTTTCGGTGCTCAATGAAGGGATCAGATCTTTCTTAGGAATATGGGTGTAAGACTATTATTATCCTAACAATGGACTGGCAGCACCTTTGGGTGGCATGATGGTATGTTTGGATCTGGAAAGATGGACAGTTAATCCATGTTCCCTGCCTTCTACCCAGATTGCCAGATCAAACCATATTGTAGCAGAAAAAACAAGAGATGTGTCTTTTTTCTCTCTGATTTACTCAAAGGTGCAAGGGCCATGTCTCCTGAACAGCTGTCATTTAAATTTGACCTCCTCTCGCAACTGGCTAAGAAGCCTTCCCCCAGCATGGCAGACGGGCTACAAGTGCACTCTTGAGGCCTGGCTTGCTATTGCCCCACTGGATATTGTAGGTCAGAGTCTGAAGCTCCTTCAAGTATTCGTTCTGGCTTTCTCCAAAGAGAAAAGGAAAATGTCCAGGAAAATGTCAAGAGAAGCTTCAGGGGCTCTGCCCAGGGCAGGATCTGTGCAGACCTGGAGGCAGCCCTAGCTGTGTGTAACGAGAGGCAGCATGGTTTATAGGCGCATCATGGCATTCCTGGCTTTATTTCATGGGCTGTGTATGAGTACAGTGCCTCGCACAATGGGGCCCTGGTCTTGGTTGGGGCTTCTAGGTGCTACTGTAATACATATAATAATGACTATACATACAATGTGAGGGGGGCTAATTTAGCTACAACTAATCAGGAGACAGATCTTGGAGTCATCGTGGATAGTTCTCTGAAGACATCCACGCAGTGTGCAGCGTCAGTCAAAAAAGCAAACAGGATGTTAGGAATCATTAAAAAAGGGATAGAAAATAAGATGGAGAATATCTTATTGCCCTTATATAAATCCATGGTACGCCCACATTTTGAATACTGTGTACAGGTGTGGTCCCCTCATCTCAAAAAAGATATACTGGCATTAGAAAAGGTTCAGAAAAGGGCAACTAAAATGATTAGGGGTTTGGAACGGGTCCCATATGAGGGGAGATTAAAGGGGCTAGGACTTTTCAACTTGGAAAAGAGGAGACTAAGGGGGGATATGAGAGAGTGGTGTGGAGAAAGTGAATAAGGAAAAGTTATTTACTTGTTCCCATAATATAAGAACTAGGGGCCACCAAATGAATTAATGGGCAGCAGGTTTAAAACAAATAAAAGGAAGTTCTTCTTTACACAGCACACAGTCAACCTGTGGAACTCCTTGCCTAAGGAGGTTGTGAAGGCTAGGACTATAACAGGGTTTAAAAGAGAACTGGATAAATTCATGGAGGTTAAGTCCATTAATGGCTATTAGCCAGGATGGGTAAGGAATGGTGTCCCTAGCCTCTGTTTGTCAGAGGCTGGACATGGATGGCAGGAGAGAGATCACTTGATCATTACCTGTTAGGTTCACTCCCTCTGGGCACCTGGTATTGGCCACTGTCGGTAGACAGGATACTGGGCTGGATGGACCTTTGGTCTGACCCAGTATGGCCGTTCTTATGTTCTTGTGACTTGCTGTGTGACACAGGGCAAGTCACTTTGTGCCTCAGTTTCCCTCTGTGGAATGTGAGGATGGTAATAGCCATCTACCTTGCAGAGGACTTATGAAGGAACAAGAAATCTCTTTGATCATGTGAAATCTGGGGGGATATTATTGCAGCAAGGGCCACAGAAAGAAAAGTCTGAGGAGAAAGGAGAGAGACCTGTTGCAAACCAAAGCCTGTATAGAAACAGTAAGGCCCCTTTAAATGGGAGGTAGCAGAATTCAGTCAATAGGGGAAGGCCTGACTTCTCCTCCCAATTCTGTGTCTGGCTTGCTGTGCCAGCCTGCGTCAGTCACGCCCTCTCTCTGGCTGTGATATGGGGCTAAGGCTGCAGAGAACAGTGGGGGAGGAGGGGTGCTCTGTGGAATCAATGGCACAAGAGCCATAGGGATGGAATACTTTTCCCGTTGACCATCGAACCGAGCAGAGCCGCGGTTCAAAGGTCCAAAGAAACTCCAGGCTCTAGTCAAATGACTCCTCCTCCTGCATCCCCCACCTCAACACCCGCTTGGCTTCGGGGGAAACCCACAGCTTCACTTTCCAGACAGGATAACTGGCCTTGGAAGTGACTTGCCAAAGGGTCACATGGGTGCTTTGTGGTAACAGACGTCTAATCTCACAGGCCCATGGTTTATCCCCAAACCATGGGGTCTCTCACGCCAAGGGATTCGAATTTCTGTGCTTAGGCCAGCTATACAATGGGGGACACCAGTGCATGACGCCCATCTGCGTAAAGTGCTTTCAGATCTACAGAGGAAGAAGTGCTGGGTAAGAACAAAGCATTATTTTCAGCCTCATTTTTTACGTGGGGTAGCCAAGGCCTAGAGAGAGGCAGTGAGTTGGTGAGAGGAAGGCTGATCCAGTGGGTTAGGGCTCTCGCCTAGGACTTAGGTGATTTGGAGTCAATTTCCTCCTCTGCCTCAGACTTCCTATGTGACCTTGGGCAAGTCACTTAGGCCCAGATCCTCCAAGGTATTCAGGCACCTAACTTCCAGTGGGAGTGAGGCACCTAAATCATTTTGCAGATCCGTGCCTCAGTTCCCCATCTGGACAATAGGAATAATAGCGCTGCCCTGCCTCAGGGGGCAGCTGCGAGGATAAATGCTTTAAAGCTAGTGAGGCTCTCGGATACTATGGTGACGAGACCAGAGAAGTACATTAGATAGCAAGAGGCATCTTGGTCTTATGAATTAGTGGGGCATTGGCAGTGGAACCCAGGGACTTGTCTTGGGCCTGGCTTCACTTGCAGTGGCTTGTTGGCTCTTCCTATAGAGCGGGAGAATGCTAGCGGATGCACTGTGTAGCCAGCTGAGCTGCCTTGGGAGCATGTGTCCAGTATGTTGTCGCTGCACCAAAGCCAGAATTAGCTTAGCCGCCTCCACTCAGCCGTCCCATTTAGTTAAAATGATAAAGGCTGCCGCTGCTTTTATCTCCAGAAAGAAAAAGAGAGCAACAACCAAACATGTCAGTGTCCTCCTTCCGATCCCTCCTTCAAACTCCCCTTTGCCAGGATGTCTACAAAACGCTTGGCAACAGAGAGAAGCTGGTGAACTGAGCCCAGGGACGATCAGTTTCCTTGTGCGGCCCTGCTTGTCTGTCTGCATCCATTTGTTCTCACTTGTCTTCAGCTTAGATTGTAACCTCCTGGCTGCAGGGACCGTCTCTTGGTTCTGTTTGTACAGTCCCCCCCTGCCTGAAGGGGTCCTGGTCCATGGCAGAGGCTGGGAGGTGCCCCCACAGACAGATAATAATAATCTGGGAAATCCCCTAACCAAAAAACTTCATGAAAATTACGCAATCCAAGCATGAAAGCCCTGCGTGTGCTCATTGATGACCTATTGATCGGCTTCCAGTGCAAGTCCTTGCCCACACACGTTACAGTGCATCTCTGTTACCCATCAAAACCTAGGAGGGGTGGAGAGAACTCAACAAGTTAAACAGGAATCTGCCCCAAACCCATCCCACCTTGGGAGCACCCAGTGACTAAGTGGAGAGGCTCACACACTCTTTCCTCTGGTTCCTGATCCAAGCTGTTTCCTAGGGACTCTGGCTGCTGCTTTTGGGGAGATCAGTTTGGGAGCTGGAGACATGGAGAGCAGTGGAGGACAAGGTTGACAGCTGAGAAATGACCCACCAGGCAGTGGGAGAAGTTGCTGAAAAGGGAGGGGGAATCTTCCTTGAGTGGACAGGATTTTAGCACCTAGGGCTAAGCCAATAAACCTCTGCCATCCAGATCTGACCGGGAACAAGGAGCAGCAGTGTGTCTGCAAATGCTCCCAGAGCCAGTTAGAGCAGGAGAGACAAAGAGACCAAATAGAAAGAAGCGTGCATGCTGGTGGGGTGGGAGAGGGGGAGAGAAGCCCCCCGTGTTTGACAATTTCCCATGCAGCTGGAAGCAGGACGCAGAAAGCAGCATCCTGCAGAAGGACTGGCTGGAGCGAGCGCCACGCTTGGCCCCAGGCTCTGAAAAGCAAGATTTCTGGTTTGGGTTAAGCCTGCATCTCTTGGAGAACCCCAGGGGAGTCTGGGGCAGAATTTGTTTAAGACCGGAAGATGCTCGTTCCTCTCAGTTCCAGCAGATCTGTTACCAGCCCGGCTGTCCACACCCGGAGTGATCTGGGTTGAACAGATGGCTGTTGCCTGGAGCAGGGCTCGCCCAGTGTGTCGCTGAGCCCCAAACTCTCCCTTCGCACCGCACCTGCAGCCTGCTCTGGGGACCATGGCGGGGTCGGTCCATGGGAGCAGCGTTTTGGCTACTCTCCTCTGCGGCTGTCTTCTGAGCTCGGTCTGTGCGTTGGTAAGTCCGCTTCTCTGCGCTCTCCCAGTGTCCGTCCTTCTTTCGGGTCTGGCTACACTTCACACCAAGGTGTGGTCTTCACTCGGGTTAACATAGCAGTGAAGACAGAAACTCAGGTTAGTATTATTTATATCACAGCAGCCCCTGAAAGCCCTACCCGAGGGCCGGGACCCCATTGTGCTAGGTGCGGTAGGAACACAGAACAAACAGACTGTCCCTGCTTAGCCGCCGGAGTTGAAGTCTGTGAGGTTATGTCTACATTACAAGTGGGGATGCGACTCGCAGTTTACGTAAAGATGCCCAAAATAGCTTTAATCTAGCTTTTTCATTAAAAATAGCAGTGAGTACCTGGTGGTGTGGGCTTCAGCGTGTGCTAATAATGGGAATACATACCCTGCGGGGCCAGGAGAGCTCGTTTAGGGAGCCTGGGGTTGAATGCAAGCTGCTAACCCCCTAGAGCACCAGCCTGCCTGAGTGTGATGAGTGGCTCATTACTGAGAATTACGGTAAGGGTATTTATGCATTTACTGCTGAACAGAAGTAGTGGGGCAGTGGGGAAAAGAGGGCTAGCAATTGAGGTTAGCAACTAGCCTCTAGGACTTGTCTGCCCCAGGAAGGTTTTTCTGGAATAAGGCAGGGTGTGAGTTTAAAGCAGAATAGCTATTCTGGAAGAACTCCAAGTGTGAGCACTCTTTTTCTGGAATAAGAGTGTCTTCTTCCAGGTTAGCTTAATCCACTTCCAAAGTGAATGAAGGTAACTGGGACAAGAACACTGTTGCTCTGGAATAAGGGTGTCCGCACTTGGAGTTATTCCAGAATAGCTATTCCAGTGTAACTCGCGTGTAGATGAGCCCTAAAGAGAGTTAAGGTGTTCAAATCCCACTGAATTTCAATGGAAGTTGGCACCTAACTCCTGTAGGTCTGGTCTACACTTAAAAGATTTGCCAGCATAACTCTGGCAATTAGGAATGTGAAAAAAATCACTCCTAACTGACTTAGTGCTGGCAAAAGTCAGACTGTAGGTGCAGTTATGCAGCAAAACAGTGCCTTTGTTGATATAGCTTGTTTTGATTGGGGAACTGATCTAAAGTGAACTGGCAGAAGAACTCATTTTTACCAGCATAAGATATGCCTACACTAGGAGGGTTTGCTGGGGTAGCAAATAATTTCTAAGGCCTTAGATGCCTTTGAAAAGTTTAGTCTTAAAGCTCATAAAGTAGGTAGTTTCCAAGACAAAAATATCTAATAATAAAAGTGATTTTTCCCTAATAACCCGACTATAAATTTTTCGCCGCTCCTCCCACATCCATCAATGGTGGGGCCTGCTTGCTGTGCAGACATCTCTGAGGGCAGGGTCCCGGGGCTGTGGCCCATGGAACACTTTCTGGTTTTCCATGTACAGGTGGCTGGTCACATGATGCTGGGTCCTCCTTGTTTCCAGTTGCTAAATTGCATTCAAAGAAGCTGAGGGTACATCTGAGCATTTACTTTTCCACAGAAGCAATTGCTGTTGTCACAGAGCTGTTCTGGGATAGCGAGTGGGAGGTGTCCATAGGACAGTCGTTTTACTGATGGGCTGCATTGTATGAAAACCTTTGAGATCGTCTCAGGGCAAAATTCCACTCATGGAAAAGTTGACCCTGAGAAGGGTTTGACTTGGATATTCTGCTCTGTCTTCCTCCCTCGTGTCTTTCAATTAATTAAATTCCAGTAGCATCTGGAGGCCACAGCCTACATCAGGGTCCCATAGCTCTAAGCGTTGTACACATAACATTAAGAGACAGTTCAAGTCCCAAAGAGATTACAATATAAATAGACGAGGCAGGCAATGCGTGGGAGAAAGTGTTATTTATCCCAGTTCTACAGACAGGGAAACTGAGGCACGGATTAAGTGACTTGCCCAGAGATATGCAGGACATCAAACTCAGCTCTCCTGAAGTCCAGTCTAGTGTCTTAGTCACTAGACCACCCTTCTTTCACTGCTGAAAGCTGATGGGACGTGACCTCATTAAAGGACGTGAAATCACCAGTCAGCTGAAGAGAAAGTACGTGCACAGGGGTATTGCTGTGCCCCCTCCTCAGACGCATGCCTGGGGCTGCACAAACCCTAGCGCCAGCGGTGCTCAGCGGGATGTAACGGCAGGTCTCTGGCTTCCTTTGCTCCCGCTGGGAGGATCCGTCACCTCCCCTCTCTTGTGACTTCTCGCCATGTTGCTAGCTGGAGCTTAGAGCTGACCATGGGCAGTTGAATGTGCCAGGCTTGACTGGGGGAGATGGAAACAGGCGGACTCTCATGTAGCTGCTAAAATCTTTTTATGAGAGACGGTGATATCACGAACTGAAAATTCTTTCCATTTCTCATAAACATCCAGGGCCAGAGAGTTCACTGCCCCTGCCTGGAAGGAACCTCAGAGACAGAAGGGCCCCCAGAGCATTTATAGCTGAGTGAATTTAGAGCTTCTGAAACTCAGGGGCTGATAGCACTAGCTTGATCCAAGCGGTGCTGCTCCCAATGCACCTTACAAACCTGGCTCCAGGCTTCCCTCATGCGGCTCTTCCAGTGCACCTTGAGCCTGTCCTACACCAGGCTCTGAAATGCCAGTCCGAGGTCTCCACTGAACAGAGGCCGCACCACTCATGCCAAACTGGTGGTATTTTTGCGATGGGCACAACTTCAAACACTCACAGCTGCTCTCTGTGAGAGGCGGAACCAAAAGCATGGATCCAAACCGCGGTGTAAATACCGGGGCTGATGACCATCCCCGATCATTTCAAAGACCTTCCTACCTCTAATGAGCCCAGAAAAATTCCCCAGCCCGCCCACACTGTTTGCTCTGTGATCTGCAACCTGTTGTTATTTTAATTTTATACAGGAAAAGCAATTGTCCCCCCCACCACCCAGCACAAGGCTAGATTCAAATAATAGGATGCAATTAACTCTGGGCTGCTCTTGATTAGGCCATGAAACTGGCCATAGCCGGGGGAAAGTTTACTTTCCCATTGTTTTCATTGCTTCATTCAGATCTGACTATATTTTAGATCCAGAGCACGTGGCACATGAGTTCAAGGTCGTAATAGGAGCAGTCCAGTTGCAGTTTGAAATGACTGCGATCGGTCTCAAATCTTTTCCTGCAGAGGTGGAGCAGACAGGGGTGTTAATGCACTGCGAATACACCAAATGAGCCTGGAAAAACGCTGCATAATAATCCTTTAGTGGTTGGGAGCTGACCCTGTCATGTGCCTGGAGTATTAACCTTAATCCAGGGCAGGTAACTGTGATCGGGGACTAAAGTTTCTTACCAGAACTCCTGTGTGTCTGTCAGATCCTTATTACAGCATCATTCATCCGACAGCACTTCACAGACTGCACAAAGGGAGCCGTTCATGTGCCACTGAAATGCAGCCACTTCTGGGGTAGAACATGGCAGCTGTTTAACAGCTCCCACCCACAACTGCATAGCAGTATAGGACAGGAAGGAAAGAAGAATCCTATATCCTATTGAAATTAAAGAGGGAATTTGACGGGGTGGAATGCAATCAGCTGTCTTAGATTCCCACCAGGACCCTGGTTAACAGGCTGCACAAAGAAGATGTTTAATAACTGCAGGTGGGCAGGACCTCAGCTATCTGTGCCATGTAAAAGACCCCACGCAGTACCATGGTGCCCCCTAGTGTCATGACGTTGGCAGAGGACATCATCCACTGGACCACTTCCTGGTTGCTCCTTTTTAGAGGTTTCCCATCCATATACCAACCTGGCTTAGCTCACAAGAGCCAGCAGAGCAGAGCGCAAGGCTGAACAGTTTCATTTCTAAATAGGACAGTCTAAATAGGACAGTTTCATTTCTAAAACGCCTCTGCCCAGGTTGTGGGGGGCCAATGCCCAAGGAATTAAAAGCCACAAATACACATGACAAACTCATGCTGAGCAGCCCCTCTGCATGCGCTCCCGCCTCCCATCCCATTCCCACGCCAGCTGAGTAGGCTGCTTCCCCAGCTCTGGCTGACTTGGGGAACGGGTGGTGCGATCAGGAGGTGGGATTGCAGCACCTGCAGCCATACCCGAGCGCGATCAAAGCTGGTTCGAGTAAGCAGTGAAGCCGTGGCAGTATGGGCTGGCAGCTGCTCGCATGTGGACCCAGGGTCCCGGGCTGGTGGGGCTAGCCCATGCCGCTGCTATGCTGATGTAGTTTCACTGTTATTGTAACTCACGCTAACTAGAACCTGGTATCCAACCCCCTTTTAACTCGGGAGCTGTTGGATTCTAACCCCCAGATCCAAACTGGTCCCCATCACATTGGTTCCAGATCAGATCCATAACCAGAAGGAGCCTCTTTGCCAGTTTCTGGGTCCGAGTTCAGACGTGTCCGAAATCGGGCAAGAGCTGCTGAGCTCAGCTTTCCACCATTCAAGATGGCAGAAGTTTCACCAGCTCGTCTAAGTTTATGAGATTTCTGCCATTTCAGTCCCCAAAACAAGTTGCAAGGTCTCATGAAATGGGCATGGGAGCCCCCCAAGCCCAACCAGGACTAGAACACAGCACCACCTGCTGCGATTTCACTGGGCGTCATCAGGGTGTGTAATTAACCAAGCAGTGAGCTCCAGTGCCCCCCCCCAGACATATTCTTTGCTAGGCGAAAGCTGGGTAATAATTCAAAGGAAGATCTTGAGCAGGGCAGCATGAACGCTT
Organism: Eretmochelys imbricata; assembly: GCF_965152235.1. Classification (NCBI taxonomy): domain Eukaryota; kingdom Metazoa; phylum Chordata; order Testudines; family Cheloniidae; genus Eretmochelys; species Eretmochelys imbricata. The sequence goes on along the minus strand of NC_135598.1, from coordinate 7,926,438 downwards.
CGTTTTCCCCTTTCTCCTCCACAGGGCTGCAAAGTCTGTTAACTTTCGCATGGTGTTGTCAAAAATTAAAGCTACAGGGGGATTCATTGTTCCTGGTCGTACAGTGAAAGGCTCCACAATCACTGGGAAAGAAAATACAGTTTGCTAGCAGGGATGAATAAGGAGTAGCCTGTGCAGAAGCCTGACATGCCACATGGAATAGACAAATATTTCTGAATGGGCATTTAGCAAAGGACCATGTTAAATCAGGCAAGAGCAGCTCCTTTGCACCATTTCCATTTCCTATCCTCTTGACTTTCCACCCTGAGCAGAGCTGGGCCTGGTCAGTATTTTGGGGCTGGAGATTTCCAGAGAAAATCTGGTGCTCTACAGAAAGCTCTTGGTGATTCAGTGGGTGGCACTCTTCCCTCCTAAGTCAATATTATCCTAATTGTTTATGTAGGGCTATACGTTATTATTATTTATATTACAGTAGCACCTAGAGGCCCTAACTGAGATCAGGGTCATCCATTGTGCTAGGCACTGTACAAACACACAGTGACAGTCCCTCCCCAAAAGAGCTTACAATGTAAATTGACATGGCAGACAAAGGGTAGGAGGGGGAACCGAGGCACAGAGAGGTGAAGTGACTTGCCAAGAAGCCGGTCAGTAGCAGAGAAGCAACGGAGTCCAGGTCTTTCAGTGCCTTATCCAGGGCTTAATTTGTGCCCGGGCTTGCCGAGGCTGAGCCCCGGCACCTCTGGGCTTGGCAGGTCATAGCCACAACACCTCTTCACACTAGCCCACACTGCCTCGCATGCTTTTTAAAATTCGACCTAGGATGACTTCCCTTGTTCAAAGAAGAAAAGGAGTACTTGTGGCACCTTAGAGACTAACCAATTTATTTGAGCATAAGCTTTCATGATGAAGTGAGCTGTAGCTCACGAAAGCTCATGCTCAAATAAATTGGTTAGTCTCTAAGGTGCCACAAGTACTCCTTCTCTTTTTGCGGATACAGACTAACACGGCTGTTACTCTGAAACTTGTTCAAAGAGTTTATAATCTGAGGGTTTGTGATACTGAATCAAGGGGCCAGCATGCTGCTAGGAGGTGCCCGGCTGCTCGGAGTGCGTCTTTGGGATGAGAGGTAAGACCAAGATCTGGATTGATTTGTGATCATTAAAGATCTCATGGCACCAGGCAGGACAAGCTGCTGCCACTGGAAAGCCTAGAATACCAGCTCCACAAAGGGATAAAGGCAACAATGTTTCTAGGGATGATGAGCTTCAAGATACCAGCCCATAAATCTGGGACTAGTCCAGGACCGATCTTGAGCCAGTGTGATCTGAGGGTGAGCAGGGACGAAGAAAACATTTTTGTGGCAACCTCTAATGGAAGCCAAAGGGCAAAGTTCTTCTCTCAGTTACACTGGGTGGACTTCAGTGGAGTCACTGTGGATTGACACATGTGTAACTGGCAGCACGCACTAGTACACTTTGTTCCTTCCGCCTACCTCAGGCTATTACCGAACAGGCTAATTTATAGCCAGAGATTAATTGCACTCAGTACATCCACTTCTTGTGCTTGCTCACGAGCTATTTACCCTCTCCTGCCTCTAAGCAATCACTTATGTTCCCGTGTCTTGCGTCTGCTCCCTTTGGAAAGAGGGGTCGTCAGTGCAGGTATTAAATAAATAAATAAAACGAAACAAGGTCTTAATATCGATATGGGCTAAAAAGCCTGGACAGCATGATCTGCTGGCAGGAGGCCTTCTGGGCCAGACGAGGAACCTGCCAAGGCAAGGAGGAACGCGGAGCTGAATTTCACTGTGAGCTTTGCTCACCACAGCCCGAGACCCGCTGTTGAGTCTTCACCGGGTGGGCCGTGGAAGCTGAAATCATCTCAGTTGGGGCTTTGGCCTCTTACTCCTTTTCATCTGAACCCCTCCAAGGATCTCCAAGCCTCACACCATGGGATAGTCAGCCCCATTTCACACAGGGGAAAGTGACGCACAGAGAGGTGATATGACTTGTCCATGGTCGTGCACAGAATCTGTAGCGGAGCCAGGAATAGAACCCAGGAGTCCTGACTCCCAGGACAACGGAATGAGATGACTTGATGCTTGCCACATCTTAGTGCTCAGGATAAATCACTGTCAGCTTCATGTCCGCTGTGACTGAATCCTGGTCCCAGAAGCTCCCCTGTTCTAACTGCTAAGTCACACTCCATTCTGGATCTTTCCCTTGCTCAGCACAAGTGCGACTAGTTGGCTAGAACTAAAAGTCAAAGTCTGGCTCTCCTTACACAGTTCTAGAGAGGAGGTGGAATCTTCATCCTCTCTGGGAAGTTCTGAGGGCCCTTCATTCTCATCGACTCAAGGGGCTAAGTTCTACCCATGAGTGGAGGGGAGATTGTGTTCATGGGTTCCAGGTGGTGGTTCAGAGACAGGAGAGACGCTCCCACAACATGTTCCCCGCAATGCTGATGAACCCCCTCTGCTAGGATCCATGGGGCTGGGGCTGTATTCCCTGGAGGGGGCAGCGCTGGCTGGGAGACACTGCTCTTTGGATGGAAGCTACTCTGGTAAATCACTGACTGTGGACGGCTCATGGAGCCGGGAGGAAGGAATGTCTATTTCCCTTTGATGGCGAGGCACTGGGCGGAGTTGCAACTGAGCTACTGCAATCTGTCCCGGACAGAATTCACCTTGTGCATGGCTTTCTGATTGCAGATCTCTCTCCCTCACACACACACACTCCTAGAAATGATAAGCCCTTTATATTTGAGCCTCTCTTTGGAGCATTTTTAATTCCCCTCTCTTACCTGGGCAGCCTGGATTTAGAGGGAAACTAAAAAATGCAGCAGCATCTCTCCTTGGAGCCCCGTTAAATCGGCCACACAGTATTTCTTGGGCTCCCGATGTGCCATTGCTCCCTGCCCCGACAGACGCTTTAATTGCCCCTCTATATGCCTGCTCCTTGATTGCAGGTCCAGAGCTGTTGCCTCCATTATCTCTGCTTGCGCATCCATTTCCTGCCTATTTTGCAGGAGAAAGGATGAGAGCCAGAATAGTGAACCGTGTGCGTACTCTCTTGCCCAGGTCCGGCCCAAGGTTATCGGACACCATCACAAGCCATTCATACCTGCAGCGCCTGGCCATGGTTCGGACAGATATGTCTCATCCTCGCTCTTGCAGCCTCATTTCCTCTCTGACTGGCCAGTTATCTTTTCTCATTAACATTTCCATTTTCTCCAGGCTTTATTGCCTGTCTCTGGCACAGGCCCTAATGCATGTTGCTGATTCCAGGCCTGCAGGGCACTCTCAGGGGAAACTGAATGGTGGCCTATTTAAAACCAAGCAGGGGTGATGCTGTTTTTCCACAGCACAGTGCAACAAAACGGAGAGACGCAGCGGGAAACACAAGGCTAAAAGTTTATACGATCCCATGTCCGAGACCAGAGATCAAGTTGCAATAATAACATCCCAGTTACTCATTATTTTGGCCTTTGCATATGTTCTTGCAGGTTGGCTTGGGAGGCAAAGGTAAATTCAGGGAGGTGATAATTAATGGCGGGGGCTGTGAGGAGCTGGTTGGATCCCTTACAGTAATATGGTGCTCTCCATGTTATCCCATGATCCCACTTTCTTAGCAGCGGGTGTAAATCCTGCTGTGAGATGTTAAGCAGGCTCTGCTGACTCATTATCCCAGCCAGGAATAAGGAAGATGGGAGTGATTCTCTAGGGAGTGCGAGGATCTAGGGTATGGGCTGAGCTGTCCTGCAGGAGAGGAGCCCTATGAGCAGCCAAGCCTAGGGAGGAGGCCTGAGCTGGACTCTATGTTTAAATTTAATTTCTTTTGGGGTGCATTGCTCAACTGCTCTGATCCAGGAGCAGCTTCAGGAAGGAGTTATGACTCTCAATCACAATTCCTGTCCTGCTCCCTTCTGGTCCAGGGGTGGAAATAAGCTACTGTAGCCCTTGAAAGTGTTGTCTCTCCTCCGTGGTCCCAGGGAGGAGTATTCAGAAACGGGCTGCTCTCTGCCTCAGACAAGTCCTAAGATCTGGTAGGCTGTGCAAGGGGGTACAGGGGCCTTGCTTCCCTTCCTGGTGTAGTAAGACTAGGGCACAATCTAACCCTTTGTGAAAAAGGCCAACACCCCAGGAGGGATGCCTGACCCTACACGGTGGGTGGACAGCGTTTTAGAGCAGGCTGGGAGAGGCTCCAGTTCTGACGCTTTCACTCAGGAAGCCAGATGGCTTTGCACGTTGCTGGTGTCTCTGCAGGAGGATTCAGCTCTGCCTGGTTCAGGTAATTGATGGGACCTGTAACTCTGCTTCACATCCTCTCTCTCCTTCATCAGTCTAACCCTAGTGGGTTTGTTCATGTACTTTTTCGCTCATCAGTAATGTATCCTGGGAGGATTTTTATCTCCTTCCTCTGGAGCATCAGGAATGGCCCCGACTGGAGTTGTGGAGGGGGTGAGCTCTGAGGTGGTATCGAGCAGTGTCTGTCTTGGGTGCTTGTCTGGCTGATGCTTGTTCACATGCTCGGGGCCTGGCTGATGGCCATATGTGGGGTCAGGAAGGAATTGCTCCCCAGGTCAGATGGGCAGTGACCTTGGGGTTTTTCACCATCCTCTGCAGCGTGTGGGTGCGGGTCACTTGCCAGGATTATCTGGGTATATCTCACTTAATCATTTTCCTGTCGCTGCCGGGGCCTCGGGCACTGGTGCACCTCCATCCCTCCTACTCTCTGCCTGTGGCATGTACTAGCCTAGGCTCCGGTGAGTCCCATTTCCTTCACTGGGTTTGGTGCGGGACTGCAGGATGTGTGTGGCTGATATTATAGATAGTCAGACTTGATGATCTAATGGTCATAGAATCATAGAAGAATCATAGAAGATTAGGGTTGGAAGAGACCTCAGGAGGTCATCTAGTCCAACCCCCTGCTCAAAGCAAGACCAACCCCAACTAAATCATCCCAGCCAGGGCTTTGTCCGGCTGGGCCTCAAAAACCTCTAAGGATGGAGATTCCACCACCTCCCTAGGTAACCTATTCCAGTGCTTCACCAGCCTCCTAGTGAAATAGTTTTTCCTAATATCCAACCTAGACCTCCCACACTGCAACTTGAGACCATTACTCCTTGTTCTGCCCTCTGCCACCACTGAGAATAGTCTAGAACCATCCTCTCTGGAACCCCTCTTCAGGTAGTTGAAGGCTGCTATTAAATCCCACCTCGCTCTTCTGTTCTGCAGACTAAATAATCCCAGTTCCCTCAGCCTCTCCTCATAAATCATGTGCCTCAGGCCCCTGATCATTTTCGTTGCTCTTCGCTGGACTCTCTCCAATTTGTCCACATCCTTTCTGTAGTGGGAGGCCCAAAACTGGACGCAATACTCCAGGTGTGGCCTCACCAGTGCCGAATAGAGGGGAATAATCACTTCCCTCGATCTGCTGGCAACGCTCCTACTAATGCAGCCCAGTATGCCGTTAGCCTTCTTGACAACAAGGGCACACTGCTGACTCATATCCAGCTTCTCATCCACTGCAATCCCCAGGTCCTTTTCTGCAGAACGGCTGCTTAGTCAGTCGGTCCCCAGCCTGTAGCAGTGCATGGGATTCTTCCGTCCTAAGTGCAGGACTCTGCACTTGTCCTTGTTGAACCTCATCAAATTTCTTTTGGCCCAATCCCCCAATTTGTCCAGGTCACTCTGGACCTTATCCATACCCTCCAGCGTATCTACCTCTCCCCCCAATGTAGTGTCATCTGCGAACTTGCTGGGGGTGCAATCCACACCATCCTCCAGATCATTAATCAAGATGTTGAACAAA